>NC_081836.1:28610305-28931707 GCF_030867095.1 Alligator mississippiensis | reverse complement strand
TCCTGTAAACTTGCAAAGCTCCTTAGATTTGAAATCGTCTCTCTCCAATGATGCATTTAAAAGCATTCAGACCAGAGGCCCAGCTGGTGATATTCAGCAGAGTGCTACACTGTGCTGTTTACAATAGCTGAAGTCTTGGTCCACAGTCTGCTCCCATTCACATCAGGTTTAGAGTAACTCCATTGACTTCAGTGAAGCTGGTCTGAATTTACAGTAAGGAAAATAAGAGAAAGTTTTAGTTCACAGAAGCAGAAGTAAAGAAATGGGCAGAGAGCACTCAAGCACCATTACAGAATAAAGAGAGCCAGAGGCAATAAGAGCTCAGTTTTTAATGATTTTAGTCTGATCAGTAACAAAGACCATAGTGACTCTTCCGTATGTACATACACATAAATACAAATGCAGGTATATCATTGGCTTGGCAGAGTTTATCCTAATATCCTCAAGTCTATTCTGATCAGCTTTTTCTAGTCCAGGGTCTCCTGGATCACTTAAATTCCCATAGCTGGGATTTTCCTCCCTTCTTCTAACAATAGTAATACTGTACCCAGAAATACAGCTGCAGGACACACGGACAAACCTGCACTAGGCTTATGCTAGCCAGTGTGGGTAACCATCACGGTGAAGCTGGGGCAGCACAGAAGGCCATGGCGAGCTCATGCTGCCCAAGCAACAGCCTGTGCAGCTGCAGTTTCTCTGCTGTTGGAACATGCTCCAGTTGCACCTCCCAAATGCAGTGTAAACATTGTCTCTATGGCCTGCACCTGTGCATTTTAACCCCATCCACCCACCCCAACATCCACTCTACTGCCATTACAACTACTCCTCTGAGCTCCCTCCCTGCCATGAACAGGAACATTATTTTCTATCTAATCTACGTTGCTGGATACTGCAGCATCTCTAGTCCTCTATGAAGCCAAGGCTACTGCTGCAAAGCACTTCTAACATGCATCTCACTTCTAACCTGGAGACATCCTCACATGCTTCCAGTACAAAATGTGTCTCCTCCTACATGGAAAGGCTGCCACACTGGATTCAATGGCATGAAATTGCTTTGTCCTGGGGATATTTACCCTTGATGGGGCCAAAGTGTGATACCAAAGGCACAATATCATTTACTATTTACTATGGAAAAAACTATGAGAGAGCCTCCTTCATTAGAAAACCCACCAAGCCCAATGTCTGCCCAGACAGGATTTTGGGGCTATCTGTATAAGGAGCTAGCTCCTGGTCTTAACCAATACTCAAGTCTCACATGCATGTACAGCACCTAGCACAATGTATCCTGAATCCTTTAGCCACTCACTGTCATTATCATTTACCTTGAGTCTCTGGATCAAGACACCCAGGATTGCATGCTCTCTTGTTTCTGTGGCAGACTGTCCTTTCAGTGGGCCTGTGCTATGTGTCACCTCTTGGAGAAATGGTTATTGCCAGATGGACTTCCCAACAGGTCAAGCAGGACTGCTTTTACTCCAGTTCTTACAGGCTGAACAGTCTCCATCTTGCTGAGGGTTACTGCAGTCTGATTTCCACTGATATCCCATTGTGCATAGCTTTAGTGCCTTTCCCCACCTGCGTCTGTTCTAGATGAAGGTGTGAGGAAGTCCTTGCATTTAGCTACTTTAGCTTTCTTCCATCCCCAGAGCCCTGAATCTCCCTCCAGTCATGAACAGGGACCTGCTGAGAGTTACTTTTGTACTGCTTGGGTCTGGAGGAGGTTAGTGGTCTCTAAGGCAGAGTGATTGAACGACAAAATATAATGGGAGTTAAATTCCTCCCTACTGCATTCCCAGAACCCCAGAGTCCCTGCCAGTTTGGGTCTCGGGGGAGTATGTGTTTGTCCATTCAAGCAGTTAAAAAATAAACATTCCAATGGGCAACATTTCTCCATATTGCGATTCCAGGGAAATGATCCCCCGTAAAGCAACAGGAATGTATTTGACTTGTTGAGAAATTTTCCACATGCCACTAACAACTGAAGCCCAGCCCAGATACCCCTCTGCTGCTCACTGAACTGGACTAAGGCAAACCCACAGCACTAGGTTGGGGAATGACTTTGTCTCATGGGGTCTGGGTTTTACATTGCAGCTTGGAACTGAAACTGCAGGTGGACTGTTTTAATGAGCACCTGGAGTAGTTAGTGGTAACCACATCTCTCCCATTGGGTATTAGTCTTCCTTTTTCTGTCCTCTGGCTTCCTTAGGCCTCCTACACAACCCAGTGTAATTTACTGCAACAGGCAGAACTCCTGGCCCAGCCATAAAACCCCTGCCATAAAGGGAGTGGCTTTGAAAGGTTGCTCAAATGGGACTAGAGTGCTAAATAAAGATACGCAGCTGTATGCTCGGAACACTGGTTTCTATTCTAAATTAAAACACTCTATTAAGGCAATAGGAAATGGCTTTGGTTTTTGGACCCAGCTGGATCCTCAGATCATCTGACAATGATACACCCATGTCAGACTAGCTGGTTTCTTATGAACACCTACATATCCCATTGTGTCACACCAGTAAGAGAACCTGGGCTGTGCAGGCAGCTGTTGTATTCCTGGGATGGTTACAGTTACTGAGCTTCCAGCAATATCTGCTATATGCAACTGTTGCTTGGCAATATAGGCTCAGTGTCAGATCTTTCAGCCCTTCCCCCTGTGAAGAACTGCATTGACTTCTGTAGGACAAGTCAGGGCAGTAAGAGATACAAAAACAGTCTCTCTTTGCTGCTGGAAAGCTAAGCATCTTTGAAACGGTTCAAGTTCATGGAGTAACCCACAGCCTGACCCTGTGTACCAAAGTGCGTGTCCGTACCCAAGTGGTAGGAGCTCATCAGAATGCTGAACTTGAGTACAACGCTGGGATCAATTTGAGACAGAGACTGCCATAAATTCCAACAGTAAAGGCTGCCCAGCGATGGCACATCTGAGTGCATGCTAGTTGTAATGCATCAAGTCTGGATTCTGATCTTGCCTACAGGGGTGTAAACTCAGCATGACTCCATTCACTGCAATGGAGTTGCCTGGGATTTACACCAGTGTAAGAAAGAACAAAATCTGACCCCCAGTATCTCACAATCAGAAGCACAAGTCTTAGAGTATGGAGACAGTCTGTGGTTCTCTGTCTGCTGGGTAAATAACAGGGCCCAATGCAGCCTGTACAAAAAAAAGGAGAGAGAAAAGACACTGATGTCTGCTAGCTAAAGAGTCCCTCAGCTGGCACCAAGTATTCCTGTGGAGGCAGGAAATGGCACAGGCAGAGCTTTCATAGTCACAGGACAACTCAAAGCAAAGGGATTTGCTGCAGGACAGAGCAGGGCTGTGACAGGTTTTTCACGCCAAAATATAAAAGGGAACCGACTAGGCCAAAACGTTTGAGTGTTTCTTGAGTCTGTCACTTCTTCTGCCTGTAGAGGTTGCTCCTCTTCCCAGTGCTGGCCACTGTATACCAGGCACGGGGGTCCCATGGGAAGCTAAGACCACTCTGAGGAACAGGAAAGGGGCTTGTTTTAGCCTGCCAGCCATGAATGAATTTCAAATCAGATTAAGCTTGCAGATCTGCAAACATGATGGGAAGTTCATTCTCAAGAAATAGCAAATGTATTTGACCTGGTTTCACTAGGGAAAGTGAAAAGCTTTTAGCCTTAAAAAAAATCAAATCAAATCAAAGGTCATTACAATGTACAATGTGCAGCACCCCCTCCCACCCCACCATGCTCAAGGACACCCCCCTGCCACTCCGCATGCTACTTCAGGTCTCCTCCAGGAAGGCTACAATGTCACTACTTCTGCAAGCTGCCACCACACACAGGAGAAACAGGAGCTGTTGGAGAAACAAGCAAAAGTGAGTCAGTGCCATGGGCAGGCAACTAACTGGAAGGAGGCAAAAATGGATATATCTCCTCCAACACCACTTAGCTAGAAGAGTGGAAATAGCATTGGTGCTGGCCAAAACAGGTTGAAAAATGGAAACATTTTCACAAAATAATTTTTAAATAATTTTTTTCATAAAACATTTTCTCTTGCAAGTCCAAAAATGTACTTACTGCACAGTAAGGTGTCTACACGTGCATTACTGTGTAGTAACTAATTGGGTGTAAATTTGATACCTGCCTGATGCAGGTATCAAATTTATGCCCAAATTGGCATAAATTGCCATAGTTACTGTGCTGTACAGGCATGCGCATATAGACACCTGTACTGCACAGTAATTTTCTGTTGCTGTGTAGTAACCTAAAGTACTGTGCAGTAAATGTGCATATGTAGACACACTCAGTAATAATCTCCCCACAACTAACTAAGGCATCCTGTCCATCTAAGAAACCTCTTGAAGATTCTGGATCATAGATGAAGCTATAATCCCAGCGAGCATCTACATAGGAAACCTTGTCCCCTAGTCTGACTAACAGCTGCTGGCCACAGTATGTAAGGCTCATGAGTTTGATACAGTAGGAGTGGCCTCCATCAGACAAAAAGGTGGGGCCACATGGCTCCCTGGTCTAACTCCATTAGTTATGCTCTACTATAGTCTGTATGAAATTGCTGAGGGTCAGACTGGGATGCAGGAAATAGTGCTGCTTGACTCAAGCTGCACCCAGTCACTCTAAATCCTACCCCACAGCTCCAGAATAGCTAGATGGCTCTGTTAAAAATGATAGTCTGTGAAGTAGCAAATAAACTTGATTCTGACTCATCAATAGGCTTCACTGTGAACTGGGTCAGGCCTCAGTTCCTAAGACCAAATATGATGACCTACTTTATGTAAAGTTCAGGTCAATGGGTTTACTCCAGTGCCATCATTTTTGGTCCCTCACTGCCTTTTGCAGGTGGTTCAGATGAGGTTACTGCTATTCCTACACCCCTAGAGAAGAGATCTGGGAATACCTATGGCCTCTTTCAGAGGCTAGCCCCCAGGAAGGAATGCTAATAGAGGTGCCTGGTAAGAGCAAGTATATAAGTCTAAATGATACTGATGCAGAAAGGAGGAACCATTATTCTAGTTCTGGTTCCAATCCATAGCACTGTTTTGTAAGCTAAAGTCAAACAGGTCAACAGGAAATACTTACCAGGATCTGCCTTAGATTTTATCAGACTCAGGTTGACCAGTCATTTCAGTCCTGAAAGAAAAAACAACAAGCTCAGACAAACAATAAGTGTCAGGAAACCAATCAGAAAGATATATAGGAAAAATATCTGTGGGGGGGGGTGTCATTTAACTGGTCAGCCCTTGACAGAGCTGCACTGTGCACACTCCTATTGGGTGGGTGTTGCTTTCACACTCTACTACTGGGGCATTTTATTACATATTGTTCCCTTCTCATTGATACAGGCTCAGAGAACTTTACAAAGTCACTAGTTCTACACTGGTGCTTAAGTTTTGATCTTATTTACATTGGTGTAGCTCCAGAAGAAATCCATGGATTTCAGTACAGACTCTGCTGAAACCAAAGTCAGACTTTTGCCCAGCTGGGGTTCATTGCAGCAAGCCACCATCTTTGTGGCTCAGGTTTTCAAAGCAATGTATGGCATGTAGATGCCCAATTCCCAATTGTTTTAATGAAAATAAAGAGTCCAAATCTCTGAGACAGCTGTGAAAATCTGAGCCTGTTTGTCCAATAATTGCTCACTTGCTGCTGAGATATTATTACCAGGTAGTCTGAACATCAGGGATAAACTTCAGCTCTCTCTGCAAAGCACTATGGGACCTCTTATTTAGTTGCCACCAGACCTGGAAGAAGGGATTTGAAGTTCCCTGATCTTCAACACTTGATTCAGAGGCTGTACCCCTAACTCCCATGCTCAATAGCTACCAATGGCCCTTTCCTCCAAGAATTTATCCAATCCCTTTTTGACTCTGGCTAAACTGTCAGCTTCCACAACATTTTGTGGCAATGAGTTCCACACTTTAATTACACACTGTGTGAAAAAACTTCCTTTTGTTAGTTTTAAACTGACTACCTACTAGTTTTATATTGTGTGAGAGAGAGAGAGTAAATAATAAATTCTTATTTACTTTCTCTTCACCATTTAGTATTTTGTAAATCCCTATAATTACAGTGCATCAGAGCAGACTTGATTAGAGTCTGTTGGAGTGTAATAATTACCTTGAGCCTCGTGTGTCTCATGTATCAGCGTCCCTGCACTTCAAAATGGTGGCGGAGGCAAGTTCAAGCACTCCCACCACCATTTTGAAGCACAGTGACACTAATACACAAGATGATACAGCACTTTAATTACTGCGGCTCTCAGAGCCACTAATTAAAATGTACCCCTCCCCCACTGCACATGTAAAAGCGCCCAATAGGCCTAGCTTCTTCAGTCTCTCCTCATATGGAAGCCCCCCCCCCCCCCCCATCATCCTTGTTTTCCCTCTCTAGTTCTTCTACATCCTTTTTGAGGTGTAGGGACCAAAACTGGGCACAGTCTTCAAAGAGTAGATGTACCCTGGATTTATAAAGGGACATAATGACACTTTCAGTTTTGTTTACAATTCCTTTCTTAGTAATGCTTAACATTTTACTTATCCTTTTGAGAGCTGCTGAAAACTGAGCTGATATTTTTAGCAAACTGTCCACAATGACTCCCAGATCTCTTTCCTGTGTGGTAACAGCTAATGTAGAGCCCATTATTGTGTAGGTAAATATATAATTTCCTGAGTGAATGGCATTTTGGGAGAAAGGCTCACTTGGCAAAGCCTTTCCAGTGATATGATCAGTGTGGGTTGATGTTATTAATCAAGGCTCCATGCCCATGTAACATGACAAGCAGTCCTCCCTCCTTTTCTGACTCTGTGGTTATTTAACTCCAGGAAAAGTCTGCCATCATAAACCAGGAGGTATTTTGTAGGTTTCAAGAGGATTACTTCAGCTATTGAGATCACTTGGTGCTGGTGGCCCTGGAGACAGAGCTGACTTCCTTCCTAAAGGCCAGTTCTAGCTGACTTCCTCCAGCAGCCAGTTTCCCACTGAGAATGGAGAAGCCCCAGGGAGATAAATGCAGGCCCCTATATTCTACATATGAAATCACAGTCAAACTTCCTTCTTCTTCAACAGTCTTAAAGGATCAGAAGCACTTCACAGTACTCAGTAGCAAAAACCATTAGGATGATTTAGTTCAGGGGCGGGCAAAATGCGGCCCATGGGCCAGATGTGGTCTGCCGAGCCATTCTATCTGGCCCGTGGGGCCCCTAAAAATTTTAGAAAATTAATATTAATCTGCCCTGGGCTGTCTGTCATGCGGCCCTTGATGGCTTGCCAAAACTCAGTAAGCGGCCCTTCACCCAAAATAATTGCCCACCCCTGATTTAGTAGAAGCCCATTCAGCCCCTTCAATTGTAAGGGCCTTAGTTTCCTTGAGTGCAAATGGGGAATTTCCTCCAGCCCCCAGCTTCACATGGGAACAGGAGGCTTAATTTGTTAGTATTTGTATTGAACTTTGTTATGATTGGATGGAAGGAGCGAGAGAACCCTTAAATCTAATTCTTTAATAGACCTTGCTGAACCATTTCAGTGCACCATTTAAACAGGACTCTAGCTAGACAGGATTAACTACAGCTTGACTGGCCAGCATGAACCAAGCCAAACCATATTATAAACCATTTGTGATACTATGAGCAACAAGCAGGCTGAAAACGACTGTGATACTATGAGCAACAAGCAGGTCTAAATGGCTGAAAACAGCAGCATATGACTCCATCAACACTACAGTCCTGTTTAACTGGTCATAGTCATACATGTACGTTACTCAAGTCTGCTCCAACATGCATGTACGTCTTACATAGAATACTGTACCTGTACATGTATAATGTAGATATACAGTCTTCTATGTAAGACACACCAGAGCGCACATGCGCACATGCACAAATCAAGCTCTCACAATCATGAAATGCTATAAACATTCTTAGAATGTATATGCATAAGAGGTGAAGCATAACTCCTCCCAATTATTTTATATAAACAAATGGCTTGAGAGTTTCTTTGTGTTTTTCCCCTACCCTTTAGCCCCTGCTTCTCCAGTGATTTTCTTGCTATTCCACATATCAGATCTTTAATTTCTCTGATTTTGCTGGAAATCTTCAAAGACAGTGACATGACAATAGGATAAGGTTTGGAAAGGTGCAACTCAGGATTTAACAGAGACATTTACCTGTTGAATTTTAGGTCAGTATTTCCCATTACTTAAAGGCTGGGAAAGTTGTGATCAGGTGGCCTCAATAATCAGCTTGGGTATTACAGCATTTCTGGGTTTCAATAGTGCTCCCAACATGGTAAGCACTGCCCCCTTATTTGATTTGAAATAAATCTGTTCTCTTTGCAGTTCACCTTAAAAGTATAGTCTCCCTGTCTCTCATGATATTATGAGATGTACAATGTAATACAGAATATCATACAGAATGTGACACAGCACGTGTATGCTAGACTTAACAGGGACTGTGCTAGAGTAGACTTGGAACTCAGCTACCCAGGTGTAAATCCTGAGTCATTTCAGGGACAAGGTTCACACTGGTGCTCCTAAAAGTAGAATCTGTCCCTTTGTACCTCAGCTGAGAAATGAGGGCCTGATTTTTAAAGAAAAGCCTATAGGCAGAAAGAATGATCAAAGCCAAGTGATGTTTTGCTGAAATATCAACCAACCGCAGCACTGAAGATTAAACTTTCTCTTCTGTCCTGTATTAGGGAGAAAATGGTTGTTTCCTCAATCTCAATTTTTTTATAGTACCTGAGATACCAGCAAGTACCTGTCACCTGTTTAGAGGAGGGAGAGCTCCCATTGGGAACTACATATGACCATGTGTGTGCTCCCTGCTTGTAAAGAGACTACGTTATGTGCCACATACATAAATCAGATGCTTTAATTATGGCAGACTGCATGCTATACTCAACATCCAACTTTCATGCCACTGCCCTTCCAACTTATTTCCTCTGTCCCCTACTTCCGCACCTGACACTGCCACCTACTGTAAACTGCCTCTATGCCATACCAGCACTAAGCTGCTGCAAGCTTCCTTGCAGTCAATCTTTTAAAAGATTTATCTACTTTCCATCAGTAACAGAGAAACAAATGGATGAGATCAGCAGAAATGGCAAGTACAAATGGGCATGAAAAAGCATATGGAAGAGCCACAGATCACTATAGCCCAAAGTGTGCCCAGGAGGAATCGTCTTTACCATTGGCCCTGATGTTGCCTCCTGGGAATGGTGGGGTGCTGTCTTCTCCGCATATGTACATCTGTGTCTCCTGTCTCCTGCACTGCTTGTTCTGGAAGCAGGACAAAAAAAAAAATCAAAAAAAAAAAATCAGAAGATACCTATGTTGATAAGCTACTCCTAGCCTACAGTAACTCCTGCCCACTCCTACTTTCTCTATATGCAAGAAATGGCCTTGCAATGTCAATCACTGATGCAAGTGAACTGCTGCTGGAGGCCAGGAGTCTTCCTACAATCCTTCTTCTGCTTAAAGGCCTGCACCTCACAGGAAGCTCCTGCTAGCTGGGTAGATAGCCTGTAATAGGGGGCCTTCCCTGGGCCAGTTTGATGTTGGCCTGCCCACCTGTCTCTGGGCTAACCACCTGTCTCTCTCTCCTGCCATGCCTTGATGATAAAAGATTATGATGTTATTCAAATGGGAGGATGCCCATTTAAGACCCCAATGACTAGAAGTGATTTCCCCAGCTCCAGACCTTTCCCTACACTGGGGCCCATGCCTCGCAGATCGCATCCCAGGCAGCTAAGTTCACCAGTAACCCTTCACCCTCTACGAATGTGGTCCCCTCTCTGGGACCTTTGGCCTCCCTAGGCCCTGGCCTCGCCCTTCAGGCCAGTTGGAATCCTGAGCCTCTTGCTCTGGGCTCTCTTGTGGGCCCCTGGCCCTTTTGCCCCCCTTGGGTCCTTGCCCCAGTTTGGGTGCCTTCCCTTCTTTTAACCCTCACAACTCTGCTGTATCAAATGAACCTCAGCCCTCTCACTGTTCTCTCTACTCTGAGCTCTCTCCAGCCAGGACTGTGCGGGGGATGGAGGTTTTCAGGCACCCCGTACCCGCCTTTCACCAGGGAAGTTCATTGCACTCGCATTTCCTGGGGCTGCTGTGCCACTGGCAGTCCCACCAGGCCTCCCTACCCTGGTAGGGTGCACTTTTAGGTCATGCCCAGGACCTGGGGCCTCCTCCATCCCCATAGCACCAGCCCATATCTCTATGATTTTGTGAACCTCAGCTCAGTCAGCTGATGTCTCTCTCACTGCAGCCAGCAGCAAACTGCTGGTTCACCTTATATATATCTTGGGTCTCAAAATGGCCACCATCATCAAGCACCTGGCTGCTGCCTGCTCCAGCCCTTAAAGTGGCAGTCTCTTTTCATATTTTAATGAGGATGGTTTGGTTTGGTTTGGTTTGGTTTGGTTTGGTTTGGTTTGGAGAGCACTACATCTCAGCAGCCTTCCCATTCCTCTAAGACCCAGGAAGGGTCTAGGAGGCTAGGATTGAGACCAACTCTACAGATGCTTGAAAGGTGGGGTTAAAGGCTTGCAGATATAATCACAGTTCTTATGCTCTTGGGAGACCAAGGTATGTCCACTGTGATGCTGGAGTCCAAAGGGGTGAGGGACCCATCATTCTGATCTGCTTCCCTCTCCACATAGGTCAGCAGAGCTTGTCCTACCCAAAATGGAGATAGTATATACCACATCCTTTCAAAGCCTCCAGCAAGGACTGTATATTCCCAGAGCTCCCACAAGGGTGGGGAATCTTCAACTGTATAATGGGCTTTCCTGAGGAATCTGGCTAAAAATATTAAGCAGAAGAGGAAAGCCACATAACTTAGGCTTCCTCTTCTTTAACATACCCAGCACAAATTCTCTGAAGAGCTTGCTGGGTAGTATGGTATTCATTAAACAGGATTCAGCATATCTGCATGTGTTTTGTGAGGCTCTGGTGAATCATTCATTGACATTCAAAATTTTACTCAATGAATGGGACACACGAGCAGCTGGCCTTCTTTACAGTATCTATAAAGTATCCAGAATAGGAACTGATAAAGCTCCAAAACTAGCTACCTAATTCACTGCTAGATTTGAACCCCTTCTTCACAGTCAAACATGTATCTGCAATGGATTCCACATGCATATGATGCCAAACATTCAGCAGAACTGGTTGAAATTTTTCTGCCATTGACATATAATGGTCTTTGTTAAAAACATTTTTTCTTGGTGGACATTTGTTTTGCAGATACTGTCCAGGAAATATATGGAAACCCAACACTGAACATTTTTTACATACTAATTTTGGAATTTTTGGAAACTGACCGTTTTAACCACAGAGTGTTTTTGATTCTTTTTTTTGTTGAAAACAACTCACAGGGAATGTTAAGAAAAGCAAGTCCTTACATTTTTTAATTTTTTCCCTACGAAAGGGCATTTTTACCAGCTCCAACCTTTATCCTAATAATGCAGATCAGCTTTGAAATTTTGTGACTACTAAAAAACTAGGATGCAGTTGAACCAAATTCAGCCTCTAGTATTTGCAAAATACTGACAGTTGTTTTCCCCAGTATTCAACCAGTTTTTAGTTCCTCTGTAATGTTGGTCTCCTGGCTCAAGGTTCCTTGGGTGAATTTGATATCTTTTATTAGACCAACCCAAATGGTTGGAGAATAGTTATTAAGCAAGCTTTCGGGTTCAAAAACCCTTCGTTGGGCTAAGGAAGCTTCAGCAGTTGGTGTGTGCTCTTCAGCATTTCCATCTGAAATGAGAACTCATTTGCAAGGGCTAGAGGTTATTTGGGATCAAAAGTGAATGACACATCTTTAGATCAGGCAGAACAGCGAGGTACTGCGTGGTGAAGGCAAACAACCTCAGCACTCTCACACCTCAGTCAGGCAGAATCTTGAGCCAAAGCATTTCCATATTCTGATACCTAATAGTGGTTGACCATAGAGCAGCACTACAGGCTTGGATCAGCTGTCTACTGAGCATGGCTACAAGGACATGGGATGGAATAAGATGGAGGGAAAGCAGAACCTTTCTGGAATCACTGTGCCCAGGTGAATGCACACTTGACGCAGATCCTTACTAGGCCAACACAGCAGAGGCAACACTACACTTGAATTCCCAAAGTTCTTCCTTCTGGCCTTACTCTCCCCCAGATGACTATCTTCAGAGAAACATCCATTTGTCCAGCAGATTATGCTAACTGAGAGGAAATCACAATCTATTGCTGGGAGGCCTAGGCACTCGTGCTGCAGGAAGCAAAGCCATGTGTATTTTGTCCATTACTCTTGGCATATAAAGTGATTACACTGAGCTGGAGCAGGCGTTTTCTATAGCTGTTTTCCCACTGATTAGCCCAACTCACCAATCTCAGCCATGATACTCTCAACGCCTCCAGAAGGAGTTGTTTTCTCCTGTTTTAAAACAAAAACAAAAACAAAATAACCTCAGATGGGTGCCCTCTCACCCCAGTTCTTTGCTCCAAGTGGGATGGTAACAGGCATGTAGGATTTAATAATGATGACAACAACAAATGTTATGGCCTCAGTTGCAAGGAATGTAGAAGCCATGACTCCCTGAACTCGGTCTATTCAGCAGAGAGCAGTGATACGGACAACAGATTAATAGAGTTCTCCAGCTATACTACTGCACATCTTGCATAGAACCAAAGCGCCAACTCAGGCAGACCTCTGCCAGCATGGTGGCCCAAGAAGTAGCATCTGAATGAAACAGCACACCAGGCTTGTTTGCTGCAGGGGCCAGCTCAGTTCCCTTCAGAACTCAGTGGCGGAAGAACAACCTTCACCATACCCTTTGAAAGGTATGGTTAAAAAAATAACACAAGAAACAATAAAGAACAAAATACCTTCCTGAGCAGCTACTGCTCTTTAACTGGTTCTTTAAGGTCTTTGATGTAACACAAGTCTTCAGCCACCAAGGATTTCACTGCTGTTGTTAGTAAGCACTCATGCAGCAGTGAGGGCACTAAATATGGTACAAATGTTTAATAAATGACACCTTCCCCCAACAGTGTTGTGTTGCAAACTACAGCCATTTGTGGATGTAACAGAGACAGATCGCAGACCCTGCTGCTCTGAAAGAACGGACTTCTACCCCTGGAGTTAGCAATTAGCAATATAGCAATAGAATTACCAATATAGTTTCTGATGCACAGTAAAGATATTTCAGTTCCAGCCAATAGAGGGCAGTGGTGTGCACATACTCTAGTCTAGTCAATTAATTATGGCTTGTTCTGTGAGGTCAACAATTAGCCTCCGGTGCTATGCATCTCTAGTTCAGAGTACAAGGCATAAACCAAGAAAAGCATCAAAAGGGGAGGTGGTCCTAAATGAAGCAGGATGTTCTGTGTTTGATCAGAGTTCCTCAGAGGAAATATTCTGCTTCTGTGACCCCCCCTCGCCCCCAACCCCATGCACTCGTGCTGGAGCATTATCTGCTCGTTATTTGGCACAGCAAAGGTAAGAATCTGTGCAGTTGGATCTAATTTTAAAAATAAAAAGCCCAGAAACCTTAGAGAAAAAAAGAAATATGTTAAAAAAAGAAAGTACAAATATTTGACCTACAAAACAAAACTCCTCAATTTTTCCCAACTTTAAAAAAAACAAACTCTCACTTAGTGGAATCAAGTGGATTCATGAACTGCATTCTTAGCATTGTCCACCTCCTATTTTAACTTAGAGCAGTGATTCTCAGCCAAGGGGCTGCAGCACCCTGGGGTACCTTGGGATACTTTCAAGGGTGCAGCAGGGTGCCACACAATGCTACCACTGTGAGGTGGGCATATGATTCACAAGATAAACCCAGAGATTTCAAAGAGAAATCCCTAGTGTCAAAAGCATTGTGGCCTGTTGTGGGCTTTCTGAGTTCCTTGGAACAGAAATACTGTTCTATTATTCCTCTGTAGTCAAAAAAGAAGTGAAAGCTCAGAGCTGGCATTTTACAAGGGGTGCCTCAGGATTAAAAAGGTTAAGAATTACTGACCCAGACTGTAAACACTCCAGAATGGGACTGTTTCTTTCTATGTGCCTGTAGAGTACCTAGCACAATAAGACTCCAGTCAAGATTCAGCTCTCTAGTAGCATAACTAGGAGCTAGCAAGGGGGGCACCCACCCTGGGTACAGATTTCAGGAGACATCAGAATGGTGGACCTAGGGAGCCTCGGTCACAAGGGGTGCTGAAGCTGCTACTTGGGGAGCCTGCACTGCAGATACTTCTACTTTGAGACCCTGCCTGGGCAGCCCAGGTCTTTGAGTCTCTAGGTGAGTTAAGACTTGCTCAGAACCTCCTTCCACTCTGCTCAGGGCACCAAAATAGTTATGTCTCTGGATATGTCTTGGCACTGCTGTAATATAAGGAATTCTTATAACTAGTGGAATCTAACACTTGTGCTGCCAACAAGAACAGAGTCTTTCATATAATTGCATAAGCAATATTTTAACTATAAAATCCTTTCTGGTTTTCCTATGTGTCCTGCTTATACTGTAAGCTCTTAGGCAGTGACGCCTCCTAGAAAAGACCTGGGACTGGGGCTCAGGAAGGCAGGTTCTATTCCCAACCCTGCCACTGGCTGGCTGGATGAGCTCTGGGAAATCAATTTGCCACCCGTAAAGCAGGCACAACAGTGCTGACCTCCTTTATGAAGTGGTTTCAGATCCATTAGATAGATGCCATGTAGGAACTGGGTGTCCTTGGGATATGGACTATATTTATCACATAATCGGTATGAGCTAAGTCCACAACTAGCCAGGGTTCGAATTACACTCCGACTCTTGGGTGGGGGTCTGCGGTGTTGGCAGCCAGAAGCCTGAAGGAGCCGCTGGTGCTGCTGCCTGAGGTGCTTAGAAAGGCACAGAGTGGGCCAGGGGCTTTTGTCTCTTATGGTGGGGGGGAAGGGCTCAGCCCTCCCAGTTTTTGAACCCTGTGATTAGCTCTTGGTAATGGTTGCACTATGTACATTTTTGCCTTTATAGGCCAATTCCCTCCTACTATCATGCATGTCCGTGGACGAGTTCAACAGCTTGGTTTCCAAAGCCTTTAACAGCTTATTCCTCTTTTGGTAACAGATCTGGGGAAAGAAGTGGAAGGGGGGACTCCCCTGGAGTCGGTATTCTCTAATCTCTCAGCCTGGCTATAAAAGGAGTCCCTCTATGCTTGGAAAAGCTCACATTAACTCCATCAGTTTCTTTCATTTCCAAATGCCCCATAACTAAATGGGTTTCCTTGAATGTGACTTGCTGCTGGGGCCTGTAATTCTCACTAGTGTAGGAAACATGCATAGTTAATCAGGGATTGACCTATGGGGAAGGGAAACTGCAGCTACTTTTGGCATCTGCCTTCTATCTTGGGTACTTGCTGATTGCTGCCTGCCACCAGGAGGATCTCTTAATCCCTGTTTATTACTCATACTATGGGCACAGGGTTTAGATAAGCACCTAGATGGATCCAGTGATAAATGGAAGTGAAACTCTGAACTAGTGCTTGCCCTGGACCTAGTGCACTGCCCTCCAGCATGTAAATCTGACTGCTTTTTTAACAGATTAATACTGCACTGTAGGGGATACTCAACAAGGAGGGGAAAACATACAGCACAGATGGTAAAACTATAGCTAATCACTACCCCTGCTTGTATCTCCAGAAGGCCTCCTTTTGGCAAGAGATGCGGCATGACATTAACTTGACCTATATAGTTTCAAGGCTTCTAAGAGCTTTTGTATTTATGAAGCCATCAGGTTGGATATCAGATTAGATCACATCGGTGTTGCCCTGAATTCCTGTGAGGGCCTGACTGTAACTAAATATTGCCCATTTTCAACAGGGCATTAGTCCATATACTGCTTCAGCCTTGCCTGCAGGAGCAGGAGTCCAAGATTCCTTCACCACTGCTCAGAGAACATGTGCTACTGCATACAGCCCTTGGTGTATGGCTATAGCTCACAATGAGGACACTGCCAGGAACAAATTTAAAGCAAGAGCTGGTTTTCAGATTTTCTCAGTCACCAGTAGACACACTCAGGGCTTTCACTGGTGGCTTCGCTGATGTGGTTAAGAATGTCGAGCTCACTTAGTTGTTGTAGAAACAAACAGAGAGACTAGACTGCGGGTCAAATCACCTGTCTTTGCAAGAGCAAAATTTCAACCAGAGCATTCAAGCAGATAAAGGGCTGGAAAGAGGGTCAGAAACACTGATAGTGTCAAACCTAGAATAGCAAACTCTGTATGAAGGCAAACATGTACTGAGGAATGGCAGCGATGCTCACTGACACAGAACAGGCCAGGATTACCACTTACATTGTGCCTCATAGGTTAATTAACTTTGAATGTGCACAGGTGCAAGCCCACTGACTTTCATGGAGCTGTGCCCACCAAATCCACTGGAGAATGTAGCCTGGAGCATTCACCCTCAAATGCCTGTCTGCCAAACATGCTGCAGCATGTTAGACACATGTGAACACAAGCATCTGTTTCTCTCTGTCCCCTCTCATTGGTATCTTCTTTGGCATGGCATCTTGGATGCCAGAGTCAACAGACTGATTTTTGTTCAGACTTTTCACTGGCTTCTAGGGGCAGGAGGAAGAAAGCTGTCATCTGCTTACTGTTCCCATACTAGTCTAGAAGCTGTGGTGGTCCTCTCAGAGAGCAGATGTTACAGAAGCCTCCTCTTCCTCCCATTCAGCGCAAACAGAAGGATTGCAGGGACAGGCTGGGCATTAGGTGAAGAAGGAAGCAGCAACATCACTACTGGGCTCACCTCTTCCTAACAGCCCCTCTCCTACCCCCTGAACAAGCGTCCTTCTTGACCTCCCTCCTCTTCTCTGCCTCCCTGGGGCCTCCTCTGCTCTTACTCCTCCTGCTGTCTGAAAGTAATGGCTCACTGTTCCTTTCATCAAGCTCTATCACTACTAATTGCCTCCATTTGGATTACAGACTCATTTTCTTCTACCCATTGTTCCTGCCAGACATTTGATTCCTTGCTGAACTGCACAGATCTTCCCCATCTCTCTCATATATATCTTCTGCAACACTTCATAATCTACCAAGTTGTTTTTTCACCCTTTCTCTCTGCTTTATGGCTTCCATATTTGTTAGCCTTCTTCCCACCGCTCCAGTCCTCCTCCTGCTCCACTCTTCTCTCTTCTACTGGAAGATTTGGTGCCCCATCACCTCACCATCTCCTTGATCACCTTCATCTCCTCCCTAGACCTTTCTCAGTCTCCTCCCCTTGCTCCTGGGGAAGTTGTTCTCTTTCTGGTCCTCCCAACATGCCCATTCTTTCCCTCTCCTCCTCACTTCCTCCCCTTGAATTTCTCTGACAGGATCCTTAACACCCCCCGCCCCTCTGTTTTTCTCCATCCTCCGTATCTCACTGATCTCCTCATCTCCTGGCCCTCACCATCATCTGCTGGCCTCTCTATAGGCTAACTTTCCCAGGTGCTCAAGCCACGGCAGCAGACTCTTTCTACTCCTTTGGTCACAGTCAGCCCTTCTCAGTCTCCTCTTTAAAGTACACTTCATTGGTTATCTCTTTGGGTTTCCATTTTCTGCCATCCTCCTCTCCTAGATCTGCATCCTCTTTCTTAGGCAACTCTCTTCAACACCTGCACTTCATCTTAGGCAAGTTCAGTTGTTCCCAGGATTTCCAGTTGTACCACCCACATCACCCTTCTTGAGAATCCATTCAGAGATTCCCCTTTTCCTCATTGTGCCAAATCTCAGCACCAACTTCTCATCCTTGGAGCTCATTCTCAGCCTCCATCCCAGCTCTCACTGTTTCCTATTGTCCTACGCCTGCCCAGGTTCTTCCATTTTCTCCAAGTTTCAGCTTTGTGTTGCCCCTTCATAATGCTTGGGAGTCTGTGGGGAAGCTGAGAATGGACTTGAGGTCTACACAGCCTTAACCTTGACACAGTCCTTCCTACTGAAGGCCATGCTTCAACTGAATCCTAAAAGGAGACCAGGTGGTTGCTGCCTCCTTCAGCATCCACAAAACATGTACTCCTTCATTCCAAAAGTCAATCCTTCCCCATCTTGACAGGGACATCTCTGACCTGCCAAAAGGAGAAGGCCCTTCACACATCTGCTATCCTAATCCTACATAGCCTGGTAAGGGCTTTCCTATAGCTTTACTTCAGCAGTTTGATTTCTCATGTCTCTCACTGTCAGTGTGCTGTTACAGGGCTCTCCCCACTTCATCAGCAGTTTTCACTGCTTCTACAGCTGTCTGGAAGCTGAAGACAGATATATGACCAGTTGTAAATCTGTCACGATAAGTGCTAGCATCACCACTTCATTACTGCGGTTCAGATAACTGACTGCTGTGCAGGATGGCTTTCTGGTGGCCAGGTCTGAACAAGATTTGAAACTGGGTTTGTAAAAACCAGGTTCATTTTCATTGGCTGGCTGAAACAAACTGCTATCTTGGTTTGACCTAGAATTCACCTTATATGTTCCCTGGGACTGGAGACACTCTTCCACTCTGGCAGAAACTCCAGGGGCTAAATGTCCAATGCACCTGCCCAGTCCCCTCATCTGTTCAGCTTCTGAACTGGTCTATTTTTGACTGCCCCAGCTCTTTGTAGGTCTAAGATGTTGTTTGGTCCAAATAGAAGACAGCATAACATGCACAGGGCAATACAAAGACAGGGAGCACAAGAAAGCATGAGCCTTTGTGTACAACTGTGGCAACCATCAATATATTTTCACAGCCTTCTCTTCAGTAGCTCTGGTGGCTGCTGGGGTTCCAAGCACAGAGTGGTTCTTATTTTGCATTTGGTTTTCACATATTGGACTACCACAGTTTGACTGTTTTCACAGCAGAATCATAGGGTTGGAACAGATCTCAAGGGTCATCTAACCCAGCCCCCTGCACAGATGCAGAATTTGCTATTCCTAAACCATTCCAGAAGGATACCTATCCAGTTTTTCCTTAAAAAGTGTCACTGGGGTAGTCTACAGCTTCCTCAGGCAGCTGTTCCATTGTCTTGCTGTTCTTGGAAGTTTCTCCTGAACCTGGATCTGAATCTGCCTTGCTGCAGTTCACCTGCTGGGCATGCAAATGAAGCAAAGCAGGCCTGATGGGGGAAGGCACAAGAAGCATATTGAGCTTGAGAAGTCTCTGTGGAGAAAGTCTCTGCTGCTTGACATGTCCAATCCATTACAGTACATATCTGACCAGGCAATTGGAGATGCTGAAATTAGCCTATTTTATAATAAATAAAGGATTAATTTAGCAGAGTCCAATAACCAGAAAATGAATAAAGCAATATGCATTTTCACCACTGGCAAGCTGCAGCATGTAGTCAGATATTAAGATTTAATTCAAGCACCGGACTTTTTAAAATGAAAGTGAATTTATTACCGGCTTATAGGTGCAAAAATCAAGGAGCCCTAGAGACTGAAGTCTTCCATGTATTTACAAGGTAGAAGTCAGGGCAGGGTGGCAACTTAAAGACTGACTAGTTATCTACTAAAAAGGTATGGTATGGACTGTGGCAATTCTTCCCATAGTCTCTACCAAGATTGTCACAGGTAACAACTAAGAGGATATATGGATTGAGACCATACACATACCATGGTAGCCACTGGAAAGCCAGATAGCAAATCATTAATCATGACCAGACAGCCAGGTGGTATTTGAAGCAGGGCAGCCTATCACCTCCATGTGATCTTTCAAGATATCTAACCGCTTACTTCTTGGCGGTGTTGACCTCATGGGGAAAGACTCACTCATAATGAAGAGAAGAGCAGATGAAATCCTTCTGACACCAAAGGCAAAGATATCAGCTCTTAAACACTATTGCAGAGCTCTAAGGGCACCTAGGCTCATATTTGTAGCACTAGCAGTTTGAGGTAGGGACCCCACGTGATACACTAAAGACCAGATTGTATCCTGTCTAAATGCTACTACCATAACAACCACAAGATTCTATTTATCAAACATCCTATGTTAGGTTAAAGTTCTTCCTCTAGTTCTTCCCTGCCACCGGAGGTTGTTCAAGCGCCTTCATTGAACACCTTCAAGATGAAACTGGATGCTTATCTTGCTGGGATCCTATGACCCCAGCTGACTTCCTGCCCTTTGGGCGGGGGGCTGGACTCGATGATCTTCCGAGGTCCCTTCCAGTCCTAATGTCTATGAAATCTATGAAATCTAGTGTTGAAGTAGTATGAAAGGAAGATATAAAAGGTAGACGGTTCTCGGTGGTAGCAGATGACGGAACAAGGATCAATGGTCTCAGATTGAAGCAAGGGAGGTTTAAGTTGGATATTAGGAAAAACTTTCTCACTGGGAGGGTGGTGAAGCACTGAAATGAGTTACCTAGAGAAGTGGTAGAATCTCCATCCTTGGAGGTTTTTAAGGCCCAGATTGACAAAGCCCTGGCCAAAATGATCTAGCTGGGGACGGTCCTGCTTTGAGCAGGGGGTTGAACTAGATGAGACCTCCTGAGGTCCCTTCTAACCAAGTTAAGAGGCTGTGACTTGGATGACTACACAGTCCAGTGGGTGGCGAACTGGCTAGAGGGTCACACCCAGAGAGTCGTAGTGGATGGGTCAGTATCGACCTGGAAGGGTGTGGGCAGTGGGGTCCCGCAGGGCTTGGTCCTTGGACCGATACTCTTCAATATCTTCATCAGCGACTTGGACGAGGGAGTGAAGTGTACTCTGTCCAAGTTTGCAGGTGACACAAAACTGTGGGGAGAAGTGGACACGCCGGAGGGCAGGGAACAGCTGCAGGCAGACCTGGACAGGTTGGACATATGGTCAGAAAACAACAGAATGCAATTCAACAAGGAGAAATGCAAAGTGCTGCACCTAGGGAGGAAAAATGTCCAGCATACCTACTGCCTAGGAAATGACCTGCTTGGTGGAACGGAAGCGGAAAGGGATCTTGGAGTCCTAGTGGACTCCAAGATGAACATGAGTCGGCAGCGTGACAAAGCCATCAGAAAACCTAATGGCACTTTATCATGCATCAGCAGATGCATGACTAACAGATCCAAGGAGGTGATACTCCCCCTCTATCGGGCACTGGTCAGACCGCAGTTGGAATACTGTGTGCAATTTTGGGCGCCGCACTTCAAGAGGGATGTGGATAACCTGGAAAGGGTCCAGAGAAGGGCCACTCATATGGTTAAGGGCTTGTGGGCCAAGCCCTATGAGGAGAGACTGGGGCACCTGGACCTCTTCAGCCTCCGCAAGAGAAGGTTGAGAGGCGACCTTGTGGCTGCATATAAGTTCATCACGGGGGCACAGAAGGAAATTGGTGAGGTTTTATTCACCAAGGCACCCCCAGGGGTTACAAGAAATAATGGCCACAAGCTAGCAGAGAGCAGATTTAGACTAGACATTAGGAAGAACTTCTTCACAGTTAGTGGCCAAGGTCTGGAATGGGCTACCCTGGGGGTCTTCAAGAGGAGGTTAGATAAGCATCTAGCTGGGGTCATCTGAACCCAGCACTCTTTCCTGCCTATACAGGGGGTTGGACTCAATGATCTATTGAGGTCCCTTCCGACCCTAGCATCTATGAATCTATGAACCCTAATTTTCTATGATTGTAAGTGGCTGCTGAGGTTGGACTCCTGGCACGGGACTGCTGTCTGATCCAAAGACCACCAAATTTAATAGAAAGACTCCCACTGTCTTCAACAAGCAGTAGATAAAGACAATAGTACTACTATTACATGCTCTGGACTGACCTGACCCCTCCCATGGAAAATGCATGGAGCCTGGAGAATGGGCAGAAAAACTCCATGCATTTTCAGGACACTTTGCAAAGAGAACTTATGATGGGGCTTCTAGCAGCAGCAGGCCCAGAATCACCAATGTTAATGTAATATTTCTTGGACAGAACCTGTTTCCCATACTGTGAGCTTTCAGAATACTAAATAGAGCACAATGAAAAGAAAATGTCATCTGATCTTTCAACCAGAGAAAAGGACTCTTAGATAAAACCAAGAATAGATACAGCCCATGCCAATCATTACTGAAATTCAGGAATTAATTTTAGTCACATTAGCATCTTCCATTCTTTTTGCTGATCCTGGAGAGGAGAATTGGCAAGATACCATCAGTGCAGGGAAAACTTTAGCACAACTGATACAACAGGTGCTCTTGGCAACATAAAAGGAGCTGTCACACACCTCATTCTCACCATGAAATCAGTAGGTTCCTAACTATGATTAAAGTAATGTTAGAGAAGTAGCTAGCCATGTTAGTCTGAAGTCAGTCAGAAGGCAGGGTAGATATGCACTTTTATAGACTAACTAAATAAGATATGGGGAATAGGGTTAACATTCTGTTCAATTGTCCCTCTCAGTTAAATGAACTCTCATCTACCAAAGGCCCAAATACCTGAACTTTCCATTCAAAATTTGCACAATAAACTGATATTCCTGTGCAGTGAATAGCTATGGTTTGCCTTGCTTGGTGCAGCTAGTTGCTAGGATGAAGCTAGGTTATTTTGTCCATGTTGGGACTGGCTCCTGGCATCAGCATGGGTTTAAATGTGCCTCTCTCAGGCCTGTTTCCCCTTCTGCTGCTTCCTCTCATTTGCTGTGTCTAATGCCCAACAAAACCAGTTATAAACAGCACAGTACTGATGTAACATATCTGAGAAACAGACTTCCTGAAATGTGTTCCCAAACCTACCAAGGAGTATATTATGTAGATTCAATCAACACCTTTTTACCTGGGGCTGTGAAGGCGTGCATGGATGACAAGATATTACAAACCAATATATTCAATAAATGCATTAAGCAATTGCATGAGATGCAGCTAGACAGATAGTGCTTAACTAGGTATGTAGTAGGGCTGCTTTTCCAAACCTCAGGCCAGACCTTTGGCACAAACTCACTTCAATGAGATGGATAAGGACTTAGCATATGACTGCACTTTTTGCTAGATGGAATGTGCAAAATTGCTGGCCAAAAGACAATTAGTCAGACAAGCATCTGTCCATGACCATCATGTCTGGAACCAGCATGCACACACTACACACTCATAGTATTAACCACAGCCTGCTTTTTTTAGCAGTGACAGCTCAGCCAAAGCCTTGCTCAAATGGCCAGCAAAGGAAACATTGAAATTATTTGAAGACCTTGACTACTGCTTCCAAACACCACAAATGGCTTCTGCTCTTTCCCTGAGAGAATCAGGTAGATCCTGACTTGATCATATTCTCCTCTTCTCACTACAGCTCCACTCATCCAGCAAGGAACAGAGACTAAGACTATATCACAGCAGTGAGAGGGACCATTAGGATTTCATAGCTATCTGAGCTAACTGACTTCTATTTATCTGAGTGGAAATTAAATCCTGAAATTTCAAAAATTCTTTCTTGCTATACACTAAGCTGCCCTTAATGCTAGGAAACCCAATCCATGACATTTTTAGCCTAGTGATTCACATGCAGGGTGTCAAAACACTCCGGAGTGTCACAAGGATCCTTGAGATCCTTTCAAGGACCACCAGCACTAGATGGTGTTAAGGCAGCAATGTGGCTGATCAGAGTCAGTTCTGAAGTATAAACATTGAATTGCCTCCCTTCTCCAATCCCCATGGGATTCATCCTACAAATCTGAGAGATCCTTTTGAATTCTGTGTCCCAGCCAAGACAGGATAAAGGAACACCTTGTAGTCTATTCACAGAAAGAGAGGCTTCAAAATGAAACTGCACGTTTGTTGTTTGTATATTTAAATACCTGGGAAGTGCTCAAATACTTTAGTGAGGGAAGCTGTATAAATGCCTAGATAACAGATTGATTATACCCACCTTAAAACACAATATGCAGGCTGTGAAAGGAAAAGGAAAAACCCAGCAAAATGATGTATGAAGATCTTAATTTAGATAAAGTCTGTCCAAGATGCCTGTCAGCACTGTATCCAAGGCCAAGATTCTTAAAGGTTTCTAGATGCCTAGCTGCTAAATCTTTCATAATTTGGGCTTAAGTGCCTTCCTGAACTAAGAATTCCTCACTGAAAAATCAAAACCACTTGGAAATCATTAAATGTAGTTGAGCAGAAAGCCTGGTATTCACTTCAGATATGAAACAGATGAAAGATGGGACCATTCTCATGTTACAGAAAGCAATAGTGTTGAGTACAATTCTTACATATTTTTCTAGCAGTTTTGTCTTTCCATTTTAATAACAGCCAAATCTGTATCATGTATATATTAGAGTGTATTGTGTATATATCATGTATATATTAGAGCTATATTAGACATGATACCATTTTTTCTGAGCACAGCTAAGAGAGACTCGCATTTAGGAGAACCCTAGCCAGAACAGTAAGAGTGGCTACTTTTCTTAGGAGCCCCAGCTGTTTGAGGCATATCCAACAGGGGAATGGTCTTCATCCAGTCTTCTGATCCGAGGAAGACACAGTCTGAATAAGAATATATACATAAAGGGTCCATATTCTGGTCACAGTTATAGCACCAGACAAATCTGAAGCAATTCAACTAAAGCCAATGAAGTGGTCTGGATTTATACCACTGGTATATTCATTTCATGTGAGCTTCACTGACTGGCGGCACAGGCTTAGGCTGTAAGCACGCTAAGGAAGTGGGATCATGCATACTCATTCTAAACTTTAACTTCCCCTGTCATGGGGTCTTACGCCAATCTCCAGTCAAGCAGCTTGAGATGCTCCACCCAATTTATCATTAGCTAGGTTGCTATACCAGCCTGTCACCACTGCATGACTAAATTGGCACTATCAGTTTTTAACCCCCCCGGCTTTATTAAAGACTTCCTGCAACTGCCTTGTCCTAGCAGGTGTGTGCTCTAACATGCCTGCTTAGAGATGGCACTATGGTACAGCAGACTGGCAGACAATCTATATCTCTGTGTGGGAGGTCCATTCCTTGTTGCCATCTGTCTCAGTCCATTTCTCCCTACCTCTAGAAAAGCAAAACTTAAGATAAATCCTGCTCTCATTGACTGCAAAGGAGCAGGATTCCTCTCCTGTACTTCATTCTACTGTTCTGATCATTGTTGGTTCCACGTTTATTAATTATCCTATGAATCCTCCTGCCTTTTTTATTTTTGCATTAAATCCCTTCATTTTATTTTGTTTGAATGGTAAAAAATGGTTTATATTACCAGTAAGCAGTTCAGTTTCCACAAGCATGGGTCAGTGATTCTTAGCCAGGGTGCTGTAGCCTGGGGTGGGGGTGGGAGGTGAGTGGGGTGACTGTCCCGAGTGCCAAAGTGAAAGGGCTCCAACAGACACTGCCCAGCCAGGGTGAGACAGAGCCACAAGTGGCTCATTTGGGGGGTGCAGGGGTCGGGGGAAGGTGGCTTCTGCTGCTGCTGCATACACTCCTGGGGAAGCATGGGGGGGTGGGAGGGCATGTGCCCCCCAGCTCTGTGCATGGGGCGAGGGTGGGCTGCTGCTGCGGACTTGCTCGGTTGCCAGACTTCCTTGCTACGATACTGGCTGTAGCACTCTGGGGTGCTGTGAGTAAAGCTGCTATGAAGTGCTGTGCAATAATGTCAGTTTTGCAAACGTGTACATACAATTCACAAGATAAAAGCAGAGATTTCAAATAGAAATCCACAATATTAAAAACATTCTGACCTGGTGTGAACTTTCTGAGTTCTTTACAAACAGACAAATGGCTCTATTGTTTTTCTGTATCAAGAAACAAATGAAGAGCTGGCATTTTCCAAGGGGTGCCAAGGGATGAGTCTAAAAATGTTAAAAACCACTGCTATTGGTAGTCCATGGTAGGAGAGGAGTGCTTTTGGAAATGAAATAATCTTATCTGAAGTGAAAGACAAAAGGAACTTCACAAGCACAGATGACCTGAGCAAATGCTAGAAGCTATTTTACAAAGAGGAGGCGGAGCTACTTCAAAGTTCTTACCAAGTTCAGTGAGGAAAAACTTTCTTTTAGTATAGTTGCTTAAGTAGACACTGCTATAGTACAATTCAACACTTTTACAAGACTTCATTTTTATGTTCATAGCAACTGACAGTGTTCAAAAAACATTTGATATCAGATACTAAAGGTTGACAGCAGCTGTTCTGGAAAATTACTAGATTCCTTGGCAGCCAGCATAGCCTGATACAGGAGAATGGAGAGTGGAAGAGGCACAAGGGTGTCCCCCTGAGACTTCTGTGATCAGCCCTACTGAATGTTTGAAAATCTAGCAGGGGAAAGACCCAGCCTAGTTCAGAGTAATTCACACTGTCTTCACTGAAGTGCTGGTGTGACTGCTCAATATTACACCGAAATAATCATGGAGATAAAGCTTCACTGGATCTAGGGACCTACAGATTATTTTTGATTGATCAGCTTTGTCAATGTAACTCATTGCCTTTCTTCTGGGAGATTCCTAGCTATTATTATCCATCTTTGAATCATATATTGCTGCACATCACCAGAGCAGTTGAACACCTACATAAAACTGATAAACATGGAGGTCCTAGCAGGCTTTCGGGTACTGGTTCAACATGGCTCAAGTTGAACATGGCACCTCCAGATTGCTGTCCAATGGCCTTTGGGGAGGCTTATATGAAGTGGATTGGTCTGGGTCCAGTTCCTAGCAAACAATGATCCACATCTTAAAAATCAGCAGGACTAATGGCACTGCTGCCACCAGTATCAGGCCTAAGAGGACTATTGACAATAAACCTCTAGAGATGGCTAGTAGGCCTGTGCAAAACAGCAAGTATTCACTTTGAATTTGGCTTTGGCCTATTTGGAAGGACAGTGATTCGATTTGGTGATTCAAATCACTGTCCCAGTTCAGATTCGGATGATTCAGATTCAGAGATTCAGCACTGATTTGGCAATAAACTGTAATAGGGAATCACTAAAATACCTATATCTTTGTCTTTTTTTTGCAGATTTGGATGAAAACAGCATGAAGCCTGCCATGTTTCAAGGAGATAGATGCAGGGGTTTCTGTGGAAGTGCACCTCAAACTGTTGAAAACAAAACTCATATCACTTGTGTGTGTTAAGGCAAAGCAGGATGAATGAAGCAGGGATGGTAGCCCCTTGTGCAGGCATGAGGCCTGCCAGGTTTCAGGCAGAGTGGTGCAGAGGTTTCTGTGAAAGTGCACCTCAAGGCTCTGAAAGCAAATGAAAAAAGCAAATAGGTGCAGAGTGAGGAGGGTGGCACTCACTCTGTCTGCATGTGGAGCTTGGGGAACCCCAGCAGTGGGAGGTTCACCTTGAGGAACACCAGCTGCTCCACCAAACCAGGATCCAAGGAGGTATGGTGGGGTATCACAACATCACCAGCAATGCTGAACACCCTCTTGCTTGGAACACTGGTTGGTGGACAGGACAGGTGATCCTGGCAACCATGGCCAGATTTTGCCATACCTGGCAGCAAGTTGCCCAATAAGCCAAGGGGTCGCACTGCTGCAGCTCCACATCCTCAGCAGATAGGTAGCCACTGAGGCCTCCACGCTACCTGCCAGATGGTGGGGTCTGGTGCTTCTGGACCCCAACATTGAAGCCATGCCCTTGGCCCACATTGGCAGTTGGTGTGGTGGAGGAGATTGGCTGGTGGTTGGAGTGTAGGCATGGGAAAGTGAACCCCCCTTTTCTACCTCCCCCTGCCTCTGCCCTTCTGCCTCCCTGACTGTTCACCAGCACCTCTGTCCAGTGTTCGAGGGTTTTGCTGCTGCAGACAGTCCCCTTCACCCTTGGGTTGCACATGCCCACCAGCACATGGACCGTACTGGACTGCAATGGATCCAGCCGTTTTTTGATGCCCTCCTTCAGCTGCTTCACCAGTGCCTGAACCTCTGGTGAAAGTGACTTGCCCCAGCCAGGAACATCGATCCCCTGGAACTTCACCATTTCATTCTCAAGCTCTTGCACTATGGGGATCACCTGGGTGAAGAGGGCATTGCCAGTGCTGAAACTCTCAGTGGCCTCAAGGAATGGCTTGAGGGCCACCAAGATCTGGGAGATGGTATCCCACTCCATTTTGTTAAGGGGGCTGCTGATCCCAATCTCCCCAACCAAGACCATCTCGTGGATGGCCTTCTGTTGCTCGACCAGTCTTCTCAGCATCACATATGTGGAGTTTCACCAAGTCTTCACATCCTGCATAATTTTGTGCTGCAGGATACCCAGCTCTGCCTGTTTCTCCTGTGGCATCTTGCCCCCCTTGGTGCTCCGGTGGAAGTAGCTCACCACCTTCCTGCATTTCGAAATGAGCTGGCTGGTAGTGATGGTGCTGTCACTGGCAGCCCTGTCCCCCTCCAAGGCATTCCTGACTATGAGGTAGAACTTGTGTGCCACACAGCGGATGCCAACAAAGTTGGCATCATGCGCTGCCTTTATCATATTGGCCCCATTGTCAGTGACCACGAACCTGTGGGTGAGCTCACCCTGCCCAACAAGCCACACCTGCACCATGCAGTTCAGGGCCACCATGATCTCCCTTGCCACGTGGGACTCATCCATCACCTCCACTTGAAGGAGAGCCCACTGATGCCCTGACTGATTGCACCAGTTCCCTGAGGGAGAGGTAGGCGTGATCTCCACCCCAACTGCTCCAGATGTCTGAGGTGAAGTGCAAAGCTATCTGCAGACTTGCCTTCCACAGCTCCTCCCTCAAGTACTCCCTGCATGCCTCATACAGGGAGGGCACCACCGTCCTGCTAATGGTGGTACATGGGGGCACTTGGTACGATGGGGTCACGAGCACCATGAGCTGCCTGAACCCTGGATGCTCAACAAAGGAGAAGGGCTGGCTATCCAAAGTAAGCATCTCCCCAGTGCTCTGGGTGACTTTGCCTACCTTGGGAACACCCCCCCTCCCCTTTGTCTCTGCCTTTCCCTCACTGGTCCAGCGTGGCCTGCCTCTGCTTCTTGGGGACGGGAGCTTTGGAGTAAGAGGGGGACTTCTTTTGGGCATGCTCCCACTGGTGCCAGGCTGAGAAAGAACAAGGGCAAGGGGGTGCTGCCTCCTGAGATGCAGCAGCATTGCTGTGGTGGTGAAGTGTTTCACCTACTTGCCCCAACTGATCTGCCTTCAGCAGTGCTGGCAGGTAGCATACCTGGGATCATCTGCCACCTCAGAATGATCCCACATTGCACCACCCACCTGCTTCTGGGTTGAGGGTGGGGATCCAGCCTTATCCCCCTCCTCACCAGGCAGAGGCACAACAACAGGACGAGCTGAGTCACCTATCCCTACCTCCAAAGTGCCTTCCAGAGAAGGAGACCTGCCTCTAGGGGCACTTTGAGGGGTGTGGAGCACAAACTCAGATTCCCCCTCCTTCCCCAGAATTTCCTTCACTATGGCCCTCATCTCCTCTGCTTCCAGATCCAGCTCTTCCTCTGCCACTGAAAGGCTCACACTGGCAACTGAAATTGGGGTGGGGACTGTCATGCTGCTGCTGGTTAGTGGTGTTAGTGCAGTTGCAGGCACTGCTCCCACCTCCTTGCTCCCACTAGCAGCAGAAGACTCATTGCTGCCAGGAAAGAGTCTATGTTTGGGGCAGGGGGAACTTGCAGCTCTCCCTCTACCCCCTCTCCCTCTGCTGCCAGAAGACCTGGCACCTGCCTTTCCAGCACGCTTCATAATGTTTGGTGTGTGGGGTGTGTGTGTGTGTATGTAATATATGTTGTGCTTTCCTGCACGGTGATGACAAAGTCAGGAAAAATACAGATTTCTTTTTGTGGAGGGAAAGAATCAAGACAGACTAACAAGAACATATAAGTGGATTTAGGGGGATGAATAAGTTGAAAGGAATGGATAGGGATAAGAATAGGGATTGCAGGCAAGGGTAAGTAGGATAAAAGTTACAAGAAGAGAGACTAGATAGCAAGAGACTAGCTGGCAAGTCAGAGCCTTTCAGACACTGCTGCTCCAAGAGAGACAGCTCACAAAAGGCACAGATCACTTCAGACAGTTTTAAATGTTGTTTCTACGTCCCTCTCCCAGAGCACTGCGATTGGAAGGGAACTCAGAGAAAGATCACAATCACTGGACAGGTACAGATGTCAATCTCAGAGCAGTCTCCCCCCCCCCCGCCTTTTCCATATACGAAAGATCACCCTACCCCCATCCCTCTTCTCAGTTTGTTTGCTGCAAGCCTTCCAAATCAATTTGGAAGCTTCCGATTCAATTTTAACCTTTTAAAGGGTCTCCTAATTTGACTCAAATTTGGAGACTCGGCCACCAAATCTCCTCCGAATTGAATCAGCTACCGAAGCTTCGTACAGCTCTAATGGCCAGCTCAGAGTAGGACTGAGGTGCACATGAGAGGAAGCTTGTTTTTCTGTAATCAAGGCCACCATTGTTCTGCAAATGGAGATTTGTCCCAGAGCTCCGAATTTAGCACCTTCCATAAACAGCAAAGCTACTTTAAAGCATCAAAAATTTTCATGGGAAAACAGCATTACTCCTTCCTCCAGCAACAGAAAGGTTAAGGTATCCCTTACCATCTTATATTGAGACTCAGAAGCCTTCATCTACCTGTGCTTTCTTATGCATTTGAAACACCCAGAAATCAAAGCTCTAGAATTCATTAAGCTATCATGCACTGCATGCCATATGCCAACTTCAAAGGTAGCCATTGGTAATGCTGGGTCAGACATTAAGGACTCAGGGCTTCTGGCCTAACCAAGGGCCAAGCATGACAGTTTGGGACCTGTTCTCACTCCAGGTGAGACTGACAGCAGTCAGTTTGGCCATCTACTTCAAAGAAGCAGGATTAGCTACCTCCCATTTACTGTGGGGTAGGAACAGGCAGTAATTTAAGTGGAGTAGGTGAAGTGCAGTAAGCTCACAGGTTATTTCATCTTCCAGTAACTTGTTTGCATGCCCATGGCTATCCAGCACCCAGACAATGCTGATTTATGGAAAAAGATGCATTCCAGTTTTTTGCACAAATTAATGGAACACAAAAGCCTGGAGAACGTTGTTATTCAAGTATACAAAAAGGTGCTGACAAAGTCATTTTTTCCCAATTCCGATTGCTACTAATAAACATGCTTACAAACAACAAAATTTAACTCCATTATTCCACTGTATGAACTACAGTACTTCAAATAAAGATCTTTGACATTTTTAACCTACAGATGACATTACAAAACCAACAATGCTTTCTTCAGTCAGTAAAACAGGTCAGGAATTGTGTGGGTGGCTGAATTATTGGGTGCCTCAAACTTTACATTCTGCAAAAAATATTTTTACATTTTGGATATTCTCTCCTCTCCTTTCAGCTAGATGTTAGTCCATAAATAGTTATTCAGTCATCTGCTAAAGACTGGGAGGATTTCTTAGTCAGCTGTTCAGGGCCCAGCTAACTTAAAAGACTGAATGCACTGGTGACTAACAGCTCCCCTCATTCCCAGGGTCTGTTCCTTGTTTGACAAGGAAAAGTTATTCTCAGCAAGTGCCTGCATATTCCTTTCCTGGCACCCACCTTAAGCAAAGAAGGCATTATCAGACAAAGTGTGGGATTGGCAATGGAAGACACATCTCAAGAATGAAGAATATAAACAGGTGCTAGCATAGAGTAATACAGCCTTGCAAACTTGCCATGAAATTGTCACCCCAAAGACAAAATCTTATTGATGAGGATAACGAAAAAAATAAGGTATGTTCATTTCTCCTTCCAAAAAGTTCCTCGTCCAAGGCAAGTAAAATTCTGCTAGTCTATACTGGGGTAATTTTGCATTTTTGTTCATTATGATGCATACTATCACTGCACATAGAGAAAATAAAAGTGTGTGTGTGTGTGTGTGTGAGATTTCTCACTGTTCATTATTATAGACCTGTACAGGCTAGGGCAATGGTTACAAGAGCTACTAGGCACAAAGCCAAATCCACAGCTGGTCTAAATTGATGCAAATCTATTGTAATGGATGGAGTTATGCACACCTGGGGACTGGGCCCCTTATTTCTTACAAAATCCTACTTGTTTGATTATTACAGTAAAAAATAATCATTTATCATGCTGACACACACACAAAAAATGTGTATACCCAGTACATGCATATATGTACATATAACACATTGTGGATCTCATGGCTGAATCATTTGATCACAGTGAAATATGTGTAAATTAAGTGGGTATATGTATTATACATAAACACCTCCTGTAGATACATTCCCCTCTCCTCCATGCACCCCCAGATACATTTCACCAGGACTCAATAAATCATTCAAGATCTTCATGCAATGCTGACCCTGACATTCTTCACAGGCCTTGCACCATACCTGAACCCTGTGCTGGCTTGACTGATACTGGGATTGTCCTGGCCCCTTTCCTGTGAGGTCTTTAGTTTCAGCATCGGCTGTTCTGTGATGGTGGTGGGACTTCTGCTCATGATGGCCTTCCCTTTTTCTAGCTTCTGAATCAAACAAGATGCTGGTTAGCTTCTCAAAAGACTTCTCCATTTCTTCTTCAGAGTATTCCAGATGTTTGCCTGGAGTACTGGGATAGTAAGTGGTTGGTGGTGGAGAGCTTTTGCTTTCCTTTTCTTTCTTTACAGCCTCCAAATCAGGGTTTTGCTTCCTCAAAATAAGAATCAAGACAAGCAAGAACAGGCACAAGTAGACAACCCATACTTCTTCCATCGCAGCAACTAGATAACAAGGTGGCAGGTGCCTTAGATATACCTAAAAGAAAGAGAGCTGCCAACCAATAAAGTGAGTATTCAAGGCACGAGTCTTAATAATTGTCAGGGTCCAAGACAAAATTCTATTAAAGATGAAGAGCACTGGTAATTAAATCTGTCCAGAAATCTACCTAGGATGAAGTTAAATTTTTTAAAGCACCTGAGCTTAAAAACTTCCCTTTGGATGAAAGGATTGTGTAGGAAAGTAACATAAGCTTCTGAACAAATATTTTTGAGGACTTGTTTAAAAAACTCCTAAAAAGACACAGCTTCTGTGGAAAGTTACAAAATCAGCCCTTTCAGCTCCTTATGATCTCAAAACACGTGCGCGCATACTTTCTCTTTTGTTGTTTTCAGGCTTTTAGTCAGGGTCACTTTGGTGCAGGGAGAGGATGACTTCAGAGGTAGAATCTAGGAGAATCCTAGGCACTTCACTGCCAGAATCCTTGTGAGATACCGTCACTCCAAGTCCAGTTCTCCTTCAGTGTCCAAATAAGATTTTTCTTTGATAATGACTGATATCGAAGATCAATATTTTTCTCAACAAAAATTCCAATCCAATAAAGGATTTAAAAAAAATCGTAATTCAGTTTCTTTTTATTTTAATGGAAAATATAAAATAGGTTAACCCCACTGATCGTTAGATACTGATTCCCCCACCCCTTACTATTTAAAAATAGATTATAGGGCCAAAGTGAACAAGCAAGTCATTACTTGAGTTAAAGATTCAATGGGATTGAGTTCGGCGGCTTCTCTCTCTCTCTCTCTTGGCTTTAGGGAGTGGCAGTCCTAACTGGTGGTCCTAGATGTTGGGACTCCAGAGATAACACCCAGGTAGCAGTTTGCTGGGAGCCCAAGATCCTGTGCTGGTGGTTCTTTAATGTCCAAGTACCCAGGCACCCAACAGCCCTACCAGGTTACTTCACACACCAGATGGGCAAATCAAACATCTATCAGTGTGCTCCCTTCAACCAATCCCAGGGGAAAAGGGAAGGAGGGGACTAACTGACTGGCCAATCACCTCTCTGCATTAAGCATAATAACCAAAAGGGAAGCAGGGCTGAGGGGCTGTCTGTACAGAGCCAGTAAGTGGGTGGGGAAAACTTGGCTGGAGGTACTGCTCTCTCCCCATCGGGGCAGGGGCTGACTGGAACAGGATTGTGTTTCATACTCTTCCAGAGGATCCTGTTACATGTAAGTGTGCCAAACCTAAAAGGGGCAGACACTGTAGCCTGGTGTCTGCTGTCTCTGCCATAAAACCCTCTTTAGCTCAGCAGCTGGTGAACAACTCCAGACTTTTCCAGTTTGTTCCCAGACCCAGGAGTCTACCCCTCATTTTGCTGTAAAATATCCACAATGTGGAAGAGCACTGTGGCTTCTCATCTGCTACTGACTCTATACTACGGTGGATGCTCACCCCATGCATCAGGTAAAACCTGCAGGCACCGCTTAATGTCGCCACCCGAACATAGCCTAATGGCTTGACTTCCTTCCGTGCAAAGAACAATGGAGCAAAGACTTCACACATGAATAGCTCCTCTTTTCTTGCTCATTCTCTTGTTAGTGCTTTCAGGCTGGAACCAGTGTCTCCTCTATAAACTTATAGTTCTAAGTGCAGCAAAGCCCTGATCCTAACTGTGGACTCTTGACACTACTCTAAATTACATTATGCTTCTTTATTCTTATAGTATTTTTTAATGTGGAGAAAATAGTATGCGATTAGGTGATTTAGAACTGTCTACACACAAGGGAGCTGAATTTTTGCATAGGCAAGTTTCATGCTGTCCTTTCCTAACTTTTTCCTGCTTGATCTTGCAAACCCACTACAAAGATGCATTATAAAAAGTTAGCAGCACTCATTCAAAACAATTACCGCAGTGAAAATCTGTGGATTAGGTGAAGCCACTCTCTTAGCAGTTTAAGCATTATTGGTAACACAACACACTTAATACTTTCCATTAGCTACTGGAAAGTTCTTTCCAGCAATCCACATCAGTGAGTAGTTGGATCATTATCTCCTGGTAAGAATTTTGATAAGCAAAAAATTAGTTTTTTATAAAATCCATAAAACAACTCAGTACACTAGAACGAAAACTGGTATGTTACTAAAGCAATGGAAACATGTAAACATTTTCTCCAGTGTTTTTGTGAATGGCCTCAAAATGCTAGAACTATTGAGTGTTTTCATATTTTTTCATGTGTAATGCAAAACAGTCACACCTACAAGGAGTTTCAGTAATACTCTGTTATGATGTTCTGTACAGCCTCTATGATGGATGCACTTCTCAGAAAACATAAGAATCACTTTTCCAAGTGCTAAGTGCTTAAGATAAAGGCAGTACTGTATCTTAAACATTTATCTGACTGTGCATCTTCTTTTTACCTGGTGCATTACCAAAATGTCAGGGCTCTCACGAACACAGCTATTAAGAGCTTAGTTTTGCAAGACTTGAAAAAGATACACAAACCACACATTTCAGGAGGCAATTTATTATACTGAAGTCAAGATATACAAGAATTTCCTTGTTAAATTCAGTAACATAGTTTCTTGAAGTCCTCTCCACTAAGCATCGTCCCTTTTCTTTCAGCTGTTCTTAGTACATTAAAAAAAAAAAATCTAGTCATGCACCACTGCTGCCCACCCACACAACATGATTTATAAGGTTGTCAAATAGAAAAAAATAGTGATCCTCCAGGGACCTATTGCTCCATGATTACTCCAGTGCTCCTCCAGGGACCCATCACTCCTTTAAGCAGTGAACTGTTCTAATTTTTATAGATCTTTTCCAGAAATGCTGGTTTTCATAGGCATATTAGCCAAACCATCATCACAGCTTTGGAAATGCACTAATCAACTGTTTGGAAAACAAAAGAGTTTTTATTTGATACACATCAAATAGATACTTTTAACTCAAAGGAACCTCCCAGCCCTCCCATTTTATTTTGCATCCATCCAAGGTTCAGTATGGAGCTGATGCATCCTTCTGGTAAAAAAAAGAGCTAGATACGGTGAGGCACAACTGCTTGCCCAGCTGACTACTCAAAGGCTGCTTCTTTCAAGGTTTAGCTGTACTTCCTCCAGAGCTCCCATTGCTTGGCCAACCCAAAAAGCAAAAACTGCTGACTCAGAAACCAAAGTCTTCACTGGATAGCTGTAGCTTGTTCTTCTTCTACATCACTGAACCGGTTTAAATCAATCTTTACAACAACTTCAACACTGCTGCTGGAGTTCACCACTGACACAATGCTGTTTAGTGAAACAAAGGAACGGCCAAGTCACCTATGGTTCACCCACTCTCTCCCCCCAAGATGCTGAGTATTTACATGTTAAGCAGGACAGAAATCCCCAAAACCAGCAAAGCCTGGAAGCTATAGGATCCAAAAAGGCCTAACAGACAGCAAGGGTTACACTGCCCAATGTGATGCTGCTTTCTCCTCCTGCCTTTTCCATTCTCCAATGAGAGCCTGGATTCTCTGGCTAACAGTGTTACTTACTTCTTACTTTGTGTTGTCTCCTCCATAATATATGTAGTTTGTGCTATCTGAGGGGGGGGGGGGAAATTACCCTATCAAGAAAATTATTCCATGGAACTAGCACTGAGCTAGAATAAATTCAGCGACCACCTGATTCCATACTGGTTGCCTGCAAAGGCACCTTTCTGAGGGATGAGTGATAAAAGGGGTCCAACCAGAAGACTTGAGTCTGGAAGCTATATGTGCTGTAGGTGGAGCTGTTACATATGCCCACCCTAAGGTACTTTGGGAGTCTTTTCACTATGAAAATATGTAGGCTTCCAATGCAATGCCTTGATTGGTATTCTTCCATCCCCTAAAACTATACAAGCTTTGGCAACATTTTCAGCAATTAAAAATCAAATTGATGCATCCAAGAAACTTTCTTAGAAAAAATTAAAGCAAAACTCCTCTTGGGAAGTTGTAAATACAAATGAATCCATGTCAGATGCCCTGGGGGACTGTGTGTGGCTGAGAGGATCAGAATGGGATTCTGCTGGATGCAGGCTTTTCTTGGAGGATCCTGTATGCTTCCTGAAAACCTGGCTGCTCTTTCGGCGTGTGCTCTCACTCACTTCTGTGACCTTAGCAGACTCGGCAGCTTACAAAAGGGAAGAAAAAGAGAAAAAAAACATGATGTTATGGCTCCTTATGCACTACTATTCTGTCCTGTTGAGCTCCAAGGCAGGAAGCATTCCTGCCCCCTCTTTCTATAGACATGTCTTCCCATAGGTTCATAGATTGCAAGGGGCTGGAAGGGACCTCACAAGATCATTGGGTCCAGTTCCCCTGCACTAGGCAGGAAAAACAACTGGGGGTCAGGTGACCTCAGCGAGGTGATCATCCAGTCTCCTCTTGAAGATTTCCAGGGTAGGTGACTGCACCACCTCAGGACACCCTGACTGTGAAGAAGTTTTTCCTAGTGTTAAGCCTGAAACGGTCTTCCAGGAGTTTGTGGCCATTACTCCTGGTTTTCTCCAAGGGTGCCCTGGTGAACAGTTGGTAAGTCTTGAGGTAAGTCTATTTCTCATACCTTTACGCATGAGCTTCAGCTGCTTCTGCCTCTCCTCCTCCATCTTCTTCCTGTAGTCTCCGAACATAGCTCGCATGACCTGGCGTTTCTTTGCTAGCACAGCTTTGTCACTGTGCAGTGTCCTGATGGCACGCAGGGCCTCATCAACTGAAACATTGGAAGGGAGGGAGATACAAACACAGCATATCTCTCCTTTATGCCTTTATGCTCTCAACCTTCAGCAAGATTCTCTGTGGTTTGCTTGCTTGCTTACCTTGCTTTGGAGTGGATTTCTGCATCTTCAGGCCTAGTTCCAGCTGTTCCACACACCAGTCTACTTCTCTTTGAAGCTGTTCATCTGACTATGATGTAAAATAGAACATAAAGATGAAACAAAAATTAACTATCTAAAAACTGAAGTACTAGTGCTAGTCAAACAAATCAAACGACCTATAGATTTAGATGTACATTCACGTGTTCATTCCCTAGGACAGGGGCGGCCAACCTGCGGCTCTGGAGCCACAGGCAGTTCTTCAGAAGTTGTCTCCTTGAATCTCTGCACAAGCACATGGTGACCAGCTTCCAAATAGTCCAAATGGAAGCTGGTCACCGTGTGCTTGTGGAAAGATTCAAGGAGACGCGTATTAATTTCTGAAGAGCTGCCCGTGGCTCTGGAGCTGCAGGTTGGCCACTGCTGCCCTAGGAAGTAGCTTTACAGACTTAATATTTTGGCTGTAGTACCTTTCATTGAATGGGCTATCAATGACTTCCAGGGCCATCTAGCCCAAACCCCTGCACAGATGCAGTGTTCACTAACACATCCCAGACACACAACTGCCCTGCCATTTCTGAAAACCTCCATCACAGGCGGGGTCCTACAGGAGGGCCGTGATCTCCTTAAAGCCCCTTTCCATGCCAAGTTGGCCTAAGGGCACCCTCAGTTTCTCGCCCGCCATGTCTTTGATGACACAATATAAGGGAGGCTACCTTTTCCGCCCTCTTGGTCACGTCTTGCTGTAGTCTCTGCCCTGTGGACTCTCGGACCCCTTGTGGGTCCCGCTCTACAAATGGGTGCTTCCGGGGCACTCGAGCCTTAGGGACTATGCGTGGCTCCTACCACCCCAATACCATGCCCCACAGATGTAAAGGACATTATTCTGTTCCTCTCTCTGGTGTTCACACCCTCTCTGGCACTCAGGCTCTCCGCAGCCCTGTCTCTCTGTGCCCCCTCTGACGCTGGGGCTCTCCGCAGCCCTGTCTCTCTCTCTCTCTCCGTGCCCTCCCTCCGGGCTGCTCAGTAAGGCCACCTTCTCTAGAGCCTTCTTGAGTGCTGCCCCCTTCTCTGGGGCCTTCTCTCGGTAACGCGGCCCACCTCTGGGACCTCCTCTGTAACGCCGCCCTCTCTCGGGGCTCCTCACCGCAATGCCGCCCTCTCCCGGGGCTCCTCACCGCACAGCTGCCCCCTTCTCTGGGGCTCACCGCACTGCTACCCCCTTCTCTGGTGCTTCTCAACTGCCCCTTTCTGGGGCTGAGGTCTATATACCCCAAATGCTGTGCCTTCACTGGTGCTGGGGTCCTCACACACTGCTGTGAGTCCCCTATGAGGCCTCCTCCGACCCCTAATAGCCTCACCCAAACCACTGGTGATAAACAGCAAAACAAAACACAAGCCCCTAGGCTACAACATAACTTAAAGCTGCCCGGCTAAAACCACGTTGCTCAAACACCCCAGGGCTGCCATCCTTTACCTGGCTTGGGCTGTACCTGTGGTCAGGCTTCTCCTTGCATCTTTGCTCAGGGAGCTCCCTCCTCTCTGGCTGCTAACAGGGAACTCCCCCTGGCCTCAGCCCCTAGGGTTTATAAGGGCCAGGCCCTGCCCCTTACAGTCAGCTGACCGCTGGCAGGTGTGGGTCGCTTGCTGACTCCCGTTGCCCTGGCAACCAACAGCTGGGCTCCTTATTCACTGCTAGGGCTCTTTCCCTAGCAGTTTCTCCTCTTTAGGAGCAGGGCACCTCAGTGCTCTGCGACAACCTCCAATGAAGGAGATTGCTCAGTTTCCCATGGCAAACCATTCTTTTGTCCTGCTGTTAGGGGTCTACATAACTCGTGACAAGACAAAGCAATTTTCACAGCTTGGTTGCAGCATGAAGAACTGATTTCACAAGCATTTCCCAGTGACTCTGCCCCTTGCTACTGATTGACAGAGAAGCATATACTGTATAATAGCAAATTCAATGGAAAGTAAATTATATTATATAATGTATCATATTATTATAAAACTAAATACTAAATTTAAATTGAAAATGTAAACATATTAAATATATAAATGTATATACACTATGAATTGTAACTTCATAATTTATTATTATATGTACCTTCTACAAAAAGTTTAGAAATACTAATTAATGCTAACCGTAACAAACATTTTTACTTCACTGACGGGCATCTTCACTTAATCTACATCACTAGTAGACAGTAACTCTGAATCATGTGATCTATGGCTACAGTCTTTGTAGCCCAGGTGTACACGGGTTTGTACTCCCCTCTGCAATTGAGGGAATTACATTGGCTGGGCAGTGTGCTGTGGAGGGACACAGCAGCTTAGCAGCCGCCTCCGTCCACTATAGTCAGGCCCAGTCAATCAATTACTTAACTATATACAAATGTATTATTACAACAAAACCATTAAAGAGTAAGGACATAGATTGTATATATATATGTACAAATTTACAAAACAATAAACTGCGTGTGTGTGTGTGGGGGGTACACACACAGAGAGCAAAAGCTTTTTTTCAAGAAAGAAACTAAGCCTACATTTTAATGATTAAATAATAACTTTTAATATTTTAACTTTGATATAAGAAATAATATAGTAAATAGTATACTGTACAATTACTGCCCCTCACAGGTTGCCTCAGAACATGGCTCTGCTTTGGAGCGTGGCTCTTTTTGAGGATCATCAGCATCAGTACTAATATCTGAACTTTGACACAAGCTGCCTGGATCCTTGACACAAGCTGCAGAAGCTCTTTGAAGCAACCTGCGGATGTCTGCCTGCCTGGAAGTCAGTTGCCTTTTTTCAGGAAATTGTTGTGAACAAAGTGAAGTTGCATCACTTCCTGAGCAGAATAAGACTGCTGGCTCAGCAAATTTCAAGAATATTTCCAGACATTCTGCAGCAGTAGCCCAAGCCACTTTAGTTTCTTCACTGTGGTCATCTTCTTTTGAGTCTTGTTCAGGTGCATTAGATCTCTCAGGATTCACAACCTTTTCTATAATTTCAGCATCCGTAAGGGTTTGTGCAACATCAAGGTCTTGATCAATGTTTACCCACTCTTCAAGTTCAGTATCTTTTGAGTTTAGTGAGTGGGTTTGTGGGGTCAGCATTTTGAAGGACATCAAGAATCTCTTTTAATGATTTTTTTTTTGTCTCACACTGAAACCTGCAAATTCTTCATCATCAGAAGATCCCTCTGCAAACATCACTGCAGCCCACAATTTTCTCCAAGCCTTCCTTAAAGTTGTACTCTTCACAGCAGACCAGGCACATGTCGCATTGAAAATTGCATCCTTAATGGTGTACTGTGACTGAAATCCTTGGAGAGTGCCTTCATAGTGGAGTATCTTCCTCATAAAATCCCTCTGTAGATAGATTTCAGCCTTTCGATAATTCCCTGATCCATAGGCTGTATGAGTGAGGTGACATTTGCAGGCAGGAAGATGGTAAAAATATTTCCAGACACTAATTCTGCTTCAGGAGGGTGAGTTTGACAGTCATCTAAAATCAGAATAACCTTTGTGTCTTCTGGCTTTCCAAGTTTCTTCAAATGCTCTTTCACTGCTCATACAAAGACATGGTGAAACCAATGCAAAAATATTTCCTTGTCCAACCATGCATTAGGTTGTGTCTTGTACTCAACAGGTTGTTCTACCTTGTACTCAACAGGTAGATGAACGACACCCTTGAATACTCCTGGTTGCCTGAATTTTCCCACCACTAGCAGCTTGATTCTGTGTGTGCCTGCTGCATTTGTACACGTAAGCACAGTCAGGTGGTCCTTGCTCTGCTTAAAACCAGCGGCACCAACCTCACCTGCACCAGCCAGGGCAGAAGTTGTCAAACAGTACCAAAAAAGGTGAGATTTCATCAGTGCTGTAGATCTGCTCTGGGGTTACGCCATGCTCCACTACCAATTTCTGGAAAAATGCACAATATTTTTCAGCAGCTTCATGATCAGAAGATCTTTTTTCTCCAGAAACATCAAGCCTTCTGATACCATGGTGAAGTTTGAACCAAGACAACCATCCATCTGAAAAAACACAGGCCTTGGTCATTTCCATTTGTTGATAGAAGTCTTGTTTTTTTGATCAGCATTGGGCCAGAAATTGGAGCTCCCTCTCAATGTTTTAAGACAAACCAATTGTACAATATCTTGTCTAATTGTTCCAATTTTGGTTTGTGCAGAGTATGGCGTTGCTCAATTGCTTTACTAGTCTCAGAATTTGTCACAAACTGGAGTAACTCTGCTCTCTGCGCCTTGATGTCGTAGATCGCAGGCAAGCCGACATTGAATTCCTGCATCATCCTGTTCCTGTTCTCTCCTTTCTCCAAGTGCTTAATTATGTCCAATTATGCATAATCCTCAAAACAACATGCTTTTGGTTCTGTCCTCTGCTTGTTGATGGAGTATGGGTAGCCACAGTTGCAGGACGGGTGAGATAGTCACAGGACAAGCACAATATTGCTGAATATCTCAACATGATCACAATGGAGGATGAGACTGCTGCTAGCAACGCTGCTCGGCAGTGTCCTGAATGGCAAGATACTGTCTTTGACAGATGCTGGTTAATAGTTATTCAAAAATACAAGTGAACAATAGAACAACCCAGAACAAATGATATTGATCGGGCAACCTTATAACTCTATAAATATACAAACCATTACTTCAACTTATTCACATAAACTATTAAGCACAGTCTACAAATATAACAAGCAATCCTTAGACTACCTGGGTGCCCTCCAAGGCAGGGGCCCCACTCCAAAGGTATCACTACAGGAAAGGAGGTGGGGGGAAAGAAAAGAAGAGGGAGACCCCAAAGACTCCTACGTCTCTATCACCCAGGAGCAGCCCACATGGTGCCCCTTCATAACCCTGGGGGTGCCTCCCCTGTGGGGACCCTCTCTCCAGGGTAACTTACTACTCCACAGTCCCGGAGGGTTGCCTCCTGTTCTCCAGGTCAAGCTCTGCTCCCCGCTGGGCTTTCCTGGCATCTGACTCTGCTGCCACTGGCCCGGCTTAGGGCCACATATACCGCTGTGTGTAGCAGGTACTTCACCTTGTGCTAGAGATTGGAGGCCCAGGCAGCCTTCTGCAGCACTGGGGCTCGATCTGCTCCTGGACTCTCTGTGCAGCGTCATCTGCACTGAGCTGCTGCCCCATGCCAGCAGCTGTGGAACTGAGCCACATCAAGTGGCTCTGAGGGTATCTGACCCTCCGTGCAGCGCCCGATGCACTGAGCTCCTGGCCTCGTACGGAGGTTGGGGACCTGAGCCACCCAAGCGGCTCCAAAGATCCTGCTCCGTGCCTGTGCACTGTGTCTCTGGCCACACACCAAAGGTTTCAGACCTGAGCCACCTCACGCAGCTCCCAGGGTCTGGATGCCGTGCTGTGCACTGAGAGCATAACTGCTGGAGTTGTCCACAGCTCCCCACTGATAGAAGTCTCCAGGGGCGCTTCTGAGCTACTGCTGAGCAGCTTTCCTCAGCTCTTCTAAGCCATGCTCTTCTCTCTTCTCCGTCCCTGACGCATCTCCCTCGTGCTGGGCAAACAGCTCCTTTTATACTATCCAGGGCTCTGCCCCTGAAGTCTTCCAGACCTGACAGTGTTGCAGTCTTCAATCAGGTCCAGATGAGCTCCTCTCCCCTTCCCCTCAGGAAAGGGGCATGACTTTACTTCTCTTGCTGCCTCTTGATTGGTGGATGCGCTCCACCAATCAAAACAGCAGAATCTCAAGCCTGGGACTCAACCCAAGATCTAAAAGGTAAGCCTGTTACATTTGTATTAAGCACTAGGACATTATAAAACAGCATACTATATGAATAATACACTGGGGTTTTCCTTTTAGGTTGATTTCGCAGGAAACTGCAGCCAATGCAATATTTCTGGTGATTGTGGATAATGCCATTTTTTGCTGTTTCCACAAAACCGCGAATTAAGTAGACCCCTACCTATTGGTCCTACAGCTAGAATGATGAGAGAACGATAAAGCCCTGCACACTTGCTCATTAAGACTCCCAGCCCATCTGTGAGGTACGACTGTATAGTCAGCCGCCTTTCAGTGGTGCACTTACCCTATGCTTATAAAGAGCTTTGGACACCTTTCATATAAAAAGCTTTACACACACAAATCATTTTACGGATGTAAAACTGAGGTACAAAGAGGTGAAATGACCTACCTGAGATCACACAGCAAGCACGGGACAAAACCAGAAACAGTTCTGCTGGCTTGGCTCCTTCAACCTGCCTTTCTCAGAGTATAGAACAGGGGCAGGCAATTATTTTGGGTGGAGGGCTGCTTACCCAGTTCTGGCAGGCTGTCGAGGGCCACATGGGTAGCCCTGCCCTCTGGTCACCATCTTGGGACCAATGTCTTTGGTCCCAAGATATTGGGACATTGGTCCCATGTCCCAGGGCCAGCACCGGTGGGGCCCAAAGCAGGGCACAGGCTGGCAGGTGTCTGTGGAACTGGGCTGGGCTGCACCAGCAGGGAGAGGGGGGAGCTGGCCCGGCTCCATAGAGCCCCTGCCAGCTGGGACCCCACGCTCCTGCCACCCTGCTCTGGCCCTGCGGGCTCCATGACACCACTGCGGGCCCCGTGATCCTGCTGGCTCCCTGCCCACTCACTCCGTGCCCCCAGCCCTGCGGTACAGGCAGGAGGCAGCGCACAGCCCCGACCCCCTGCTCGCTGGCAGGGAAGAAGCTGGTGCTGAGCACAGGAGCACCTGCCCCATGGTCAGTGCTCCCTGCTGCAACCACTCGCAGCCCATGTGGGGCTGTCCAGAGCAGGCATAGGCAGCCCCATGCAGGCTGCAAGCAGCTACAGCACGGGGTGCTGGCCACGGGGTGGGTGAGGTGCCGCTTTTTCCTGCGCTCAGCACCAGCTTGAAACCCGCCCCCACTGCCAGCCTAGGCTCTGAGTGCGCAGGGTGGGAAGTGGCCCCTCGCCCACCCCGTGCCTGGTGCCCTGCACTGCAGCCACTCGCAGCCCACCTGGGGCTGCCTGTGTCTGCTCCAGATAGCCCTGCATGGGCTGTGAGCAGCTGCAGCACGGGGTGTTAGGCATGGGGCAAGGGAAGGGCCACTCTCACCCCTGTCCCAGCACAGTTTTTCCCTAGGCTCTTTCCCTGCCTTGCCCCCCTGAGGTTCTGGCACAGGGCAACCGCATGGTCCCAGGCCAGAAACCACTGTGGAGGCTTCCAGCTGGGGGGGGGGGGGGGCCACCAGGGCTTCCCCATGGGTCCTACTGCCCTTGGCTCCTGTCACTTTTGACAGGAACCAAGGGCAGAGAAATATTAATTTTCTAAATTTTTTTAGGGAGCCCACAGGCCGGACAGAATGGCCTCATGGGCCACATGCAGCCCCAGCCCATATTTTGCCCACCCCTGGTATAGAAGGATTATCCAGGCAGTGCCAGCAAATGTGAAGGTAGAAGAAACCAAGCACTATCCAGCTTAGCCAACACACTGGGGACTGGCAGAGGGAGTAGCTCATTTGCCTCCTGCCTTCTGCCATTACTTAGATCCTGAAATATTTTCTCTGTTGTCAGCACCTCATTGCTCTGACTAGATGGGCTATAAATTCCCTTCATGTCTTTATTTCACTGGGACCTTGTATCTGAAGGATGGATGCCTTGGGAGACAGGATAATGTCTGTGGGAGCTTTTTACCTCAGAGATGGGTCTGGTCTAGAGTGGCCATTGCCTCTTCTGATGTTAGCTTGTGGGTTCAGTCCAGTTCCTGTCAGCTGCCCAAGTCACAAGAAACACAGTGCACTTGCAAGCTTTCAGGACTAAAAGGCCTGATGGACAGAACACGCCTCTCACCCAGCATGAAGTGACTCTCATGACCCCAACAGGCCTAGCACAAGTGGAAGCATGCACCTGCTGCTTTCCCTGTTGAAGGCCCCCCATTTCAGGGTTTCTGATTTAGCACCAAATTCAGAAAAAAGTAACAGAGACCCTGAACTTTAGCACAGCGTTTGAAAACAGCGAGGTGTGCTTTGATGGCCCATTAACAAATGTCCCAACATATCTGTTACTATATTATGACAATGTTAACAAATGTCCCAATGGTATCATTTTGGAACCAAGAGTTCTAGTTTTTTGTATATCTTCTTGTCTCAGACCAACATGGCTACCAAGTACACCAATGTATCTGGTGCCTTCACTTATTTTCTGTGCCCAGGAGTGGGACACCAGTGTTTTTCAGGACTTTACACCTGGCCTTACCACAACGTAGATCTTGAGAAAGTCAGTTAACCTCCCTGCATCTCAATGTTGCCTTTTATTCCAAATGAATACTATCTACCACCCAAAGATATAATGAGGTCTAAGTCATCGAATGCCTGCAGAACTCTTTTGCCATCCAGTCATACATTAAGGAGGAGGGCAGAGGTGAGCTTGATAGGCTTCTGATCCAAATAAGCTCAGGAAGTGAACAGAGTAAACTTCTTGAAATAAGCCTGCTAATGCACTGATTTAGAAAACACATATTCATACTAACTCTCCCACCCAAGGAAGGGCTGATAGTGCTAAAAGTGAGATTTTGTTTTCTTATTGGTCAGAAACTCAAATACCTGTGGGGTCTGGTCCTGGGGAGGTGCACTACTATCTTGATGCCTACTGGTTCCCATCTTCACCTTCTTACTGACCTCATTCTCTTCCAATTCTTTCTTACTGTTTGATGGTTTCTTTTTCTTTTTTTTCTTCTTGGATGTTGCATCTACTGCTGTTTTCTCTGCCTTAGTCTCACTTATGGAGACTGTCTCTAGTCTTGGGGTCTCTAATATGGGAAGGTCTCTCCCTTCTTTTACATCCATGCTGTCCATAGTCTGGGAAATATTAGCCTCTGGCAGGATTGAACACTCTAGTGTCAGTGCTGGACCTGTGGAGGGTGAGCCACATAATGTCTTATCTTGTGCTATACTCTCCGTGGTGTCCCCTGTAGAAACAGATGGAAGAACAAAATTATCTTCATCTGAGATGACAAAATTGAAAGCAAACTCAGGTCCTTGTCCAGAGATGGGGAAGTTTAATGTTTCATTCAAATCTTTTACTTCTGAGGAACTGGTACCAATCTGCCTCTGTTCAGAGCCATCTGTCCTGCGTGCCTCTTCCACAGTTTCATTGGTTGTTTGTGTTTCTGTCTCAGAAGGTGTAAAGCTGAACCTGAAACTGTTGTCAGATGGTGTGAACCAGTTTGTGTTTACTTCAGAAGTCTGGTCAGATCGCTTCCTATACACCATGCTCCCTGAAGCCTTTACATTCCCTTGTTGTATCTGCACTTTCCCAGGTTTCATAGCTAGAAAAAAGAAAATATTGCCACGTTGATATCAGCTACGTAGCAATTCACCTCTCTAGGGGGATACACGATGCCTGTATATGCAGCATATGTCTGTATAGAAGAAAGAGAGTTAGAACTCTGCTGGCATCTGCAAGGAAGGATGGGTAATTTACCCAAGCAAAGCAGAGCTGTCCCTACACTGCCTGGAATTTGGGACTACCCAGTGAGCAGGGGGAAAAGGGAAGCAGCTCCTGTTTATCTAGACCTGAGCACCATTCTCCATCCTACTAACCTCATGCACAACTACAGGCAGGTAGCCTTGGCAAGAGTTCCCTTTTCTGCATTTTCTTTCTTCTCAGAGCCTTGTTTAGCCCTAATTTCAGCTCTCACTAGTAGGGCTCCAAAACTACCAGCTCTCCTTAACACTGGAGGCTACATCAGGGCAATGCCATACAGTATGCACTCACAGTCATGACTTCACCTCCTCACCTCTGGGATTATATGTCCCTAAAACCCATTCTGCTTTAAAGGCTTTAGGTTGTGTCATGAACAACAGGGCTTGAGGGGAAGAAGGTTGATGGCTTCATGGGAAGTATTTGGAAGAAAGCCCTCAAGAAAAGCCACTTGTTAATGCATAGACACCACAGAAAGAACTGAAAAGTACTGTACATCCCAGGTAAAGCCAGGCCTCACCTGCCTTCTCTGCCTTTTTCCGCTCCTCAGTCATTTTAAATCGATAATCTCCAAACACACGATTCATCACCTGTCGCTTCTTCGCAAAGGGTGCCTTGTGGGAGCGTAGGACCTTCAGGATCTGCTGTGTTTCCTCTGCTAAACTCGAGAAAAAGATGAACACAGACATAAGAAACCAGGATGACAACAGCCCCATAAAGCACAGTGAGGGAGGAAAATAATTCTATTTTCTACAGATAAGCTTGAAGCACCATTTTAACTGGATGAGAACTGGGATGGTCACTGACTGGGGTATTGGGTAGTCACAGAACATACAGAACTGGTTCACTGAAAGGGATCTTTTACAACTGTCTTTTACAATCAGTCTTTTACAAACTGATATGCAAGGTTGTATTGGAACAAAACCTATTCCTAAGCACTTATTATGTACCTATTTCTATCCTACCTGTCACCCTGGTATCTGGCACTAACTACATGATACTGTTTGATGAACTGGTAGAAACAGAAATGCTCTAATGTTTGAGCAATAAGTCTAATGCTTCCAGGCATAAAACAATTGCTAAAAGGGTCCATATATATCATAACAGTCAGTCACATGCACTGCAGTGAAAGTTATACTTTCCCTTGCAGCATTCAGTATTGGTCACTACTGGAAGGGGATATGAGGATGAGCTGAAATTGTATGGAAAAAATGTAATTCCCTTTATAAGTCCCTCAGTACAGTTGAAGGCAGTGTTTTAATACACAATCAAGATTCTTCTGTGAATTTTCTTCTTCAGAAATGATAAATGTGCTTAAAGAAATAAGGCTACAAACATTTAAAGGCTTGATCATGCTTGATGCATTCTCAGTACTTATTTGAGACTGTGGGACTATAGCAAACCTGAGCTAGCAGTACACTATGCAAGGAGAGCCTAGAAAGAATAAGGCAGAGACTAAAAAGAAAATGAGGACAGTAGAAACAAAGCAGAAGGGGGAAACTCAAGATCATAGAAGTAAATGGTAAGGGTGGTTAGGTAGAAGGAATTCAAAGTGGAACAGAATATACCATCCCATTATTTAGTTAAGAGAGCCTTAAAGCAGTGGCTCCCCACTTTCATAGACTCAAGGCACCACTTGAAAATACCAGCTTAGTTTTCACTCATTTTTGATTGCACAAAAATAACAGAACAATCCTCCTGTTGTGAAGAACTCCAAAAGACCACAACAGGTCAGAATGTTTGTAACATTATGGGTTCCTACTTGAAATCTCTGGGTTTATTTTGTGAATCATGTTTGCGTACCCAACATGTGTATCTAACAGTGTTACAATTACATGGCACCCTTGGCAGGATTTCATGGCACATTGAGAAGCACTGTCTTAAGGTCCAAATGTTTCACTTCATTTCATATTTAGGATGAACCTAATTACAAGCTAACAAGAAGAGAAGGCAGAGGGATGCTGAGCAACAAAAAAGGCTTTTGGATTTACTGAGCCAGAAGAAAGTTTAGGATTGAATGGCAGATCCTAAGGGAAGCCACATACCTTGTTTTGGAGTTGGGTTGAGACGAAGAAGGCCCATCTCCAGCTGTAAGATGCACCATTCCAGCTCATCTTGAAATGTCCCTTGAGGAGCCTGGGATATTGGGATGCACACACCACTTTTAGAAAGCCTGGGTGTGCATACACACACCACCATCCCCAGCCTACTTGGATCTGACATCAAAGAAATGTGTATTCTGAAGTTGTCTCTCCTGTATTATGCAGGAGTTCAAGCTATAATAATTTAACAGTTTATTCTATCCTCAAATTCTCTGAATGAGGTACAGCAGCTCAAACTACACTGCAAAGTAATGCAGAAGCAAATTAGCATGGGCTGTGGCACTGATTTACCTGATTCAATACAGGTTCTGGCACTGATTTATCTGATTCAATACAGCCCCAACATCTTTGAGGTTAGAAAAAGAAAAGATTTATGAAAACAGACTGGCTGCTTGACTATCAGTGACGACAAGCCATTTCCTAAAGTACTTTTTCCTAGTGTTTTTTTTTTTCTTTTCTAGTTTTAAAGGTCCCAAGTGATGGGATTTCCTTTTTGGAACCATTCCTCAATTTAATAAGATTTTTTTTCTCTGTCAGGAAATTCTCTTCCTTGTATACAACTCTGATGATCTGGGCAGTTTATGTCAACTTAAAAATTCTTCACAATATTATGAACTATCTGTATGTTTAAGTTCTCAACATGATTTTTGCTGTGTTCCTACCTCATGCTCCCTGTGCTATGGAGCAAAGGAGTAGTGTCTGAAAGACTATCATCAAGTGAATAAGGTTGGTCCTAATAGAACAATGGGTAAAATAATAGTCTGGGTAAAATATATTTTCTGATGGAGTAGAAAATGAACAGAGTTAAACAGGGATGCAGTGTTGGTGCAGCCCTTTAAAACTACAAATGTTAAGCTGAGACACATTCACAGAACAACATAACTTTGGCTTTTGGAGCAGTTTGGGAAATGTTTCTGACTGCTGCTTCAGTCGGGAGCTAGAGGGCACTGACTGTCGGTCCTCGGGCCTGCACTGTTCAACATCTTCATCAGCGACTTGGACGAGGGGGTGAAAAGCACCCTGTTCAAATTCACAGATAACGCTAAGATGTGGGGGGAAGTGGGCACGCTAGAAGGGAGGAATAGGCTACAATTGGACCTAGACAGGTTACAGGGGTGGGCGGATGAGAACAGGATGGGTTTCAACACTGACAAGCGCAAGGTGCTGCACCTGGGAAGGAAGAACCAGCAGCATACCTACAGGCTGGGGAACTCCCTTCTCGTCAGTGCAGAGGCAGAAAAGGATCTTGGAGTCATTATTGAAGCCAAAATGAACATGGGCAGACAGTGTGGGGATGCGGTCAGGAAGGCCAGCTGTACCTTGTCATGCATCCACAGATGCATCTCAAGCAGGTGATCCTCCCCCTCTATGAGATACTGGTCAGGCTGCAGTTGGAGTACTGCGTCCAGTTCTGGGCACTGCACTTCAGGAGGGATGTGGACAACATGGAGCGGGTCCAGAGGAGGGCCACTCACATGATCGGGGGCAGCAGGGCAGGCCCTATGAGGAGAGGTTAAGGGACCTGAACCTGTTCAGCCTCCACAAGAGAAGGCTGAGGGGGGATCTAGTGGCCTGTTACAAACTAGTCAGGGGGGACCAGCAGGCATTGGGGGAGTCCCTGTTCCCCTGAGCACTCCCAGAAGTGACTAGAAATAATGGTCACAAGCTGGCAGAGGGTAGATTCAGACTAGACATCAGGAGGTGCTACTTCACTGTCAGGGCGGCTAGGATCTGGAACCAACTTCCGAGAGAAGTGGTGCTGGCTCCTACCCTGGGGGTCTTTAAGAGGAGGCTAGATGAACACCTTGCTGGGGTCGTTTGACCTCAGTGCTCTTTCCTGCCATGGCAGGGGGTCGGACTTGATGATCTGCTCAGGTCCCTTCCGACCCTACCAACTATGAAACTATGAGAATATGGCTCTGTGATTTGGGAAAGAAAAAGGGCTGACCTGGAAGAAGGCAGTCCCAGAAAGCCTGACAGGACACTGGGGAGGGGTGTGGGGGAAAGGGTGGAAAAAGGCAAGGGGAATACAAGGGCAGCAGGCAGAAATCTTGCAATTGCATGGCAGAGAACAGTATTAGCTGTACCAACCAGCTCAAGTGAAAGGACACGGAGAAGGGTACTTCAAGTTCTTACCTCCTCCATTGGGAAAGTTGGCCAGGCTAACCTTCAGCTCTGGAATCCTCCTACATAACCTTATTCCCTACAGACACAAAACAGCGAGTGAGCTCTTATGCCCTTTCTATAAGAGGTGTGTGAAGAATGAAAAATGTTAAAAACTGCTGGCTGTGGTGATGGATGCAGATTAGAGGTTTTGTGGGGTACGGGGAGAAGTGGTAAGATTGCTACCTAGCTGCTCATTCCAGAGCCTTCTGTTGGGGAACATTTCCAAGCATAGGAAGAGAGGAAAGGGTCAGAACTGGCATGTCCTCTTGTCAGCTAGTGACTGAAGAGAGGCAGAGAGCTGAGCTTTCAGCTGTCCATCTTACAAACTCCACTCCTTGGACGGCCAAGCACACACTGTTGTCATCACCAGGGGAGGCTGCTGGGCGAAGGAGCTGAATTGCATTGAATGCCAAGCATCTTTCAATAACTACCTGGTCACAAGACAAGGGTCAGCGCTGACTCAGTGGAATAAAAAGATGCTGCATAAGAGATGGATTCAAACAGCCATTATTACTGGTCTATTTTTAAGTTTAACGATGCACTGTATCACATTCCAGGCATTTGTACAGTGATGAGCAGATAGATGAAAGGTCCTCAACGTGGACGAATGTCCAGAGACCTCCCAACCCAAAAGAAAGGTAGCACATATTCCTCCTCCTCCCAAATAATCGCACTTTCTTCACTTCATGTACATTGGGAAAGGGTAGCAAGCGGTCACACTTTCCCAGGTGCCCCAATGCTCCCCGCGTCCAGGCTCCTCAGGCCCAGGTCCCGGGGTGGATGTGGGGGCAGCAAAGCTCTAGATACACAACCCCCGCTGTCGAGGCCATAACGCAGCGGGGCCACGAATGAGACCCTCGCCTGCCTGCGTGCCATTGCCACCCCCGCTGCTCTGCCTTCTGCCCCCTTCACGAGAGCGGCCACCAAACGGGGCCAGACGGACCGCGAGCCCCGGCGCAGGGGCCCTGGCCGGAGCCTCCGCGCCGCGCCGCGAGCCAGGCCGGGCCGGGCCGTGCCGTGCCGGGCCCGGGCGCTTCTCACCTGCTGCCCCGGGCCGGGCCGGGCCGGGCCGAGTCCGACGCCGAACGCCTTCCCCGCCCCTTCGGTTCCGCGCAGCGCTCGGGCCCGGCCCGGCCTCTCGCTCGAGCCGGACGCACGCGGGCAGGCGCGGGGCTGCGCCCCCCTACAGCGGGACCTCGGCCCGGGGTGACCCCGGGGCACGGCGGACACCTCTGCCCCCCCGGGCCGTGCGGGGGCTCGGGCCCGCCCGCGAGCAATAGCTATGGACGCGGCCGAGCCGGAGCCCGTCCCGAAGGCTTCCGCTTCTCCCCCCGCCCGAGCTCTGCCAGGAGCCCGCCTCGCCACACACAGCGGCAGAGACCTGCGCAAAGTACACACGCTGTTTATTAAACACGGATCCCCCTGCCGGGCAACGCCGCCCGCTGCAGCCCCGGCCCGGCCCGGGCCCCCGCCGGCGGCCTCCTGGCTTCAGCAAAGAGCCGCCGGCGCCCGCCCAGCCTCCGCTGCCCTGGGGCTGGAACAAAAGCCACTCACCGCAGCGCCGAGACTGCAGAGCAGCTAAGCCGGGCCCGACGGCCAGCAGGCAGCTCTGCCCCTTCGCTCCGCTGCGGTGAATGGGGAATCCCAGACGGCTTCCTTCCGTGCTTAAAATTACAGCAGCGCAGAAACGTTTGCCAAGCAGAGGCCTAACTCCAGGAGAGCGCCTGCGCCTCTGCTGCTTGTTCCTCCCACCCACCCTCGCCAAAGGAAAAAAAAGCCACTCGTTCAGTTTTCCAATGGGTTTTCCTCACACAGACCCTAAACACAAGTCCTAGGTGAAGGCAATGTCCACACCTAACCTAATGCTGCCCTCCACTGTCAAATACCAAATCCCACCACATCATTTGGAATATATTAATCTCCAGTTCAACAAACTACCCTCTATACAGCGCACCACAAAGGAGTTGCAACGTACAACCTTAAATCCAGCTGTTAAATGTGCCATTTTGGTGAGTTTCAACAATACTTATCCAATATGCAGGTTCAAACATACCTTTATATAAGCTATCCCAACCATGCTGTAAGCAGATTTCCTTTTGAGCATTTCGTTTTTTGGGTAGGGGAAAAAAAAGAACACTAAGAGATTAAGCAAAATGCCTTTTTAAAATGAAGGTCTGTCTGGAATAGTTTTTGTCCTAGCTTTCCCTTGATTTTTGGGCAGCAACCCCATGGTTGTCAGAAGTTCTGTTAGTGAGTCCTGTAGTGCCAGATTAAGTAATATTTCACAGCACGATATTTGATGTCTCTTTCCAATGTTGCAGTCTTGGAGGTTTTAGTTTCTGCTGACCTAGGCACCAGATGCTAGACATTTTCCAGGGCTGTCAGTCATTCCAGCAGGGGTTATATTTGTCCTGAAGGCTCTTTCAAGCATTGTTCTCAGGAGGTTTAAAAAAGGTACTGGAAGCTTTTACACAGAAGAAAAAACCCAACTGAACTCTTTCGGACTTTAGGGGTTCTATATCACCTTTAAACTTGGTAAGGCTCATCACATTTCTTTAAGTCTCATCTCTAACAAAATTCTGATGGACCAGAAGTTTTTTGGGCATCATTTCTGACCTTAGTCACAAGGCATTTCAGACACATTTTCTTGGCCATAAATTCTAAATCAAGATTAGACTTGGGCTGGAAATTATTTCACAGCCTTAATTAGGGAGAGCTGTTAAGTGGCAGAAAGCTGTTTGACAAATCCTTGAGGGGATGATAATGAATATGGGAATAATGAACAGATGAACAACCATCTTAAAAGGGCCTAATTTCAGAAAGACTCTCTGGGGTATAAACCATGAAAGACCCCAGCATCCTGAGAGGTACAGTGGCTTGCAATTGTGTTGGAAATGGCAGAGATAGATGCTGGACAGCAAAAGCATCTCCTAGCTGGCACCAGGAAACTAAGAGGCAATGCAAAATCCTCTAGGGAAGCTGTATGTTAAGATACTGATGGGCATATATATCAGACCCTGTCAGATCCATTTTGCACGTGTGTATGGTTTAAGAACATTGCTTTCTGTTGCAGGAAGTTGTCTATGAAGGCAACAGAGGCCACCTGAAATAGACTCAATGCTCAAACAGAAGGAAGGCACAAGGGGCCAGGGATGTCTTGTTTTTTCGGATTTGGAGTACAGCGTTGAGGCCTGCTCCCAGGGAGAAACCTGCCCTGCAGAGTCACACCCTAAACACTGCATCTGTCCCAAGACCAAAAGTGCATGGGTGGAGGTACTGCTCTGGGTAACAGGCGAGCAAAAGTGTGATGGGACCTTGGAGCCCCTGGATGACAGTGCAGGGCAGAGGCACCGTCTCCTCCCCAGGCTCACAATGCACTCCTGAGCTTCCACCAGAGCAGTTTTACACTGGGCAGAGACACTTTTATAAAAGAGCTGTACATTAGGAACCAGGTGCTCTTGTGCGGAGGACTGCCCCCAGGTAGAGATCAAGGCAGTGTGAGGGACAGAAATGGCTTTAGCTCCTGGGATCAGCTGTGTGTGCTGGATCTGACTGATAAGTACACAGGGCTGTGCAGTCTCAGACTGGCACAGGACAGTGCTGGCAGTCACTATGGAACTCGGCTCAGGTGTTCCAGGAAGGACAGCTGCCCCATCTTTCCAGCTGCTCCATTGTGTGATGATCCCTGCCATGCTCACCTTTGTCAGCAAAGCACTGATGAACTTGTTGCAGGCATGGCTGGAGACTGGAAGCAGCAGCTGCTCTAGAATGAACAGCTCTTTGGTGCTAGATTCCTTCAAGGAAAGCCCCAAATAGGTCTTTAAAAAAATGTTGCATTTGGAGAGAGAGGGCGATGCAGCTCCCAGGGCCCAGTGACCAAGGCACCTGGAAGAGCCAATGGTTGGCACTAGGGCTGTGGGGAGCAAAGCCAAGGCCAGGCGAGTCTCTGGTTTCATATAGTAAAGGAGTCCTGCCTCCAGACTTGCTCACCTGCGATGTATGTGGCTTGGACATGCAGGCTGTTATCCAGCATCAGGAAATCTGCAGACAGCCAGGAGAGCAAACAGGAGTCAGAGTGGCAGCAGACTGGGAAGGATGCCCTCCATTAGCAGGAGCTGGGATGGCAAAGGACTGGATTCTAGCAGAGTCCCACTAAGGATTTGCCATTAGGACTGCAAGGGTCCCAGTTTACAATTAAAACATGTAACCCAAGCAGGAGAAGACCTGCTCCAGGCAACTGAACCAACATGGGGTGCTGGAAGTGCCTAGAGTCACCTCTGGCTTCCAAAACCTGCCACAGGGATCTGATGGTACAAGAATAATTAGCTCATAAAACAGATATCAAAGAACAAATAGGTCCCCATTCCCATGGAGAAATGACAGGCCATCCTGCTACTGAGCTTTTCCCAAAAGAAGCCAACCCAGGAAAGTCACAGCTGTGCCAGCCCCATCCTACCTCCCAATAAAGAGGAGGTGTAGTAGAAGCACTGACAGTGGTGGAGTTTGCACCTATGCCTTTCTCAGGTCCTTCTACAGGGACCAGAACAGAGGACAAGGAGCTCATGTCTGTCTGGTCCCAGCCTCACCCATCAGGAGGTGCTGCAGCAGCTGGTTGGGAGGAGCTGTCACCCTTCCCTCACATCCATACCTGCATCTGAATCATAGTCCAGGGTCCCCTTTTTGTGCTCAATTCCTAGGAGTTGGGCTGGGTGGAGAGACGCAGCCTCCAGTGCTGTCTCCACTGTGCACCCTTGGGAAGAGAGAGACACAGAAGCTAAATGCAGACTTTTCCCCTGGGGAATACCACCCCATGCATCCCAGCCTGTGCCGCCCTTCAGTGGATGCAGCAACAGGCTGACTAAACCCAGACTCTGCAAGACAATGACAGCCACAGGGTTGCTGGTGGCTGGCCAGCCATGGACTGAAACTAAAGCCAGGTGGACCTATGCAGGGTCCCAGACTCTCCCAAAGGTATCCCCAGCATTCTGCTTCAGTTCCCATTACAGGCTGCAGTCACGTTATGATGCTTTGCCGAGCTGTCAGGGATGAAAGGAGCCTGCAGGTGAGCAAGATTACTGCAGGCCCTGCTATCTAACCATTAATGGGATGGGGCTGGGAGAGAGAGATCCCATCAGTGGGGCCTGTAGGAGTAAGGAGCAGTTGGTGGCAGGGTTCTTTGCTTTCAGTCCCCGTAAAGCCTACTGTGTCTCCCTGATAAAGTGCAGTCATGTTGGCTGGTCCCAAGTCCACTGGCAAGGGGCTAGAAACTGACAATGTATCTAATCTCATCTAAGGTGCTGAACACCCTTCGGCCAGCCAAAGAGACCTTTGCCCTGGAAAAGGTGGCAACATTAGGGAGCAGCTTTCTCCACCCCAAAGTCCGCAAACAGCAACAAAGAGCCTGGGCTTACCTGTAGCTTCTAGGAAGTGTCGAACACATGTATCCATGGTTGCTACGCTGCCACTCAGGGTTTTTGTCCCTGTGGGGGACAAGGAGAAAAGACAGGACACTGAGCAGATCCACCTGCCATTTAAACACAAGGAAGGGAGCATACATGAGTCCCAGCACAACCCACTGGGGTAAAAAGTTGTTCCAAGGAGTGGAACAACTTATGATGACTTTCAAACCTCATTTCAAGCCAGCAGAAATTTTGGCTCCAGAGAAGGCCAGGGAGGGCAGTGGGTGTGACAAAGCAGGATTGAGGGGCTATGGCAGAGCTGGAGAAGGGGACTAGACAGATGACCAACTGCTTGAGATGTGTTACTGGAACTAGGCAGGGGAAAAAGCATGCTCAGCCCCTGCTTGCCTCAGTGCAGTAGGCGGCCTTGCTCTCACCGGCACTAGGATCCTGGGAAAGAGCAGGGTTTTTAAACGAAAGAATGGAATGAAATGGTCCTTGTTATCTTACTCAGTGGGAGTCTCTCCCCCTACAATCACAGGGAAGGCTGCTCAGAGCAGCCCCCAGCCCCAGTCAAGATGTGAAAACTGAGCAAAATGATGTCTACTTGAGCCTTTTCCCACAGGAGGTGCCCAACTTCCTGAGGCGGGGGATCCATGGAGCCTCTCAGTGCAATTCCTTGGAAAGCAAGGAAGAAAGCAGTAGAAAGCAAAGCAAAACAACAGGGCCCTCTGGACAGGAAGGGAAACCAAATACTCTCCCTCACAGCACCACCAGTCTTCCTGGGGTTAGTGTGCACAGGGCTCGCATCTGTTTTGCAGCCTGTGGGGCTGTCTGGGAGGGCTGCAGGAGGAAGAGCACTCACCTGCAATGTAGGTGTTCAGCCCATCTATCTCAATCACCTGCTGGCCCAGGGTGTGCCTTCCTGGAGCCAGCCCCATTCCAGCAATGGCATCTGTCACCAGCACCATGCCTGAGGGAAACAAGGAGTAGCTCCTGTTAGCTCCACAGCTGCTTATATCATACCCCACATGAACAAGTCTTGGTCATTCCACTCTCTGGGATATCTAATAGCAGCAGTTGGAGAGACTTAAGAAACAGCCAGAATGATGCACGCTTGCAGAGCACAGGCTAATAAACTGGAACACATGGCAGGTGTCTTCTCAGAGCTGCCATACCATATTGGTGCAGCTCAGGACTACAAGCGAGTAGGAAGAAGAAGGAGGACACTGCACAGGGCAAGAGGTCTGGGTTAGGGGATCAGACCCTGGGCTGGGTCATTCATAGACCAAAGGGAAGCCACAGGCTGAAATGTAAACTCAGAAGTGAGGATGATGGGGAAGGCTGGGGGAATTGAAGAGCAGCACTAGACTGGACTTTGTGGGAACATCGATAAATAGGAATCATTTGTTACTCTGCTGGAGAAGGATGTAGGACTAATGTCCTTGGAGTCAGAGCCCTTAGTCTGTTCACAGAACAGGCAGTGACAGCTTAAGATTCACTCTTTGCTCCACCCTGGGGAGGTCACCTCCACAAGAAAAGCCAGAGCCATTCTTCTGATATCACTACTGCAAGGTTGATGACAGTGATGTGTGACACTGACACCCATTTACTGGGAGACAGAGACAGCCCTGACTCATTTCACAGAACGGGTGTCTACTGGATCCACTGCAAGAATCACTACTCAACAGGGAGATGGCCTCAGGAAGCCAGCTAATCCCAGTCCCAACCCCATACAGCACTTGGGCAGCTACAGCAATCACTTGCAAGGAAATATCAACAAAGCAACTCAGGTGTATTAAGACTCTTTCAATGGAAACGGAGAAGCTGGCAGCAGTATGTCACAGCTTGAGAGTCAACATCAGAGGCCACTGAAGCACTGTTCTAGATTGAGTTGAGGGCCTCAGATACGCATGGCTCTGAAGTAACAGTAACCTGTCCAGCACCACTGGAGGAGGATACTGTATTTGGCAAGGAGGTCAGTTCCTACAGATCCAGTGTTTTGGGAGAAGGTGCTGTACTGTGTGGACAGGAGGGGACCGCAGGGACACACCTTTGGGATGGGCACGATGTGCGATCCTCAGAGCAGCAGGGTTGGTGTGGATGCCATCTGATATCATGCCATAGAACACCCTCCGCCCGGTGGGGATCTTGTCACTTGTTAGCAGCCCAACAATCCCAGGGTCTCGATGGTGGAACTGGCCATGGGGAAAGGAGACAGAGAGAGAGAGAGAGAGAGAGAGAGAGGTGGTGGTTACCTTGGAGAAACACACAGGTGGCCAGCTTCCTACAATTAGGCATGCTGCCATGACAGCCACAGTTGGACATGAGTGAAGAGGGGAAGTGAGTCTGCTGAGTCTCCAGTCAGCGAGGGGGCTCTGTCTCCTATATGTAGCTGGGGTACAGAGAGGCTGGCAAGCCTGCTATAGCCTTTGGCTGAGAGACCCATGTCCTTTAGCTCAGGCAGCAGAGTCTTCTGCTTAGATGTAGAGATCATGTTTAATTCCCACAGACAGGGCACAGCACATGGGAGACAAGAATAAGTCCCAAGGGAAGCAAGACAGAGAGAAAAGGAGCAAGGAAGGTGATGACACCCCCTTCCCCAGCTACTTACGGGTAACATGGCATTGAACAAGTGAGTGATAAAGGTAGCACCATGCTGGACAGCTTCCTCTGCCTGAGAGAGATTAGCCACAGAGTGACCTGTGAATAAAGAGTGCCACATGAAATCTTGGACTGCTTTCTCCTCTCTCCATTGACTTCCAAGAGGACGGTGCGCTCAGTTCATAAGCTGCAAGTTTGCTCTGATGCTCCAGTGCTGGAAAGCCACCCGGTGTACAGCTGAGAACTGGACAATGGATTCTCCAATGTGAACTGGAGAATTATACCTAAATATGCCTAGAGGCACTGGAGGCTGAGATGAATTTGGGTCAATACTGCAGAGTAACAGACACATATGCTGCTTGGCTTCCAGGGACTTCAGCGAAGGATTCTGATTTTTGGTCAGGTTAGGGCCATAGAAGGACATGCTCTCCTGGTGTCTATGTTTTTAGGAACTATTACTCGAAAACTGGGTTGCTGTTTGTTTGTTTGGGGGGGGGGGGGGCGAAGAAAGAGTGGAGGAAGGAGAGAAAAGATGAGACTCTCTGGCCCTCCAATCTGACAGCTAGAGGGAAGATGTTAATGAAACCTGGAGCTTTTATTACACTGACAGCACAATGTTTGTTTCTTTGATGAAGATGAAAGCCCTAACCCCTTCCAGGGTCCTTGGACCTTCTGCTAGCAGATTACTGCCATTCTGGATATTTTCTTTGATGAGGGCTGTGGGGTAGTGAACACTGCATTCAATCACAGTTCTGTTGCAAACCCTCATTTTAAGTGGCTCAATTTCAGCACTTGAGGGCATCTAAAAAAAGCTGGTTTGATCTCAGCTCAAAGAGGAGAATGTGGGGGAAACATGAGCAAAATCCAGCCAGCTCAAAGTGCAAGAGTTAAAAGTCTCAGACCTGGCTTTCACTTTGAAATGACACTGTCCTAAGTTCTGCAAAGAGGTTAGGATGCACATCAAAAAGGTGGAGTTTCAAGAATCCCTGCTTGGTACTGTCTGGGAGCCTGACTTCCTTTAGGTACCTCAAGCTATATGCCCCAAATCCACTCACCTTGGATGTTTTAGTATTTTTGTGCACAATTTCATATGCTTGGCCTCACTTAGGGCCTTTAAGGAAAAACATGGATCATATTCTGCCCCTAGATACAGACCCCCATTCCTTTGCTCAGTTCCATATTGCTCACTCATGTGGGAGTGGAATCTGGCTGTTCATGACAGAGCTTTAAAACACTGCCACTATAAATGCAAACCTCCAGAGCTGTGTAGGATTTTGACATAGCACAGCTACACAAATAAGGAAAGGAAGGAGAGGGATTTTTTCTTTTGTGTTTAGGGAGAGGGAAGGGAAGAATTTGGGGAGGGAAATCCAATACTAAAGGCTTCAATTCATACCCTATAATAGGGACTACTCAAGTACCACTTTAAATCAGGAAATGCATCTGGTAAAGGAGAAAGCTTTCTGTATTACACTCAGAATGAACCAGCCCAGTTAGCAAAGGCAGTTCATTTGTGTGTTAAATTTTGCTATCAACATCAGTGTACTTTTACCCAGGTATTGACCAGTGCTATAGAGTGAATGATGCCTAGGATTTGCAACGTAAGTAGTACATATTAGGATCTTCAGGGACCTTCTGGACCTGCCCTCCCACTCTGTGACTGGGCCTTACCCAGTGAGACACAGATGCCTCGTTTAGTGAGTTCCTCGATCACCTCACCACTCCTCTTCATCTCAGGGGCCAGAGTGACAATCCGGATGCAGTCCAGGGCCCCATAGGTGGCAAGCAGGTCCTGGAAGGCTCCTGACTCGAAGGTGCGAAGGCAGTGCTCTGGATGAGCCCCCTTCTTCTCTCTACTTATAAAAGGCCCCTCCAGATGGGCTCCTGCCCAAGGGAAAGGATTAAAGAACACCCATAATTATTCCTGCTCTCTGAATAAACAAAAATAAAGCACCCATTGTGGTATCCTGACCCAGCCATAACACCACCCTCCCAGATGGCTTTGAGAATGGAGCAGGTGGCTGTAGGGCTGGAGAAAAGTCAAGGCTCTTCCCCCTCTCTCTGTATTATAAAACTATAATCTTTACTCTCCTGGCCCTTGCCTCTCCAAACTCACCACGCTGCCCCCATTTCCTGCTTTCTACTCCACACAGAGCTTGCAGTAACTGAGATTTGAGGAAAATACCATGGCCAATGAAAGGTGACTCTCCCCAGGGGACTTACCCCTAGGTTTCAGATAGGGCTGACCCTGGGGTGCCTGGGTGGTCCACCCCTTAAAAATGAGGGTCTCTAATGGCTGTACTCCATAAGAAGAGAGAGATAGCATCACTACCAGCATAGCCAGCCTGCTGACCCTGGGCCACGCACTACCCAGCAAGGTCATTTTCTCAATGTTTTGAAGCAGTCTGGAGCACCATGGTAACTTGCATATCCCAGTGGAGATCTCCAGGAGCCCTGGCCATTCCATTTCTGGCCTCCCCAAAATATGGTGCTCCAGGCCTCTGTCAGCCATGGTCAGTGGTTTCCATAAAAGCTCGCCTCTGCAGTGGTCTCCGCCTGCTGCAGAGGTAAGAAGCCCTGTACAGCAGGGAGGCTACTGGGAAAGAGGACTAGGAGGTGATTTTGCTGTTTACTTACCCAGGACACCTGCTCCGTGGGCTCCTCCATTTCTTACGCTGATCTGAGGAACAACCTAGCAGAAAGGGACCTGTTAGAAACCTCACAGACATGGTACCCCTCCTGCTTGTAGGAAGGTCCCTATTCAAGGCCCATGGGTATGGGTACAGAAGAGAATGATTGTGCCCCTATTCCAGGGCAGGGTGAGAGGGAACTGTTCCTCAGTGGAATGGTGCCACCTAGCACAGAGCTGTTCTTTTGCTGTGTAAAGCTTTCAACAGCAATCCTGACAGTGGGAAAACCCAACAAGGCTAAGGTTAGGAAAAACCTTGATCTTCAGAAAAGACCCTCCCCAGAGCCCCCTTGCTTCAGTCTTCCAGTGCCTTGCCCTCACTATACTCCCAAAGAGACCACCACGTGTCACTAACAACATATCCCTCAGAGCAGGCAGGTCTCAGTCCCCATTTGACTTTGTCAGCTGCCTGAAGGGACCCTAGGAATGCTACTGCATCTAGAGTTCAGCTCCTCCCATCCATGACGCATCCCAACAGGCAGCTGCCAGCCCAGGTCCCACATGCCACCATATTCCCAGAGGTTGAGGTATAACTGGGGCTGGGGCTGACCCAGCTTCAGCCTCCTACACTATGGGAGTCAGCTCCATGGTCTCCCCGTACCTTGTGGTAGACTGACGGTGGGGAGGTCACCAGGGTGGGGCAGAAGGAGGTCACTCCGTGGGAGAGAATCTTCTGACTAACCAGGTTGATCCCTGATTTGAAGTCATCAGTAGCCAGGGAGAAATCCACCCCAAAGCCTCCTGGATCATAAAGAAAATGAGGACATAGAATTTACCTTGTTAGGCCACTCTCTGTACAGCTGGCATATCTACCTCTGGCAGTGCCCAGCACAAGACAGCCAGAGCAGACCTTGTTGAAAACTGCTTGTTGTTTAACCCAAGCCATGTCAGTAGGAGAAGAATGAGAGGAGACGAGAGAAAAAAGGAACCCCTGACACACAAGCCTGATGGATACCAGTCACAAGAGACAGCGACTCTTTCTGCCACCATGAGAACAGCAATCTGCTGTGGGTCTGAGGCCTACACTGGAACAGCACTGAGGGACAGCATGACAGTCGGCATTGAAGGCCAGAGCTTAGGTGTAGCCACTGAGGAGAGGCTACTGGAGTCAACTCCAAGTAAAATGTCACCAAACTGACCCACCTTACAATGTCTTACCATTGATCTGCACATCGATAAATCCGGGAGCAATGATGCTATCCTTACAATCCAGCTGAATATCAGCAAACCCCTTCTCATCGAAGAAGAGCTTTTCTGGGTTGAGGATCTTCCCTTCTCTCACCCACAGGTCCTCCCTAAAAATAAAGCCATGCATACAATAATCACTCCCAAGAGCAGAGAGGGCCCAGACAATGATCATTCTTTGGCAGTGGTTTTGGACAACAGATGGGCCATCCCTACATCCCTGGAGCCTAAGCCCCAGGTGCATTATGGACAGTGGAGGCCAGAACAGCTCAGCACCAAGCATGCTCTCCCCTGGGAACTGCCATCCTCAGGAGTTTCCTATCCTGCCAGGCCAGTGCCACCAACATCTATATTTTTCTATTTAGCAGGTCAGGAACCCATTGGGTTCTTTCTCCCTGCAGGGAAAGAATGCAGAAAGAGCATAGGGCAGATGAAATGATCATGACAGGAGTCTCCTCTTCTTCTAGTGGGCTGCTACATAGGTAACTCACCATATATGTGTCTGCTATAGGACTTAGGATGTTATAAGAATCTGGGAATCCCGAGGTTAGTGTTCTATTTTGCCATGCAAAAGACCTGGGCCCAGCTCCTGGAACTTTCCTCCTCTAAGCAGCAGCTCTCTGGGGTCCAACATCACTTTCCCCAGGCACTCGATAGACACAAATAGGTAAACCACACTACACACTCACCTCTGCAGTTGGCTATTTCTCAATATCCGGCAGTTTGTGAACTGGAAGATTGGGGCATCTGAGACAGACTTATTGGATGGCATTGTTGGTGCTCTGAGTGACCAGACCTGAAACAGAGAAAGGGAATGATGCTGAGGGCAGGTTACTCCCAAAACACTTCATAGGGATATATATGGAAGAATGAGAAAGGAAAGATGAGGTCTGGGATTCAGATCCTGATATGATTCCTGCATTTGTTAGTGCAAGATGAGAAAAAGATGTGGCTTTTCAAAGGAAGCATAGAGAATGAGAGTACAGGAGACAGAAATCAGACAAATGAGGTAGGAATGTTCATCTGTGTGGGTACAACACCTGGTACAAGCTGATGAGGGGCGTGCATGCGAATGGGGGCAATGCAAATGGTGGCATGGTGGTGGTAGGGAGTGAGTTGGAAATTAAAAGAGAAAACCTGAGTGGAGGGAGAAAAAAAGTGGAAAAGCAAGGAGAAAGAACTTGAATTCATGAATGTTGCCTGTTCAGGCTCCCCCAATTCACTGTACTTCCTTGGAGCAGGCCCCTTAAGTCAGCAGGGCTGGGCACGGGAGCAAAGGTTTGCCCGCATGAAGCAGCTTGCAGGACTGATGTGTAAGACTGGCAGAGCAAGGGTGGGGAAGGCTGCTACTTGGAGCCCTAGAACTTCTGCTCCCAGCCCAGATATTGCTGCTGGATTCTCAAGCTAGAGATTTGCAGAAAGACAAGACCACCCAACCCAAACACTGCCAAACCCTGCATGACGGCTGGCTGGGAGGTCCCAACATATTTCAAGCGTTTTCCTGAGGAAAAAAAGTTTGAAGTTGCTTGCAACTGAGCAGGGACCTTTGCACCAGCAGTCACCTTCCACCTCTAGCAGCAATAGGGCAGGGAGAAGGAGCCAGGGGAAAGGAAGAACCTTTAGGTCAGAGCTACACACTACTTCAAACAGCCACAGCGCAGCTAAGGACAAGCGACTGCTCCCAGCTGCCATTAGAGCACCAGTCAGTGGCTGCCCAGAGCTTTATGTTAACACAACACAGACTAGTAGGGCGGGAGGGGACTGTAGGTCTAGCTCCAGGTAGGATCATCCTTGACTGCACCATGCACTCAAGGGTGCGCTTACAAAGGGGGGGGGGGGCAGAGGCTCCCCACCGCTCTGGGGAGCCAGGGCCAGGGTGCCCCGACAACTCGTGCGTCATTTTGGTCCTGTGGGATTTAAAGCGACCCGTTTAGCCGCCCTTGAAATGCAGTCTCCGGGCCCGACCCCAAAGCCACGGGTGTCAAAGGGCATCTTTCCGCCGGCTGCTGCGAGCTGCAGGAGGGGCCCGATGGGCGCTGCCGGGGCGGGCGGGGGTGCGGGCAGGCTCCTCCGAGGGGCGCGGAGCCGGAACGGCAGCGCGGCCGCCTCCTGCCCGCGCTCACCTCGCCCGCGGCAGGACCGGATGCACCGGCAGCCTCCGCCCGGCCCACGCTGCGCCGGGGCACGGGGAGACCCCGGAGAGACGGGCCCGCCGCGGGGCTCTGCGAGAGGTTCGGAGCCAGGCGGGCCAGGGCAGCTCGGGCGGCGCGTCCTCGCCTTACCGAGCTCCGCTGCCCGCTCCGCTGCCGCAGCGGCTCCGTTCCTCGTCACGTGAAACCGCTCATCTGACAGGGGGGGGGCGTCCTCGGCGAGAACACGTGACCGGCCCCAGGGCGTCGCCATGATAGGAAGGGCGGGGGCTGCGACTGCCATCTTGGGGAGGTCGCTTCCGCCAGGCCAATGGGGGGTGGCGCGGCTGCGGGCCTTGTAGCCCTGGCAGGAGGTGGGTGGCGCTTGCGCGTTGTGCAGCGGGTGGTCGCTCGGGCGGGGCTGCCGGCTGGAGCCGCCTCCATCCTGCGGGCAGGCGGGTGCCGCATTTCCTCGTGTGCCGGGCACTCCTTTCCCGCAACGTTTTGCTTTCCAAGGCTGAGCGCGGCCCTCAGCACCGCGGCTGGATCCTGCCGGCGGCGCCCGCCTGCCTGTGCGGGCGGGGCGGGGCGGGGCGGGGCGGGGCCCGCGCGGTTCCTCTTTACTGCAGCCGTCTCCCTTCTCGTGGGCTCTCGCCCGGCTCGAGCAGCGCTTCTCAGCCCGGGGGCGTGACCCAAAAGTGGGTGGCAAGAATATAGGAATGAAAGGGCCGCGAACAAACTTCAAATGGATTCTCCTTTAAAGGGGAGAGACGGGGAAGGGCGGGTTTCCCCTCGCAGGCAGGCGGCAGAGGTCCCCCAGCCCTAAGGGGCTGCGGCGGAGGGAGGAGGGCGGTCAGGTGCGGGCGACACGTGCGTGTGCACAGCCGCAACACCCTGCCCCTGTGCAAGATGAAGTTTCGTTTCTGCCTAAGAGAACTTTTACAGTCCCTGAACTCTCCTCTGCCTGAAGAAGGGTGTTTGGACCTGAAGGCTTGCAGAGACGCCACAGAGTTTAGGTTGGCCATGGGAGGCAAGGACAGTAAAAAGTCCTTTAGATATGTAGGCAGTAGAAGGAAAACAAATGGAAGTGTGCGACCCCTGTTTAACAACTCGGGGCACCTGGTAACTGAGGTTCAGGAAAAAACTGAACTCCTGGATACCCACTTTGCTTCAGTCAGTATTTCACCAGACCAAGGGAAAAGACGAGCGAGATAAGGCTCATAGGGTGCATGCCGGGAATGACAGCCTCCCCACTGCGGATGCTGAGCAGGTTCAATACCAACTAGAAAAGCTAGGCATTTATCAGTCAACAGGACTGGATGGACTCCATCCGAGAGTGCTGAAGGAGCTGGCTGAGGTCATCGTGGAGCCCCTGGAGAAGCTCTTTCAGAGTTCCTGGTGCTCAGGAGAGATCCCTGAGGATTGGAAGAGGGCCAACATTGTGCCCATCTTCAAGAAGGGGAAGAGGGAGGACCCAGGGAACTATAGGGCAATTAGCTTAATCTCTATCCCAGGGAAAATCCTGGAAAAGCTCATTAAAGAATTTATGTGCGATATGCTCGCGGAAGGTAAGATTCTGAACAAAGCCAGCATGGATTTGTTGTGGGTAGGTCTTGTCTAACCAATCCCATCTCCTTCTACAGCCAGGTCTCTCGCCACCTGGACAAGGGAGAGGAGGTTGACATTATATACCTAGACTTCCAAAAGGCTTTTGATCTAGTATCCCACGATATCCTTGTGGGAAAACTGAAAGATTGTGGGCTCAGCTGCTCAACGGTTCAGTGGGTGGGAAACAGGCTACAGTGTAGGACCCAGAGAGTTCTCATTAATGGATCTGTGTCGTCCTGGCATGAAGTGGCTAGTGGTGTCCCTCAGGGGTCCATGCTTGGATCAGTGCTTTTCAACATCTTTATCAATGATTTGGATGGGGGAGGGAAAAGCTCGCTGGCCAAGTTTGTCGATGACACCAAGTTATAGGGCAGTGTGGTCATGTCAGAAGATAGGTTGCAGATACAGGTGAACCTGGACAGGCTAGAGATTTGGGAAGACCAGAACCAGATGAAATTTAACACTTCCAAGTGTAAGGTGCTCCATCTGGAGGCAAGCAACCCTCAACATACATACAGGCTGGGTGATGACAGCTTGACTTGCACCACAGCCGAAAGGGACCTAGGGGTAATGATTGACCATTGCATGAATATGAGGAGTCAGTGCGAGGTGGTGGTCAGCAGGGTAAATAGCATGCATCAACTGATGCATCTTGTATAAAACTAAAGAAGTGATACTCCCGCTGTACTCAGCACTAGAAACCACAGTTGGAGTACTGCATCCAGTTCTGGGCGCTGCACTTCAATAAGGACGTGGAAAAACTTGAGAGGGTCCAGAAAAGAGCCACTCTTATGATCGGGGATTTGCACAGCAAGCCATACAAGGAAAGGCTGGGGGACATGGGCCTCTTTAGCCTAAAGAAGAGAAGATTGAGAGGGGACTTGATAGCAGCTTAACTGCTATATCAGAGGAGTGCATTAGGAGCTCAGTGAACAACTGTTTGCTAGGGCACCCCTGGGGAAGACCAGGACCAATGGATACAAACTCCTGGAAGGTCGCTTCAGGTTTAATACCAGGAAAAAACTCCTTCATAGTCAGGGTGTCCAAACTGTGGAATAAACTCCCTCCAGAGGTGGTGCAGTCACCTACCCTGGAGGTTTTCAAGAGGAGACGACAGTTGTCTTCCTGCCTAGAGTGGAGGGACTAGATCCGATGATCTGCAAGGTCCCTTCCAGCCACTAACAATCTATGAAAGAAAAAAATGGTTTTTGCTACTATTTAGTTGGTCTAATAAAAGATATCACAAGAGTTTTGTCTGCTTCTTAGACCAACAGGGCTATAAGCTATATCCCTCACATGCATGTGGCAGCCTGCAGGTAACTCTACAGGGTGGGCAAGGGGGTGCAGGCAATGATGTTTGGGGGGGGTGTTCCCCTCAGGTTTGTGCACCCACAGTGGGCACGGGGCTGCAGCCTGGCTGGCCTGGCATAGGCAGGAGCCACCTCCACAGCCCAGCAGGCAGGACCCATTGCATGAGGGCAGAGTGGGGCAGTGAGACTCCACTGGTGAGTGAACAGTGTGAGGAGTAGCAGGCAGACAGACAGGAGGATCATGCTGCCTTCACGTCCTCCCACTACCAGCCGCTCATGTCAGGCTATGGCTCTACCTCACCACCATGGCCCAGCTGCCACTGCTGCTGCCACTCACCTCAGGCCACAGCTCTACCCCAGAGGGGAGATGGGGTGGCAGCTAGGGAGCCTTAGGGGAGCGGTGGCAGCAGCCAGGCTATGGCAGTAGGGTAAAGCTGTGGCCCAGTGCACGAGTGGCTGGTGGCAGGAGGAGTTGAAGGCAGCATGGCCTCCCCCCTCCCCCACATCTGTTACTTTTTGCACTGCTGCCAGCAAGGCTGGCACGGGGGTCCTGCCAGCAGTAGCGGTGATGTCCTACAACCCAGCTCTGCCATCCCACACTGGGTTCCACCTGCTGGGCTGTGGAGATGGCTCCTGCATATGCAGGTCTGGCCAGGCTGCAGCCCTGTGCTCAATGTTGGCACAAAAGTCGGGGGGGGGGGGGGGGGAGAGAACGTACCCCCCATACCTCACCCCACACACCCACCCCCTGCCCTACACACTGCAGGGCTGGGGCCTAGGGATAGCAGGTCAGGAGTGAGGGGCACAAGCAGGGCTGGGGGGTGGGGAGTGAGGGGCACTGGCATGGCCAGGAGGCTGTTTTCTATTTAAACTATTTACTAGGTCAGGACTGGCCATCAACGTTTACAAATGGGTCCTAGTACAAAAATGTTTGAGAACCCCTGCACTAGATCATGGGTTGGCAATTTTGCTTTCTGTTAGCTACCCTGGTCTCTCTTCCACTGTTTCACAGACCCACAGACTGGTCTTGTCTCTCTTAAAATCCTAGATCTGCCCATGGAATCCAGTATTCGGCAGCAACTAGTTTCAGCTTTTGGCTGAGCAGCTAAGAGCTGCTGACAGTTCAGCTGTGAAAGGGTTAAACCTGTTGGAAAAGGAGGGTGAGCCAGCTGAAATATTAGGTACTGTATCTGCTGTATGGAAAACCCCCCTGGAAAAACCTTTTTTCTTCTTCATTCTGCCTTTCCAAAAAGCAGGTGCGTGTCTTATTTGGGCTGTATAGTATGTGAGAAGATGCAGTGCTTATATAGCAGAAAAATAACATACAACTTGAATGGGAACTAAAATATCAGCACAAAAGAGCTCCTTAAACAACATCTCAGCCTAGCTTTGTTTGCTAAATGCCTGCCCAAGTAGAACGATTGTACAGCATTTCCAGAAAACGGCTCCAGCTCTGGCACACCTTGAGAAGGATGGAGTTCCAGAGCTGAGGGGCAACTGCTGAAGATGACCTCCCATGAATGTTTTCACCAAGTGGACTCAACATGTTTGTGATACTTGCAGGAGGCTGCTCTTGGCTGACCTTAAGGATCGCGATGGGCATAAGGAAGAAGGCAATCAGTGCTGCTGCATCAGTTTGGGTCATTCCTGGCTCTCCCCTCAATTTGGCTGATGTCAGAATTAGCAAAAGAACTTCATCACAATTCTTTTTCTTGACAGCCTTTACATTTGCAGAACGTCTCCATGTGTGTGTTTTAACTCTGTGTGTGTTTTAATTACGCTAAGCATTAACTGGAAATAAATGAGTAATATTCCATATAAAGACAGCTAAGGGGTTTGGCAGTACTGATTGCTGAGGAGTCTCAGTGCAGTATAGTGCAGGGAATTCACAATGAACCCTTGGAAGAATTTTTCAAACTCTGCTTGTTTCTGTAGATTTACTTTTTTCCTCTCTGGTTAACCTTTATTATATTTTAGGTAGTTCATCCAAATGCAGATGCATCAAACCATAATGAACTGTAACACATTTAGCTGGATAGTAAGGGGAAGCAAAAAATGGGAACAGAGGATATTGTTACAGTAGAAGCAAATCCATCCTGTGTTGACCACTGCTTATTGTACTCATCTTAAGTCACCTGGATCCTGTCTTGCCTCCATTTTGTTATATCTATATGTTGTCTCCTGACTTATGCCCACATTGTAAATGTTCTGTGGCAGAAACATCTTCATTATATACTTATAGAGCATCTAGTACAAAGAGGTCTTTATTCTTCAAATCATAGAAAAGCATATTTGGAAGAGATCTCAGGAAATCACCTAGAGTTCAGCCCCCTGCTCATGGCAGGATAATCCCTGTCTAACCTATTCTAGTCTGTTTGACCTGATTTGAAAATTTCCAAGGATGGAGATTCCACAAGCAATTTGAGTAGTCTGTTCCAATCTTGAACCAGCCTCAGAGTGTGGAAGTTCTTCCTAATATCCATCCTAAATTTCCCTTTCTCCAATTTGAGACCATTGCTTCTAGTCCCCTCCCCTACAGCCAGAGAGAAGTTTTCATCTTCTTTATAACCACCCTTCAAGTATTTGAAGACTATTATCAAATCCTCTCTTAATCTTCTCTAGACTAAATAATTCTAGTGCTTTCAGCCTTTCCTCATAAATCATGTTTTCCAGACCTCTAATCATTTTTGTTTCTCTCCACTAGACTCTAATCTGTACACATCTTTCTTGAAGCTCAAAAGTGGATGCAGTATTTCAAGTGCCTACTGAGTGCCAAGAGGATCACTTACCCTGATTTGCAAATGAAACTCATATTAATATAATGCAGTATGCTATTAATTTTCTTTGCAGTAAGAGCACACTGTTGGCTCATGTTCAGTTTATGGTCTACTGTACCCCCAGATCCTTTTCTGCAGTATTGCAGCCAAGCCAGTCATTCCTCAGTCTGTATTTGTGTGTGCAGTTGTTCCGTCCCACGTGCAAGACTTGTATTTGTCCTTGCTGAATTTCATCTAATTTTGCGCCATTTTGTTGTTTATCCAGATCATTTTGAATCTTAGCTCTACCGTTCAAAGTGTCCACAACTCCACCCAACTTGGTGTCACCTGTAAATTTGCTAAGTGTGCACTTTATCCCATCATCCAAATCATTAGCAAAGATATTAAACAATACTGAATTCAGGACAGACCCCTGAAGAATGCCACTTGATAATTGGCCAACTAGACATTTAGCCGTTGATGACTACTCATTCAGTAGAGTGATCCAACCAGTTCTGTATCCACCTTACAATCCTTTCATCTAGCTTGTGTTTTCTTAGCTAGTTCATTCCTCTAAGTAATATAATAATCTGCTTTAAAATGCCTTAATTTTCTCAGCTCAGTATACTAGAATAGGGACAAATTACTTTTCCCTTTACAACTTTTGTCTTGACAACATTACTACCATTTTCCAGAATATCCCAGACCAGAATCTTGAAGCACTCTATAAGAATCTTCTCATAAAGAAACTTTTTATTGTAACATTTATATTATATTATTCAAGAAAGTATGTTTTTTCATTAAGTATCTAGGTCCATCTCTGATTTGGAATCTTAATTTCAGAGAAAGAAAAAATGCCACGTTTGAAACTTGTGTCCAGAGATCCTGGTTTTCCCTGATAAAAAAAAATCACAAATTCTCTGATAAACACCCCAAAATCTGCAATTAAAATGAAAGGCCCCCCACACCCTCCTTGGCTCTGCTGGTGCCCTTCACTCTCCACCACAGCCCCCCAACCCTGCTGGAGGGGGGCCCCCGGCTGCCAGGGCTATGAGGCCACAGACCCAGGCCTGCAGCCCCCTGCCTCTGGCAGGAGGCAGCAGCTGCTGCAGCAGAGTGGAGCCCAGCTCCCCCCTGCTGCAGGATGGGGGATGGGCACCAGCAGAGCCAAGGAGGGTGTGGGGGGCTTTTCATTTTAATTTCAGATTTGGGGTCGTTTATCAGAGATTTTGTGATTTTTTTTCAGGGGGTTGCTCTCTGCTATAGCTCACACTCCCAGCAGGCAGGGGGATCTGCCCCCCCCCACATCTGTGTGCAGGGCAGGGGCCGCACGCTGCCCACTGCGGGCTCCTGCACTGCTGCCCTCCCCATGGCCCCCCAGCCCGGTGTGTGCAACTGGTGCTGCAGGGAACAGCGGGGCCGCGCAAGCAGCAGCCTACTGCTGAGAGCTCTGCACTGCCCTGGTGAGATGTTCCTTTCCTACGTGGCTGCAGTGGGGGCGGCAGCATAGGGTTGCGTGCAGAGGACGCAGGTAGTGCAGAGCTCGCAGCAACAGGCAGGTTCCTGCGCCACCCTGCTGCTCCCTGCAGTGCTGTGTTGCACATGTTGGGCTGTGGAGGCCCTGGGGGAGGGCAATAGGGCTGGGAGCACAAACTCCCGGCAAAACTGCAAAATCCGCAGGTTTCTCTGGCAAAATGAGAAATCTGCAGTTTACCCTGTTTTCCCATGGAAAACAGAAAACCCGGATCCCTGCTTATGTCTATAAGGGTCTCTACGTTGCCAGGGCAAGGCAATCCGTTATTGTTTTTTAAGTATTACTTTAAATCTGACAATGTTCCTTTAAGGGTCACACCACTCCAGAGCAATCCAGAATAGATTGTAGTAGTCTGGAAGCCAAGTTCTGTTCTGACCATGAATCTCCCACGTTGTCCTCTTCAATAATTACATACAAGCCCTATACTGTTTACAGACTTTCCCTTGACTTCACCTGGGCTTTAGTCAGGTTTCATGTTCTTCAAACAGCTACATTAAAACTTGAAAATTAGGGCTGACAAAATTAAAAAAATTAGTCTCAATTAGTTGTGAGATTTTAAAAAATAGATGTAATTAATCACAATTTTGATCACAGTTAAATAATAGTCAGCACCCCCCACCCAACAGCCTAGAGCCTGAGTGCCCTGCAGCTCCTCCCACACCACCAACAGCGCACAGCCCAGCCCCGACCCTGGCCTGCTCTCTGCCCACTCCAGACTTGCACTGGCTGGAGCAGACAAGGCCCTTCTTGCTGCTGCTGGGCCCTTCTTGCTGCAGGCGCCTGGAGCCCACACCTGGGCTGCTCTGTGGCTTCTCTGCACTGCCACCGCTGCCCTCCTGGGCAGCCTAGAAGCAACAGTGACAGTGGCAGAGAAGAGCTGCAGGGCAGCTTGGGTGTGGGCTCCAGCTGACTGCAGCAAAAAGGGCCCAGCAGCAGTGAGGGGAAGGGCTGCTTTTCCCTCTTGCCAAGCAGCAGCTTGTACCCAGCTGCCACTGCTGCTTGCCACTGCTCAGCGTGGGCAAGCAAGTCTGGGTTGTTTGCACGGGTTCTGGTTGGTTTGCTCCACTGGGCTGTGTCCAGAGAGAGCATGTTACGGACAGGCCGTATTTTGCCCACCCCGGTCAAAATGGATGTGTGCAATGAACACTCATTATAAAAATTAACATGTCAACTTGTTTTGTGTTAGTCACATATATCAACTGTGATTAACTGACAGCCCTATCAAAAATCTTTGATACTATCCTTTGAATTTAAGCAAGTATCCAAGATAATCCACCCCGTACCAAAATAATCTCCTTGCAATCTTTTGTTCCATTACGTTCTTGCCCCTCAACTGATACTTGCTATGGTATATGAGTTTTAATGTATAATTCACTTCCTATTTACCTAATTCAGCATATAACAGTTGCAGGGAAAAACAAGTTCCTTATCAAGTACTACATTTAGTCAGGGTGCTGATGTGAGCTACCGTCTGATGAATCGTATTAGATACAGACAAATGATAGGAAACTTAATTGTGCATATAAGTAGCATCACAAACTGGCCAGCAATCTAATTTAGCTGGGCTTTATGATGCGCTGAACATCAGGTTGATGTCAAAGGCCTCATCCATCTGACCCACTTTCAGCATCAGAGGCACTTCAACTCCTTAGAACAAGCTGCGCTAATAAAAAACCATGTTCAGTAGCACGTCAGTATTTCAGGGCTAGGAATTTCTCAGATTTTATCCCAAGTGGCTGAAACAATATGGGAATGCAGGGTGTCCATGCTTACATGTCTAGCTATGCTATGTTCAGCTGCCCTACCACAAATCTCTGAGTTACAGTTCATTTTCATAATGCAGGCAAAGCTGAAAAAGCAAGGTGGCCACTTGGAAGAGAGAGAATGACATCCACAAATCTGTTCCTAGAATTGTTTCCTCAGAAAATTCCTTCAAGGACAGTGTCTTTTCAATGTGTTAAACTTGAATTTACTCATAAAAAAGGCTTAAGGAATCTCCTAGCTCTCCTAAAGGATTGAAAGGATACTGAGATGAACAAATTAATGTTAATAGATTTGTTCTAATTCAGTTGCCAATTGGAAAAGAACTTATTCAGGTTGTGGAAGAGAAACTCATTTAAAATGTAAACACTCATTACTGAAAGCTGTTTAACTTCCATTTTAAGGATGTTCTGACATGAGGTCTGGCACACCAGTAAAGATTCTTTTGATACCTTCATGACAAAGATCTGTAAGAGGAAGACACAAGCCAAAGGGTGAGTCACTGAATCAAGAGAAGAATGCAAAATGGACCAACCCCCATTATGTTGCTGGGAGGAACAAAGTGGCCTGTGCTTAGATGTCAGATTTTGAATCATGTGTAGTCACTGAGCTGTAACTAAAATCAGGCAGGCTTTGCATAGTCTCTAGAATATTAGGTCCTGCCTAAATTTTACCCCTTTGGATTTTCTTTTTTTGGTATGAAATAAACTGTCTTGTTTGAGCAGATCAGAACTGCTGGCTGTTTTGGGGAGGTAACTGTTGCTGAAAGGTTCAAGATTAACTTACCCAAGGCAGCCCAAGAGACGTATGAGAATGTGGTCAAAAGCAGGCAAGGGGGCTCATCTCCAAATGACTGAAAAAGCTGCTGGCTGTGATCTGTGTGGACATGGAGGAACTAAGGCTCTGGAAAATACCAGACTGGTGCAATGCAGGCATGTCCCAATTGCTTCACATTTTGTAACATCTGCTTTGGGTTGCTCAAGAGTTGTCAGTCTTTAACTTTGATTTTAGGCAAAATTTGAGACTCTTAATAATTTAATGGGGCTTTGTCTCTACATATGAGACATCACACCAAAGGGAGCAACATAATTTTTTTAAGGTAGTAATTATAATATTTGGCCACTTGAGGTCACTCCTTGTGTCATACAGAAGTCAACCAGGCTGAAGGTCCTGTTAGCAGCTCCTATGGGAGGAACAGAATGAACATGAGAGCAGGAAGAGCAGATAAGGTGCCATGACTGAAGCAGTCAGCAGTACAGTCAAACAAGGGAGAACATAGGATTGAGGATGTGAGCCCGCAGTAAGTGTACCTTGTTATCTCTGGCACACTTGCAGTAGAGACTAGAGACCACCATAGAATCAGGGCTGTACAAACTCACAGGAACTTTATACTGTAAGGGCAATCAAATCCATACCCCTTCCATTCACAGGCATCCTTTTGTTCAAGGGAGTTGATGAGCCCTGTTCCAGTCCCTCACATACCAGTCAAAAAGCACCCTTTAAAAAAACCTACAGCATGTTCCAGGGAAAGAGCAGAGCAAATATGGGCAACATTAACATTATCACCACTTCAACGATAAAGAATTTGTTAGAATTTGTCTCTAGCGTTGGCCAATGCCCTGTGCTTCAGAAGGTGTAAGAAGCAAAAATCCTTCTCCTCTACAAAGCAAACCCCTCCCCCCTGCTAAACTAAAAAAAAAATCACAAGAAGCCAAACAATGCAATCATGAGTGGTGATGGGGAATCCTGGGCTCCTACTGGTGACCAGTAGAGGCCCTAAAAGACAATCCTGGCCTGAAGGGCTTACAGTTAATAGACAAGACAGATGCAGGAAGGATTATTGTCCCAATTTTAGAAAGAGGGAATGGAGAGATTAAGCATCTGCCCAGCATCCCAACCAGAGTCTGTGGCAGAGCTGCAGACTGGACCTAGCTCTCACTAGTCCTAGCCCAACCAGTGTAACTGAGGGAGACAGGCAAGTACAAAACTGCCCAGTTATGCCTGTTCAGGCCAGTGTCACAATCACAAGTCCATTCTTCCTCTTATGCATGTACATTCCTGCTGCCCTTCTCTTCCTACCCCAGCTACTGGGCTTCTACTCAAGTTATAGCTAATACTTTTAAGTTTTGTAGTTGGTACAGTGGAAAAAGGACCTGGATCTCATTTCCCATCTGCATTAATACATCTCCCATAGGGGCATCTATGTATCTATGAGGAAACTAAGAGCCATTCACCTACATAGGAGATTTATTTCCTTATAGTTCATTTTAATATAGATTCCAGCTCAATGAAAGGGTCCTAGAAAACAGGTGGTAATAGGACCTGGTCAATCACTAACCAAGCATCTATTTAGCTACTCCAGCAAACCACTGAAGTTTTAATTTGCCTGGTCATCCTAGATCTCTGAGGGAAGCAGACAATATCAGAGTTAAGGGAGAAGAGGGAATGCCAGCTAAACAATGGTATTGTTTATGCAGGCAGCATCTGACATCAGGCACCTACTACCCTTTCCTAGCCTGAAAGCCTGGCCTGACTGCTGATGGGCACTTCTCCCTTGAATGATGCTGCGGCACCATTCTATTACATTCTCGCTCTCATTTCTCTGCAGGGCTGACTCACTGCTCTGCAGTAGGCAGAGGATGTCTGAATTGTATGGTAACAGGCACGCAATCTGCTACATGAGAAAGCACTACATACACACCCACATTTACCACCCTCAGAATTGGGCAATCCAGCTCCTTTGTGCTTTTCCAGACTCAGGACACCCTGGTTGAATAAAATCAGCCCCTAGTGAGTAGGGTCAGTTCTCTGATGTAGTACATTGCTGGAAGTGAAGGAAAGACTGAATGGTCCATAATGCTCTCAATGATCTAAATCACTAGCGACATCTGCTGACATGACACACAAAGGATGTGAATAGCTAATTCCTGCCTGGGAATCATAAACAACAGAACCAGGGCCAACAGTGGAACGCTGCAGGCCAAAAATAAGTTCAGAGCCACTCTATGACTGTTCTTTAGTTTAACAACGCACCTTCTGCTTGTAGGTATGTTACCTCAGCTAGCATTCGTTTCATACGTGCACTAACTGCCTATACAAGCAGATGCTTTGCTTGCTAGCGCATTAGGTGTAGACCACAATGTTGATTACATGATCACAGCTGCATTTTATTATGTAGGAGTGAGGCCACAAACCAGTGCGGTATGACCCCATCACCTCCTGTGAGAGATTCTAAAGCTAACCATACTGGGCCTGTAAATTTTCATGTGGCTTGTTTCCCTTACAGACATTTGAGAAGATTACTATTAGCACCTACAATTACTATGTTGTGTACAGTTTGCCACTAGTCTTTCAAGTTGCTGAGAGAGAAGCCTAACAATAGGCTTTTCCTGAAGAATGTAATGGATTTTGCATGTATATTCCCTGACTACAGTCTGGCCCTTCTCCAGTTCTGTTATGTGATCTGCATAATCTCTCCCCAACAGAGCTGAAGGATGTTTATTTTTAGAAAACACAAATTTAAGAGCTTTGCTTTCAGGAAACTGCTAAAAAATTCTGCTTTGTTTACAGCTATGCATTGAGTGACATCCTGTGCAGAAGTGTTAAGACACTATTTAACAGTCGCACATCTAGAAATGTATATTCTAGTTTCTAACACCATTGGCCCAGCAGCAGAACCATTTGCTTGCTTGAGCTGATCAAAGCTACTCATTTTAGCAAATCATTCCTCCTTATGCAATGTGGCACTGTAGGTAGTACTCCACATGTTCTAGACATTCACTTTTTTTTTTTTGTGTGCACAGAACACAATGAATCACCCCCCCAGAAAGGCTGACACATGTATATAGCTTCGACTGCTAGTAGAAGCTATTCATTTTAATATGTGAAATGAACAAAAGACACTGATTGTAAAACATTATTAGGGGCACCAACCCCTGAACACACATTTGAGAGAGGTATCCAGTCAGTTAGCTGAAACCTGAACAAACATTAGTTTTTTGGCAATAAAGAGGAACCCATTAAGCAGTTACTGATAAAGCTATAACTTACACTAAATTAAGAGCTGTTAAAAAGCACCACACCAGCCACCTACATGGAGACTGTCATTCAGATGTAATGCATCTCCATTTAAACCCTTTATACACAAGATGACTATTCCATTACTCCTTGTACCAGTCACCTTATTATTACTAAGAGTTAGTTCCAGTGCAGCAGCCTTTCCATCCCAACAGCTGGTTCAGAAACTTCAGATATCCTTGCTGGTGAATAGGTTGCATGCAGCACGCATTGGCTCAGGACAGTTCACAAAGGGTATTTGACATGTTAGATTATACACATGTCTCTGGCAGAATCAGCTGTGCCAAAATGTGTCCCAGAACAGCTAATCCAATAGATAGGCAAAGACCAGCAGCACCTGAAGCCATTGTCCTACAGGATCAGGCTCCTGCTACTCAGAGCCTGATCCTGGCAGATAACCCCAGGTGCCTGGCCCCAACCTCAAAGGTGTCCTGGGATTCTCTGCAGGTTCTCTCACACTGCAGACCAAGCATGAAATACATGCTTCTCAGCTCTGCTTGCAAACATACACCCCAGGCCAAAGCAGGGCACCCAGGGCTGCCATCCCACAGGATCATGCCCCTGAGGGGCAGGCATCCAGAGCTGCCTGCACCATAAATGAACAGGCAGCATAAACTACTGTAAGTAGTTGTCATGCTCACAATTTGGGGCATTTGTAGTGTGACTGGGGAGAAGGATGTCTGTTCACTCTGGTTTTGTGACACCATAAGAAGCATGGTATCAAAAGGTGACACCCCTTGGCAGCCTTAGGTACATTGCTACAAAACAAGACCTCAGAAGTGGCTTGATTTAACCTTTGACTACACAGGAAGAGCATACCCACCACAGGGTTTTGTATCAATATCACTATATACAACTGCAAAATCCCCACTGTAAACTAGATACCCCATCCCCCAGCTCAGTTTGCTACTACGTATACTTTAACCTGGAAGCAGCTATGGCAATTCCAGCACTGTAATTTAAAAAGGAGGCACTAGCTCAGTCACAGAGAAAGCTCCTATTCTTAGTTTGCTGCAGTCCAAATCTAAAGCATTGTTGACTTTTGAACACAAAATTCAACTGTTTTCCAGAACTGTGAGAAATGTTTTCAGGTTTTACGCTGAATTTGAACCAGGGGTCAGCAAGCTACAGCCTTTGCAGGCCAGACCTGGTCAGGGGGAAGAGTCTCAGCAGCATGTTTTGACTGAGCATCAGAGAACCCCAGGGCTCTACCACTTGTTATGTTCTTTCCTCTATCCCTACTGCTCAGTCATCCTTGCTCTGTTCTGCCAAATCTAACCAAACCACCTTGTCCACTGGGGGGGGAAGGAAAGGAAAGGAAAGGAAAGGAAAGGGAAAAAAAAAAAAACAACAAAAAACAAAAACAACACACACACACAAAACACACCCACCAGTAGCAAGGGGAAAATAGAGGGCTTGGGCATATAGGGTTTGGGAGGGAAGGAGAGAAAAAGAGTGATATGCAGGCTGTAATAGGGGGCTGGTTGACAAGCAGCAACCCACAGCAGCAAAAAAAGTTTGGACAAATTCATGCTTGTTCTTTAGTTTCAGTACATGCTTTTTTTTTTTTTTTTTTTTTTTTTTTTTTTTTAAAGAAGTTAGTTTTGCAAAGACCGTAATGTTTCACAGAAATTTGGATCTGCAGTTTGGAATAGACAGAACTTTGCATTTGCTGAAAAATCCTGCAAGAATTCTATTCTGAAAAAGCAAGGCTTGAGCTTTTTGTTGCTAGCTACTTTGACATCTTAAACAGATTTAATTCAAGAACTCCAGAAGACGGCTTTAAACAGTTACAGCACTTCAGAGAAAGCAGCATTTTGACTTAATGGCATTCTGGAGTTAGAATCCTGTTCCAAAGTTAGGCTTCCGCTAATCTCTATGCTTGATAGACTGCTCATCCAAATGATTGGAAGTCATGTCATCCTGTTGACTACTATCACACAGTTGATGTTCTTGCATCTCAGAAAGTGAACAAAGGATGATGTAATGAAGATATTTCACTTCCCTCAATTCACCATTTTGTTTTCTAGTATCAGGAACCCTCCACCTGTATTTTTATAGCACATTTACCTTGCATATGATATTAAGCAGTATTTTTTCTACAGGATAGAAGATGTTTAGTCTGTACCCTTTCCATCAGTACTCGCTCTGAAGTTAGTTGTACCTCACTATGGGGAGCTAAGAGCTGACCTGCATTCACTACCTCAATACTCTTCCAATCCTTGGCCTAGCATGCAGTAAGCCAAAATGAAAACAGCCTTCTGTTTTTCAAGTTCTTATACAGTGCAAGGCAGTTTTTTCCACCTTTTTTCCACCCCACCTTAAACATTTTTAACCCTCACGGATAATTCCCCCCCACCGTACAAAAAATAAAAAAAAATAAAATAAATATTGAAGCACCACAACAAAGTAACTTCTATTATTAACTATTCAAGTTACCTTGGAATTCTGCCTGTCCCTATGTTGGGGGATTCCCCATCCCTATAGAGGGAGTGGGAGACTTATTTCAGATGCACTGAATTAAGCCACAAAAGTCTGTTACAGTCATTTAGTGGAGGAAGTTTTATTTGGAAACATTGTATAACTGCAATACCCAGCACTGGGTGCACGACTTTGATGCCGGAGCATACATTGTTACTACTGGAAACACAGGAGTGTTTCTGACATTTGCTGTAAAACACAAACAGAATTCTCACACTCCAATATCAGGACACTACAGCAATCTTTAGATTCAAATTACATCCAAGGAATTCTCTGCACTTACAATTGACCCCACAGTGTAATAATCTACCTATATATAAGATTAATATATATAGCATGGGAAATTGAAAATTCTTGCTCCATAAATGTATGAACATGTCAAGTCTTATAAATAAACATCCAGTGAAGAGAAAAATTACAAGTCTAGTTCATATTTATACATAAAGTACTCTAACGGCAAAATGGGTGGAAAATTGCATGTAGGCAACCCCAAGCCAGGTAGCAGGCTTGGGGAAGCCCATCCAATTTAATATTGAAGTACACACAGGACAGACGAGTCACTAACATACATTGCGCATTTACAAGAGATCAACTACCAAATTGAGACAACTGTACACATTGGAGAGACCATTTTCATTCTGGAGCTTGTTATTTCTTTTTTTTAAGTGTGGTTTTGTTTCTGTTGCATTTCTTTACATCATACTATGGTGTTTACTTTGTGGAAAGGATAAGGGCAACAATGAGGCCATAGAGACCCAAGACTTCAGCGAAGATCAAGATCAGGATCATGCCCACAAATAACCTGGGCTGCTGTGCTGTCCCCCGTACACCTGCATCACCCACAATGCCAATGGCAAAGCCTGCAGCCAGACCACTGAGGCCCACACTCAAGCCAGCACCCAGCTGAAGGAAGCTCCTGTAGGTTAAAAAGAAAGACATTTCAATTTCAAGTGATAGATAACCAGACTTTTAATACTGGGGGGGAGGGGGGGGGGAGAAAAGAGAGAGTGATAATGGTCTCCATTCTATGAAGAGCTAGCATTTGGATCATTAAGGCTTTTAAAGGCAGCTTCTTAGAGAGAGACTGGATGCCTCATTATGGAAGTGACTGTCAGTCAGATTAAAAAAGTTGCTCAAGCAGATTGTTTGACCAAGTTGAATTTAGGCGATTTTGAAGTCTACTTTGCTCCCATTAGAGGAGATGGGTCTGTGCTTGGAATGAAGCAGATGTTAAAACAAGGCAAAACTGACCCCCCCCAACAAATGTCACCCACTTTCAAGAGGGAAAGTGCAAGATCTGGATCTCAAATTTAGATCTATAAAATGGAGGACTTGTGTGCGACAGCAAGGGCCATCCAAAAGCCAACTGAAAACTTGCTGGCGGTTTTTTGTTGTTTTTTTTTTTTTTTGAGAGAGAGACTGGCAGAAGCTACCCACCCAGATTTGAACAAACAAAAAAAAAAACACAACAGAACAGAACACCTGTTCCTTGCCATTCATGAATCCTTGGCTTGCCCAGTCAGCCCTGGTGGGGGCCTGCTCTGAAGCATATAAGATTAGTGTTTGCTACATGGCAGTACAGGGTCTTTGCCTTTAGTTTTGTCAGGTTGTTTAAGAGCACATTTATTTTTTTAATGCTAGAAATTAGACTGAATCACAAAAGGAACAACATCACTAGCCAGAACAGATAAGGCATATTGCAATCTTGCATTAACTTAGAAAAATGGTATCCTCTGATACCCTTGGGTATTAAAAAGGCATTTGTGCTAGAAATAAAGTCACTTTTTTCTTAGCATCTACTCTTGCATTCAACATTAAAAGAGGTACTTAAGGCAGCCACGTTCTAGGAAGCAGCAGGACAATTATAGCTAGTGTAACTAGGTGTGCACTAAAAGTTTTTTTTGGCCAATATCAATGTCAGATTATTAGCCGGCCATATTGGCAGATATTGATCCAATTGCCAATATGCAGCCTGGAGAGCAGCATCCAGCTGGTAAGCCAGGGGGGCAGATTGAGGCCCCCATGGCAAGTGGCGCAAAGGCAGGGGTGGGGCATAGGACAGAGCTGTGGGCAGCTCAAAGGGAGCAGCTCTCAGCCACTGCATGCACCCCTGGGGGAGGCATGGAGGGCCATGGACACCTGCCCCCCGCCCCCATGTGTGCAGGGTGAGGGCAGGCTGCCTGCTGCAGGCTTGTGGCCAGGGGCTGTGTTGGCCTCTTCTTGGTAGAAGCTGCACCCCCCCCACAATATGAGCCACCTGTGGCTCCATCCTACCCTAGCTGGGTAGTGGCTGCCCCTGCCCTACTCCCTCCCTCACTGTGAGGGCCTCAATCTGAACAACTCCCACCCCCCAGATTTACCAGCCAGATGCTGCTCTCCAAGCTGCTGGGCTGCATTCCTGGCCTTATGCACGCTTTGGCTGCGTGTATGCATGTGGCACTTGCCAGTGACATTAGCAATCTGCTTTTTTGGCCGTTGTAGCCAGTAATAATGTTAATTTTCCTTTTCGGTGCTGATTTTATATGGACTAATATCAGTCCACCTTTAATTGTAGCCATAATGCATCAGCTCATTCAGCCAGCCAATCATCAATTTAATTTTGACAAATCTTAAGCTTGTTCCAGCCCTTCTCAGGAATTCAGAGTAGATTGGGTTTCATGCTGTACCAGGTGCAAAAAAGGCTTCTAGGTGTAGCTAGAGGATTAGTTTACTAGCAAGCCGACATGCTTCAAGACGAGTAGTCATTTCTTGAATTATTCACGAACATCTCCTTGGTGACTACAGTACATAGAGAATTTAAAGTTTTGCTCATTTACTCAGAAGAGTTAACACCTGATGATGACTGAAGAGACCTTCACTGACCCAGGAGTTCGGCAGCATGGAGCAGGGACTGTTCAGCTTCCGACAGGCTAGAAAAAATTTTCTAGGCTGCTTTTTTAGGAAGGTATTAACAACTGGAGCATTTAAGGACCACGCACAAAGGCTTGGTTTGCAGTAATATGTAGTGGTGTTAGACCACTAGTTAAAAGTTCAATTAAAAAAGAGACTCAAGTTTAAACTATATGGCTGGGTGCTGCCCAATGCATTAACAAGGTCTGGACTCCGACCCCAATTGTACAGGATAGACTTGTTCCATATTTAAACATCTCTTGCCATTATTGCCACAATACCCATAGGGCTTCTAACTGTACTTTAAAACACTACAGAGAAGACCAGCTTTGTTTTAGGTGGTGTCCAGTAGGGGTGTGCCAGATGGGTCCCATTTGATTCAGATCTGGATCACTGTCCTTGATTCAGTTCGGCCAAATCAGAATCTGACAATTCGGCAAATCAGCAATTCAGACAGGCACAGCTTTTAAAGCTTTTCCTGTACACCTTGAGGTAGCAGTGCAGCTTGTGATTGCAGTGCTGGGGCAGATAAGTGTACCACAGCAGTGCCGGGGGGGGGGGGGGGGGGGGGGGGGGGGCAACAGACAGCAGCAGCGCAGCAGCTCTCCAGCATGCTTGGCAGTAAACCCGGAAGTGGCCTGAAAGTACTTCCAGGTCTGCTGGAGAGCATGCTGGTCCCCCAGATTAGTGACTGGGGACAGGGGGACCCTGGGTGCCCCCCAGACCCAGGAGGCAACAGTTGCTGAGGTGGGAGGGTGCACAGGGTGGGTGGTGGTCCTCCCACACATGGTCCACTTCTGGGTCTGCTGCCAACCATGCTGGGGAGCCCCCCTGTGCTTCTCTGGGACACTGCATCTGCCTCAGCACCGCAGCAAGGTAGCAGGGGTTCTAAATGAGGTGTGTAGAAAAAGCATTTAAAAAGATGAATCCATGTCCAAATTGATTTGGAGAGATCAAAGGGTCCTCCGATTCAATTCTGGATTCAGAGATTTGGCCACCGAATCGGGCCAAAGTGAACCAGGAACCAAAGCTTTGTACAGCCATCTGACAAGATCTGAAGAGCAACTGAAGTTGCTGTGGGGAAGCCACCTCCACCCCTCAAACCCCCCCCCAAAAGTTAAACAAACCAAAAGACATACAACTCATGGCTGTGATTAATACACATAGCAGGAACTTACTTGTATAGTGTGATGGTAGATGAAAGAGCATTGGCAATAAGGACTGCCACTACCAGGCCATAGATGGCTATGATACCTGCCATGACAACAGGGATGATTGATTTCATGATCAGCTCAGGCCTCATGACAGACATGGCTGCAATACCCGTGCCACTCTTTGCTGTCCCATAAGCAGCTCCCAAGGCTAGGAGAGACAAGAAAGCCACGAGGTTAGAGGAATTTACATGTAGGACACTCACAGCATAGTTAAAAACCCATCACCACACCCCTGCATGTATTTGAAAGTCTTTCTGTGGTGCACTTCCTGAAACTGGAAAGACTTAAGTTACGCGACAAATCCAATTTGCATGTTGGTGGACGAGGCAGACAGATATAGTGGAAATGGTGGAGTGATTTGGCCAAGGTCCTTCCGCAACAACAGAACAGATCTGCAAGATGGTCTAGTCATTAGGCGAGGCAACCTCTCAACTGCCATATGGCTACATTCCCTAACACTGCAGCACAAGTCAAAACCTGGGGCAAGTTTTCACCCAGATGTAGTACTTACTGTCCTGTAGCTTAGCAGAAGCTGTTGTGTCAATTCATTTTTGACACAGTCTACACGAGCTGGGCATAGCTGACATCTCTAGAAACTACAACATGCATTCAGTCACGCATGCATGCCAGGCTGGCTCTGTGCTACGCTATGTGGGTCCTGGACTTGCAGCCAGGAACCATAAAGTGAAAGAGAGCCAGCCTGTCCTGGCAGCACATGGTTCCCAGCTGCAAAGCTGGGACAAAATGCAGCAAGGCATGGAGAAGGGCTAGGCCATGCAGTCCCTGGCCTTGCAGTTGGAGTCACATTATGTCAGGCTGGTTTGTGTGATTGTCAGGGATGGTGGGACTGTTCTGCTTCCCTAGTCTCCAGCCACAGCTGCTGCTGCCACAGCTGCTCCCGCCCCTGTTGTGTTGCTCTGGGTAGTTGTCAAGCTTCAGCAGGAGGCTTTCGCCCAATGCATGGAACTCTGGCTCCAGCACCTGGCCACCTTCCACTTGTTCTGCCCACCTAGGTCAATGAGTAGTCCTTGCAGGTAGAAAGCAGCTGGAAGCTGAAGCTTCCCACTTGCCTGAAGCAGTGCAGCCTGGCAGGAGCAGGAGCCACCAGCCTCAGCCAGCACATGCAGCTTCTGGTGGGGCTGTTCCCAGTGTGGCTACAGTCAGCTGGGTGCTGCTGTTTTCCCCTTGCCTCCAACAGCCACTCGCTCCCACTCTGCCTCCTGCTGCACTGGTCTGCTTCAGCCTGGCTGCTCCCGCTGGAGGTGAGGGGAACAGAGGAACATCCAGCTGGCTGCAGCTGCACTGGGAGCAGCTCTACCAGAAGCTGTGTGCTGACTGGGTCTGGGGGAAGTGTAGGTTCAGGATGCCTGGGTGGGAGCAGGCAGGGCTCAGCCCAATGTGGAGCACTGCAAAGGCAACCATGGGCTGGATCTGGCCCGCTCCTGGTCTAGAAGATTTTTCTACAGAATTTGCAAGCTGAACTTTATTAGTCAGCAGCTTTAGGTTAAGGTGATATGTTGTTAGCATTCTGCAAGTCTGGACACTGAAGCGGTGAATCTAAGCCACCAAGGCTGCACAATTATGTTTTAGGCACAGAATAGCCAGTATAAGCTAAGTTAGCTTCTCTATATTAGAAATGCAATTTGTTTTAGACCAACCAGATATGACCTTGTCCATTAAGTCAGGTATGTCCTGTGCCCCAGAAATGTTCCTCCTTTTATTTTCACTCTGAGTTTGCGTTAATGCAAAGTATAATGTGGCTTTATTGTCTACTCTTGCACTTCAGAAACAAAGCCTACTTGAAGACCTCTGTTCTATTTAAAGAGCCCTCTGATAAATTATAAACCATTTAAGAACCAGAGGAATATGCTGCTGCTTAAAAAAAGATGCTCACAATTTAAATCCAATTTAAGCTAGCTAGGGTTAGAGGCCTCTTCCTGGTAGAACCTTCTTCACAAGTGACATTTCATTGTTATATTACAGAACAATAATAGCTATTTAAAATGGATATCCTGTGGATTATGAAGTAGAGATGCATCGATACATCAGTCCATATTGTACTGACACCAATATAAGGAAAATTGACAAAATCGGCTTTTTTTTGGGCCAATAATGTTGCCAATAAATGCTATGGGCATAGTTGCAGCATGCACAAAAACCTGGGAATGCAGCCTGGCGAGCAGCAGTATCTGTTGGGATAAGTTGGGCGGGGAGGGGGGAAGAGGAGGAAAGGGAAGCACAGTAAGGAAGGGAGCAGGCTGGGGCAGGTTCAGGGGAGGCCCACAGGGAGGGAGGGGGTGGCTCTTGGTGCTATGTATACCCCCCGGTGAGGCATGGGGGGCACATGCCCCCCAGATCTATGCATGGGTGGGCTAGAAGCTGTGCCAGGCACTTCTTGGCAGATGCACCCTGGTCAGGCAATGGTGCTAAGAGGGGGTTATGGGGGAGCTAGTCACCCCAAAATGTGCTGTAGCCCCTCTCCCAGTGCCGCTGCCCAGCCTGATCATGGCTGCTGGGAAGAGCCCGGCCCCCCCTACCCTTGCACAGATCATATCACCCCTGCCCCCATGATGAGTAGTGGCTCTGTCCCATGCCCCACCCCAACTATGCAGTGCCTGCCCCTGCCCCATTCCCTCCCTCACTGCAGGGGGCCTCCAACTGCTGCCCCCCTGCCAGACTTACCAGCTGGATGCTGCTTTCCAAGCTGCCAGGCTAGATAAAAATCAGTCAGATTGGTATCTGCCAATATGGCTGGTCAATAATTGGCCATTGGGATCAGCCCCAAAAAAAAAAAATGTATGTCAGTACACCCCTATTATGAAGTCTCATTTTTCAGTGTAGAGAAAAAGTTTCTGAAGCAACATATATTTCTGAGCCAATCAGAATCTCAGTGCACTATAAAAAGTTACCTTCCAAGATAGATGCAACTGAAACCCTGGAGGCAAATCATGAAAGCTGTATGCAACAAATCCACAAGTCAAAATAAGTAAATAAAATTCAGTCTATAGTCACTTAAGGATAAAAATGCATCTTGTTCTGCAAAGCAATTTTAATAGTGCCATGCAAAGGAATGCTCCAACAAGCTAGTCTAAAACAGTCATTATTGATTGTGCCACCACCTGTACAGCTTAAAAAAAAAAAAAAAGATGGTTTCATGAGGTTATACCTTAAATCTCAGTTATTAAGTATTTTCTAGTCAGATGACTGAATTTGCTCCACTGAAGTTTTAAATGCTTGGCCTCTGTTTCTAGCTTCTCCTTATGAAGTACACCAGTAGGAAATGAAGACTTGATACAAGTGTCACCTCTGGTGTCACACATACTAAACTAGCAAGGCCATATAGACAGGGTATGCACTGGCTTGCTTCACTTCAGTTCTTTGGTTCAAGCACAGCTAACTCCTGCCTCAAGTCCAAAAGAGGCTATACAGTTTGCTATGCAACTAGACCAGACCACTATAAAGTCCAAGGCAGAACACAAAGCAGATGCCCAAACTTCTACCAAATAGAGAGCTTCTTTAGCCTCTTCTTATTTTGAGACAAGTGATTCTTTATTGTATAGTTCTGACAAAGGGAGTGTATGTGTGGTTGTTTGCTTTTTGGGGGGAGGGGGAAAAAGGGAAGGCACAGGGAAATAAGGGTATGGTTGCAATATGCCGGTGTTAAAGTGACTGGCTATATGCTGTGGAATTGTGCTATGTTGGCTTAGTCCTCTAGGCTGCTTAGAGGTGTTACCCCCCATTTTCTTTTAGCTAGGTGCACTCCTGCACCAAGCGCAGAGTATGCCCAGAAGTGGCACTGCATCAGTTTTTGGTGCTTTTATCCGATAGCCAAGTCAATCAGCCACTAGACAAATAGTGCTAAAACACACCCTGCTGAAGTGTGCCATACATGCAGATGTTGGGCAAGCCAGATCAAATTGATGCAATGCCTCTTCCAGTAAAGTGCTGGTTCTTCCCCCTCAACTCTGGGTCAGTGGCCCTAGAGACTAAGTGGCAAAGCCTTTAGAGGGAAAAAAGCCTTTGGTATGCGTCCCTCAAAGCATTAAGAAATGCTCTCTGAAAAACCAAAAGGAGAGAGAAGCAATGGCAAGAACCCCCCTCTCCCATTTTGAAATACTAATCAAACTGAATTAACCATGTTGGGTATCATATTCAGTTCTGAATGTAATGAACTCAGATTCTGGCAACTTTTACCAGAAAAAGAATGGGGGGCGGGGAGAAGGAAACGGGAGTCGACTCCATAAGAGGCCACTTGAGACACTGGGTTGAGCTAGTGCAGTTGATTTTGTGGTAGTGCAGGTAGTACTTTTCCTGTAATTTAGCCCCTGGAACTGTACTTAAAAATCCTTCAGAACTTCTCTTGATGCTGAAGGACTCAGCAACTCCAGCTCAGCTGAATATAGTCAGCTCTAAGGAGGTCAAATGGGAAGATTTTGCCAGACTGAGATACAAGTAGCACTGAGATTTAGCATTCTTTCAGAGACTGACTGGATTTGCTCCCTCTCCCCCAAGAGAATCCAGTTCATCTTATCACTTGGAAAAGCTGTACCAGCATGGCTACATGAAAGCATTTTAGGCACGTGGCACCAGTTTCAGTTATGTTAGTATCTCCTATAGTTCTAGTGTCCCAATGCTACCAGTATAGTTACCATAAGGTATTAACTTAGTTATGTGCCTTCAAACAGAAGCAATTTAAAAAAAAACAAACAAAAAAAAAAAAACACACCACACACCTCACTGTACAGCTTTGCCAGAACTATTTTCCAAGCATATTGCCCAGTCACCTTTCACCAAGGTCTGTTAACAATCTAGGGTCACTAGACCTACTGCAAAACCAACTGGTAGCCAAGACATTTTGGGTAAGATGTTATTTGGCATCACCTCCCCCATGCTAGGGTAAATCTTTGCTATCTGGTAAGAACTGGGCACTACTTTGGTTTGTCCTTCTAATGGACACCGATCCTGGAGCCAGAGATGACCATCAAACAGCCAAGATGCAAAAAAAGGTTGAATTCAAGAAACAAATCACTTCAGCAGTAGGCTGAAAAATGGTGCTGAAGTCCCCTTCTGGACTTTTATAAATAAGAGCAACTTAAAAAGAGTATTCAGGACTTGGTAAACTACAAAGCCTACCCTTCAAAAACAGTGACACAGATATTAGCACAGATTCTGTGAATAATAGACCAGATAGTCATGTTCAGCATTCTCACAATGACAATCTTCCACATTGCAGAAAAGCAGTTTGTAAGACTGAGGAAGAGGAGTTGACAATTGTGGAAAAACACCTATAACACCATCAAAATCTACTTTCCAGTTCCTGCCAAGTCCATGGATAAAGTTAGAAGGCATTACTGGTTTGACAACACATCTTTTCCAGTTCTTCTAGTCCCTGTAGCAACTTATTTGTTGCTTCAATTATTGTAGCCAAGTCTCCTAGAGCTCAGGGTTCAGAGGAGAGTTGGCCAGAGCCACAGCTCTAAAGCAGGACAAATGCAAGAACTGAAGCAGCCCATTTTTGTATCAAGACCAATAGTGTGGACACAGGGTAAAAGTGTAGGACTGGAGAGTTCTGTTAGGGCACAAGTCAAACAGATACTATGCATCCATACAGGGTTCTCATATGCCAAGTTGCATCACAGCCATCTCAAAAAAAAAAAAAAAGCTTTTTATAGAAGCTATTTATGGTTAAGCAGTTTGAAATTATTCAAGTAACATAATGAGCAAATACTGCTGTCAGTCTGCAGACAGCTTGGATGCTGCTTTGAAAAAGAGAGAACAAACAACCCCATTCTTTTCAATGACTGGAAACTGCCTAGCTGGTACTGGTAGATCAGATGTGTGACAGGACAAGTGGGTAGAAGCTGCAACTCACCTCTGGTATCTTGATAGCTAGGCTCTGTACTGGGGAATTTCTGCTACTACATTTCTGATGAGCAGGCATCTGGGTTTTCCATTTGCACTGGAAAAAAAACCCATGGATTTTCTCCTTTGTAGGAGAAAAGCCTAGGAAATAGCAGGTTTCCCCTTGCAGGCTGGCAGATTTCCAGCCTGCAAGGGGTTGCTTGGTGCTGGGAAGGGGTGGGACACAGGTGCATTACATGTACATGCAGACATGCATGTGACAGCCAGGCAGTGTGGTGGAGAGCAGCTCCCTCCAGGTAAGTCTAGGGGGAAGGCATGCGCCCCCTCCCCCAATTTCTGCACCATTTTGTCCCCTCCCTAAAAACAAAACAAAACCAAGCACGAAAATAAATTGCTTTAAAATTCTAAATATCAATAAAGTAGTGTTCAGCATGTGTGTAAAAATAATGTTCATGTATACACACACAAAAAATGAAGTGGCATTTCATTTTATTGTGGGAAAAGAGATTCAGATTTGATTTCTCCTAAAAAAATAAATAATAATAATAATAATAATAATAATAATAATAATAAAACTAGTGAAGTTTCGATTCAGAGAAAAAAAAAAACCAATAAAAAACAGGATCCCTGCTGATGTGTGAACCCCTCTGCTAATTTTACAGCTCCTGAAGACAGAGACTGGGCTGTGGCTTAGCTTGCATCTATGGAAAAAGTATCCTCTGTCACCAATTACAACAAAGCTGCATCCTGCTGGGAGGGGGTGACACTGCTATCCCAGTTAGGCATGATTTGGGGCTCCAGATCATGCCTGACATTCCTAGACTAATGCTGTAATAGCCTCAGTTTAACAAATACTACTCATTTGACAAAATGTTAACCAACAATGTTTTGCTGAAAAAACGCAAACAAGAATACTTGGCCAGAGACTTGCCTGATCTGAACAGGATTAGTTTTACATGTGTTTTGATCTAGTGATAAAGTTGGCTAGCCAAGAAGTCAGAAGTTTAAGGTTTAAGGTTTGATCATCTCCCACTAGCCTGAATGCTTCACTTGGTCAATAAAGTGAAGAGTCTGCTGGTGGCCCTGGTGTCCTAAACTTGCATTTAACTTTCTGCAATATCTGAGTTCAACTTGACAGAAATTGCACCAGGCTTCTATTAAAAAACAGCCCTCTTCTTTGAGAGGAGAATCCTTGTCTATACTGGTAGAAAAAGAGGAAGATCTACCTTGCTCCATAAACTCTCTTGGAAGGTAGACATTATAGCTGTTAAACTCAATGGGTACATCCAGATGAGCAGGCACGTGGGGTATGCAGCACCCCTCTGTGGCACAGCAGACTGCACATGCAGGTGTGCCCTGCACTGCCAATTAGCCACAAGGGGCTTGACACTGGGAGATACCAGCATCAGAAAAAGCCTATGCTAGGGGGAAGAAGTGGGGGGGTGCACATGACAGCAGTATGCATTGCCTGAAACCAAAGCCTGGCTGGCTGGCACCATGCCCTGGCTGTTGGAGCCCACAGGAAGCTCTCAGGTAAGGCTGCTGGGGCCAGCCCAGGTACCGGCCCCCAGCCTTCCCTAACCCAACCCAGGGCAACTTGCCACACAACAGAGCATGCGTGCACAGACCGTGCCTGAGGACAAGGAATAGCAGCTCATACTGTGCTACTGCTATTTGTCCCCAGGGAAATGCATGTGTGCTCATCTGGGCAAGGCCTCCTGGGTGTACTGGCTACTTGGACAAGAAGAATATCGTCAGGATTATTTACAGTAGCCTGTTACTCAAGAGAAGAATGAGCACCAATCAGTTTAGTCCTGTCCACCTCTAGTTTGAGAAGGCCAAAGTTATAATGACTCGAAGTCTTGAGAATCTGCCAAGAGATTTCCCCCTTGGCTGCCTCAATATAGACAAGAATATCAAGTTTGTATTTGAAAGAATTCTCTTTGCAACTACAGAATTCAACAGAATAGATTGAAAGCTATATATAGAAGTTAACTATATTCCTGAAGAACTTTAATATATGTAAGTGTTTAACTGAAGAGCCTTTATTGCCTGTGCTGTTATAATACTACTCAGCCAGATACTTTACTGTTTAGCCCTTGTAATAACCTAATACTTTTGTAATTCTAAGATTATCTAATTTGTTACCCATTACAATGTAAAAGCACAAGGACTGGGATGGTCTAGCCCTGCCACTTTATGCAAAGCACATATGCTTGTTGTCAACAGCAGGTCAAGTGTGTACCCATTATCCACCAGTTAGTGAAGTAGTAAGATATGGCCTTGGAGCTCCCCATTAGACAAAAAACATTACAAATATAGGACCTCATGGGCATAATCCTAGTAATTCACTGCCATTTTCTTAATATCTGTAAGATTTGGGGAACAGTTATCAGCTGCATGTGAACTTAAGTGAGTTTAAGGGGGAGGAAGGAGACAGACAAAGCATTACAGGTAACCCCCACTTAGCACTCTTAATTGGTTCTTGAAAAACTGAGCATTAAGTAAAACTGAAAGTATCTGACAACCCAAGATGGCAACTGCAATTGTTTTTAATGACCCAAAATGGCAACCATGAGTTTTATAATGAAACTCACTGAGCACCAAGTGAAATCAGGTATCAATTTCAAGTAGTGCAATTTTGCTATAATGCTCACTTGAAATTGCATTAAGCAGGGACTGCCTGTAAAGTTAAGACTCCAATACTCAACCCTGTGTTTCAGTCTGATCAATCCTGCAAACTTAAAAAGCAATCCAGTGTTTAGGAGGGACATGTACTATGCTATTCTAATAGATATGCATATGAATAACTCAAGACTTTAATTAGCCATTCCTTACACTAAGGAGCACCCTTGCAAAAAGGTTGTACCACCTTTTGTACAGAAGTGCTCTTTTTTTGTTTGTTTGTTTTAAGCAGATACCAGATAAGTGTCCAACAGTAGACTATGCTACCTCTTGGCCACATTCAATGTTTCACTCAACAGGTAAAGCTACCTTTATTCCATATTCTAGGAAACCAGGAGTAGGCACCCTTGGTGTAGAAGAGAAATAGTGTTTAAAGGAATCTTGGTGCCTTGCCCAACACTTTTAAACTATCTCAAAACTTGTTTAGTGCAACTTCTTTAATTCTGCCTCAGAAGCAAGGATCTTCCTGAACAGGTCAAATCACTATTCACCACCATACTGCATCAATTAGTTTCCCTGACAGAGGGGCAAGTGTTTGTGATAAGCTACCTAGTCACTTAAGATACAGGTTAAGCAGCCAGTATACATCTGCTTGTGAGAAACATACCCAGTAGGTTAAAGGTGCATACCAATTTGCATATGCTCTTAGTTCCTTTCTTGTAGCTGCCTGCTCCCTAACCAAATGCCCCTTTACTGCAAGTCATGACTTCAAGACACAGAAGTTGCACCAAGCTTCATCTTTTCTGTAAAATGAATGACATGCCTGAATTAGCACCGATTTTTTTAGGACTTGACCCAGAATACAGACATTTGGCATGAAGAGAGACAGAAGGCTGTCAAAGGCTAGTGGGTCAATACTCTTCAGCTCCTCCTTTGCACTCAACTGCAAAGCAAACATTAAGCATAATTCAAAATCATGGTGAACACATCCTCAAATATATGTAAAAGTTACTAGAGGGACCAAAGCACAACAAAAAGGATGAAGAAAAGTCAAGTAGTCAGCATCTTTGGTTCCAAGCTACCTAGAAGCCTAGAACACTAGGACCTAGAACAGACACTGCACCCCCTCCACCAAAAAGAAAAGGAGAATGCGAGACAAGGATTGAACAGCTATAGGGTTGGGATAGACTTCAACAAGCTTTTGGAACAAAGTTTGGGTCCCCAAGCCTTGAAACCAGAAGTATTAGTATGGAGATGGTATCAGGCTTAGGTTAACCAGGTCACAAAAAATGCAAATCAGCTACAAAGCCATGTTCTCTAGCAAGTTAGAGATTGAACGCCCTTGGCAAATAAGGCCCTCTGACTGTCCACTTTGGATCTGTCTGCCATGCCTTCTCTTATGCACTTATCACGAAGGGTTTTAAATAGGTGTGCACACCAATACATCGGTGCATATTACATCAGCACCGATAAAAGGAAAAAAAAATTATCAGCAATTAGCTTTTTTTGGCTCATGTGGCCGATGTCACCAATACATATTGTGCACCTGGGTGCAGCCTCAGCATGCATGCGGCTAGGAGTTCAATCCAGCAGCTTGGGGGGAAAATCCAGCTTGTAAGTCTCTTGAGGGAAGGGGCATGGGGAGGGTAGATCAAGGCCCCTGCAAAGAGGGATGAAGTAGGGCTGCAGCAGCAGCAGGCACTGCCCAGCCAGGACAGGCACAGGACTAAGCCATGAGCTGCTCATCAGAGGAGTGCAGGGAGGGGCAACTCCCACTGTGACTGCCCTCCTGCTGCTTGCCTAGCCGGGGTGCAACAGAGCTGCTGCACTGCCTCCAGATGTGCAGCAGCAGGAACCACCCTGGCCTCTCAGACAAGCAGAGGCTTCATCCTGCACCCCTCTACCCCTGGGAGAGTGGCAGCAGGGTGGGGGGTGGGTAGCATGCGACCTCTGCTGCCTGCCTTGCCCCAATCCGAGTGGGGGCTACGGGGGGCTGCAGATACCCTAAAATTCACTACAGCTCCCCCATAGCTTCCCACCCAGGGCAGTCTTGGCGCCACTTGCCCTGGTGGCACATGTCCCCTTTCCCGACCCCCCCAAATGCCCTGCCACCACTCATCCTGCCCTGCCCCTGGCTGGGTGAAGCTGCTGCTTATCTGGGGAGGCACAGGGAGGCTGGAATAGTTCCAACTGCTGTACACCGCTTGTCTGGAGATAGTGCAGTGGGTTCACCCCACCCCAGCTGGGTGAGTGGCAGGAGGGCATAGCACCTGCCCCCAGTGCCTTCTGCCACCCACCTGGAGTGCGGCCTGGCCCCACCTACCCTGTACCCACCTGGGGGCACATGCTGCCATGCCCCCCCCAAATACCGGCAGCAGCAGCAGCAGCAAGAGCTGCCGGATGAACTGCTCCCAGACCAGCAGCATGCAGCAGTGGGAGCTGCCCCACCTTCTCCCAGCCCCAGCTGGGCAGTTTTTGCCCTAGCCCCAATCCCTCCCCCACTGCAGCAGCTTTGATTCCCACTCCCCCCTGCCCCAGATTTACCAGCTGCCTCCAGCTGGTTCGAGCATGGTAAAGGAACCAATCCCCCTTTTATAAAATATTGTTCCTGTGAGAAAGTTGGTTCCAAGTTATGACGTTTTGACTTCAGGCGCAAATTTCAGGAACGAGCTGTGCCATAAGTCTGAGGATTACCTGTAGTTGAAGGCTGCTATTAAATCCTTTTTCAGCCTTCTCTTCTCCAGACTAAATAAATCCAGTTCTCCAGCCCCCTAATCATTTTTACTGCTCTCCACTGGACTCTCCCCAATATATTTACATCCTTTCTGTAGTGCCCCCCCCACCTCAAAACTGGTGAAAGTATTCTAGATGTGGTGGCTTCAACCATGCTGAATAGAGGGGAATAATTACTTCCTTCGTTTTGCTGACAACGTTTATACTAATGCAGCCCAGTATGCCATTAGCCTTCTTGTCAAGAAGGGCACATTTTTGGTTCATTCCTGAATATTGTCTACTGTAACCCCCAGGCCCCTTTTTGCAGAACTGCTGCTTAACTAGTTGGTTTCCAGCCTGTACTAACGCACAGGACTGTTCTATCCTAGGTGCAGGACATTGCGCATGGCCTTACTGACCTTCACGAGACTTCTTTTGGCCCAATCCTCCCATTTGTCTAGGTCTCTCTGAACCCTAGCCCTACCTTCCAGCATATTTACTATTTCCATCTTGGTGCAATCCAGAAAGCTTGCTGAGGGCACAGTCCATCCTATCTTCCAGGTTGTTGATGAAGACACTGAATAAAAACTAGCCCCATGACCAACCCCATGGGGTATTCCATTTACTGACAACTAGACAGAGTCATTGATTACTACCCTTTGAGCTGGATGATCCAGCCAGTTTTCAGTTCACTTTACAGTGCATCATGAGACTACTGTGGGAGACAATATCAAAAGCCTTACTATAGGCAAGGTATAAGCTTGAAGCTGAAAAAGTAAGTTCTAGCTTCAGGAGTAATATTTTCCAACAACAGGTTTGGGCCCCACAGGCACCATCCTGAAGTCAGAGTATTAGCTTAGTCTCCAGATTTATTCCAATTTGTTGTTATTTATAGGTCTTACTGCTTTTTAGCCAATGCCTAAAGCTGAATTTCTGTTCAGTTAAGTGTCCTAGTGATAAAAGATGTTATATCAAGAAGTTTTACTCCATTAAAGTTACAGCAAGTAATCCTTTAGAGGACAGGTAGGCCATCTGCCCCTGACCTACCATGGGCCATTGTGGCCCACAGCTGAAAGGGGCTGCCTACCTCTGATCTATTCAGTTGAAGAGAACATGGCTTTCTATCTTGCTGTCTAGGCAGTGGGGCCCCAACTTTTTTGGCAGGTATGCTAGGTTAGCCTCATGCCCTCTGAGAGCCACAGTGATGCACTTCCTCTGCCCAATCTATGCTTAGCTTTCTGTTCCCTATTTGTGCTCCTTGCCTGATCTCCTGCTCTGCCTTCTTCCTTCCCCATCTGCTGTGGTGCTTTCTGTCCCCTCCCTGATCAGTTGGGTGCCACATGTGGCACTCATGCTGCAGGTTAGCCACTCCTGGTCTAGGGAAAGGAGACTGAAGCTGAAGGTCTGTGGACAGTCATAAGAAGGAAGCTTCATTTCTGGGTAGAAGAGAGAAAGCAAGCTGCATTAAGTTAAGCGAGGCATCATAACCCAAGACAACTGGAACTCAGGGCCCTTCACTTACAGCATTGCAAGTGCTCTGGAAGTGCTAAAAATCAAGGCAACAACAATACTGACAACAGTTAGACTGGGATAGCAACTTCAGAAGTTAAAAGGATAAAGACAGAGCACCCTCTTAAGTTTGGTCAAAATGGAAATCTCAAAGACTCAGGAAAGAGCAACTTCTATTCTTTTGTACCCCCCTACCCCATGATGGCAGCAAGCTTTACCTCTGAGGTTTGCATTTCTGCCTCACTGATTGTATCAAAACAACCAACAAAATGGAAGGGAAGATGGACCTTTGGCAATGTGTAGGCCCACTCCTCTGTTGGGGCATTCAGAACTTAAATTTAAGATGGTAGCCATTGTCTACTTTGCATACAATGTGGACATTTTGCTTTTAATGGTGAATCAACCTATTGTAGGTGCAGTTGTAATATGCCCTTCCTGTATTTGCTTGCCCTTTCCACACTTGCTAGTTACTGTATCACACAGTACTAGGTTGATAAGCAATGGTTCAAGTATGCAACTAGCTCTGCCACTTACTTGGCTAATAGATAAAGGAACAGAGTCAGCTACTGACCCTTACTCCCTCATAATGGTACAAGGCATCCGTTACCCCTTCAACAAGATGAAAAGCAGAAATGTACAGCAGCCCAGAAAAGCTACCTACTTAATTACAATCACATGCCCATGCAGCTAAATTTGTGGATTCAGCAAATTTAAGAGACACAGGATGCACCACATGCAGTACTGCCAGAAGTCACTTGACACATCTGAGACAGGACTATTTGTTGTCATTTAGCCAGCAGCCAATTCTATGACAGCTAACAAGTCCAGCAGAAAGATGTAGCAGTTTTGCAGCAGTGATTTGAAGGGGGAAGAGAGAATTAGAGGGAGAAATGGGAAAAAGGACAAGACTAGCTTATCTAAAATATACTTGACAAATCTCTTTATTTAGAGATCATCCAGCTGCCTGCATGGTGCCATATTAAAAAGACATACATTTAGCCAACACTGTATGGGATTAGTTCCACGCCCGATTTCAAGGCCTTGAAATGCCAAGCCTGGCCAGGAATAAGACTGAAAGTATCATATATGGAATCTCTCCAGAATGTCACTAGTTAGCCTCCATGCAGTATGAGACTGCTCTTGCCTTGATGCTGTTCTTCTCCATTTTTGGATATGGAAGAATCATTACATGGAAAAGATTCTATAATGTGACCACTCAGAAGCACCTGACATTGAGCCACCCATGTTTTACACACTGGAAAGATGAAAAAAAACCAAAAAAAAAAACCAACCTATTTAAACCACAAAGAGTGACTTGTGCACCAATAAGCAAGCCACTCTGGAGATATCCAAGGTCACAGCAGTCAGATGCTTTGTGTGATCACGATGGTACTAGCCGACTAGAACAAGATCCTGCTACCTGTTTACCATCATCAGACATTAGTGTTCAAAACCAAAACAAGTGACTTTATGCAGTTCTGTTTCCACATCAAGCCAGCTAGGACAGAATATATCTCAAACATGTTTACTAGAAACAGAGGGCTCTGAAATATGAGCTGACCAAGAAACAGATAGTACATACAGCTTACTCAAGTTAGGGAGTCTAACTCAGAGGTAATGTAACAGACACTGAACAATTCTTTATGCAGTATCTTAAAGACACTGCCTACCCAAATTGATTTTTAGCTCTTTGCCTCCAAGTCTGCTTTGCTTTAACTCAATTAAACATTCAAACAAGTGTTGTCAGAAGACACTGCAATGTTAGATCTCCAGTTAGATGTGGTACATAGCATTGCAGACCAAAGAGGTATTAAAACCTGCACACTCAATAACAGGTCACCTATGACCAAGGTAATAAAGTTTAAAAAAAAAAAAAATAAAACAAACCAAAAGACAAAACCCCTAATGTCAGTAACAGAAGTGGCAGCCACACTCAGCTAGCAAAGAGCATGGTGAAGCTCTACACTGCATTAACTACCATCTGCTAGTAACCATGTGGTAGCCAATTCCTCAATAAATGCAAGGTAACTTACACTGCATTTACTATAGCATATATACAAATTTCCACTGAATAACTAGCAAGCGGAAGAATCAGAGCCTGGCTTATTTTGCAGCAACTGGTTTGTGCAGCAATTGAAATATTGTACAATACTATACATTATAGTGCTCACACAGCCCTGAGCAATTTCCAAATAGCTAGTCAGAATCCAGGCCTCTAGAGAATGAGATAGAAAGACCCGTTTGTTCTGTACTGGTATGCTTATTACAAGATTAAGTAAATGCAACCCAGCCTCCTCAGATTATGTGATAACTAATAAGGTCCCCAAACCTTTTTTGATGTATAGCAACTTCAAATTGCATATTTATATTGCTCGTCTTTAGAGTGAAAAAAATTCTGAGCTAAGCTTCCATTATTGGTCTCAATGTTGTACTGAGACCAAGAATTACAGAGGAACTCTTCAATTCTTACTCCGAGTAATGATTCTTAACCTCACTAGACTCCTGCAGGAAAACTACTTCTTTGCTTTCACTTCTTTTTTTTAGTACGGAAGTGATAAGTTTTTTCATTGCAAACAAAAAAAAAAAAAGCCACCCAAAACATTTTGACCTGCTGCAGTCTTTGTTTTTGACACTAATGGTTCCCATTTAAAAAACTTCTGGGTTTAGCATTACACAGTTGACAGAATGATAATGCTGTGCACCACCCTTAAAAATATTTTTCCATCACCCAGGTTGAGAGTCACTGCTTTAGATTTAAGCCATTACAGCCATGAAATGCAAGACAACCAAGGACTTTTGGTCCTTGTTCTTCATGAAGACAGTGCTTAATATAAGCAAGTCAGGTTAGACATGGTTTGAGTAGGGAAGAACATATCCTCCATTTTTCCCTCCCCATCTCCTTCATAAACTGCAATTTGAAGAAGCTGAGCTCAAGTCATTGCTTCATGGTTCTTCCTCAAGTTCTGGTAATACCCACTCTTCCAAAGTGGGGACCAACTGAAACACTGAGGGCATTTCTTTGAGTTGGAGGGGAGCAGAAAGGTTAGTCAACACCTGCTCAAGTAAATGCAACCACCACCTTCAATCAATTCAGTTTGTAGAATCTTCTCTTCTGCTTCTGTTCCTTTAAGCAGTCTAAAGGGCTCAATTCTTCACCTCATCTGATGGAGCATGACTTGGCTGTTCTCCAGAGTTCTGGAATTAGTGTAGGATGATAGACTTCTACATTACTATTTCCAAAGGTTCACCATCTTCCTATGAGGGGCAATGACAGGACAAGAGACTTAGCCATATTTGGCATTCAAGATAGTAGGCCACTAGGTAACACTACAAGGTTGCTGTGTAATACAAAGGTTCATTCATCTACTGCATTATGACCACTCTAATACTTAGGCCTACACCACACAAAGTGCATGAACCTCTCCACTGCACCTACCCACTCTAGCTTTTACCTAAGAGCTCTAGTAATTCCTCTACTCAATCAAGCTCTTCCTCCTTACTGCAAGTAGGGCAGTTGCTTTCTGCACCAGTTCACACTTTGGTATTTCTACCATTCATCTATACTACCATTCCTACCCAGCATAAAGAGATCTTCCATTACTGTTCCAATGGAGACCTAGACATTTAATATTCAGATCATGTTTTAAAGTCATGTGACCAAATGAGTCACAAGATGTACCATAGATACAGAAAACTAACTGGAATCTTTACTCAGGATTCAAAGGGTTTTGTTTCCTCATTTTGTAAATTAGAGGTTGTGATACTGCTGAATTGGCAGGGGAGCCACTACAACCATTTGTTGCTACATAGCTCAAAGCCAATTGCAAGACTAACATTTGCTACTTACATCTGCACCTCTGATTTCTTCAGAAGTTAGAACTATGCAACCTCATTATGTTGCTTTCAGCTCTAAAAAAGAAAAAAAAAAATCACTAGGCATCTTTGCTCAGTTTCAATGGTGTCAAGCTCAAACCAAACCACCAATGCTAAAAGGGTGTCAAAACTAGAGCCAACAAACTATTTCTCCATCAGGAGGCCAATAGTTCTATTCACCTTAAACAGTGACCATGACTTGGCATTAGACCTGAAAGAGTTAAAAATAAAATGCACATCTCCCCTAAAGGTCCACTGGGAAGACTTCAGTTTTACATTTTTCTAGTATTCAGAGGCCGTCTCCACCTACAAGTGATGCATTAAGGTTGGTCCATTTCTGCTGGTGTAGCAGGCTAGCTAAGAGCTATTTTCATATATTTTAACCTGCAAAAGCTGGACTTTTGTCTATTAGCTCTTGATTTAATCCAGTGTCTATCACAGACATCTAGCATTCACCACTGATAGAAAATGCACTTGTTTTCCCCTTGCCTTAGATCTAGCAAAGGATAAAATCCAAACTCTAGATTCAAGGGAGCCCTGTTCACATGCAGACAACATTATATGCCTACAGGGACTACCAGAAGGCAGCAAAGGATTCATTCTCCTGCTTTGAAACACCCAAATATGGCAGAGGAGCTTCCTTTAGCTGTTTTGGCAAGGAGTCCAGGAGAGCCACACCACCATGGTTACTCTTCAGTTAATAAAAATATAAAGAAGCAGCTCATACAAGATGGTCACACCGTGTTAGTGGCATATTTGCTTGCCACTGCAATTAGCCAACCTGTACTGGTTCCAGTGAAAATCCCTACATTTCTAGGGAGCCCAGAGGTATAGTTCAAATACAAGTAAGATTTTCCCCTACCCCTTTTATCTAGCAACATTAAATAGCTCCTCTCCTCAAGCACTGTAAGACTGACAGGGTTTGGTTAAGAGCTGTGTCATTTGCCATTATGTCCATAAACCTACATCAGCTCCAGCTCAAGAATCCTTTGCAACTCAGAAATGGACTAAAAACGTTTCCTGGCTTCTAAGTGGGTTATGTCTTCATTTCTAACCTGCATATCTAGTCTCTTTATGAGGAAACCAGATCAGGTGCCCTTCCTTTCAGGCCTACACCGTGGACAGGATGGCTGGGACTTGTGTACCTCCTAGAGCCTATCATTGCAGGTCTGTTCCTACTGTATCTCCCCCAGCGCTGGAGCAGCTGCAGGGGGCTCAGAGGGGGGGCTGCACGAGGAGCCGCATGAACCCGGCTCCAGCCAGTTCCGGCGTCCGCATGGGGCCGGGCCGGGTCGGGTCTTCGCGTGCAGCGCCAACCCCCCGTCACGTGGGCAGTCGGGGGCTCCACCAGCCAGAGGCTCCCCAGTGACGTCACCCCGGCGGACCCTCCGCCGCCGCCAGGGCCCGGATGCGGCAGCGCGGAAGTCGACGGACGGAGGCGGAGGCAGCCGAAGCGCTTCGGCCGGGAGGGGGCGGGAGCACCTGCCGCAAGCCCGGCAGTGGCGGGCGGTCCGTCCTGCCCCCACAGCCCCTAGTGGGAGCGCCCGGCAGGTGCTGGGGGGGGGTCGCCCCGACACCCCCGGGAGGCTCGGCAGGTGCCGCCCCCGCAGAGCCAGTCGGACACGAAGCGAGGCCCCCGCCACCCCGGCCCCACAGGGCCCCACCCGCCCCGCGCGGACCCCCCCGGGTGTGGGGCCGGGCGCGTCTCACCGCTGAAGACCATGGCAGCCGAGGCGCCCATGACGGCGAAGAAGGAGGCGTACTCGGGGGCGTTCTCCGTGGACATGGCGGGGCTCTGCCTGCGCTGCAGGGGGGAAGCGGCTCCTTCGCCTGTCTCGGGGCACCGGCTGCTCCTCGGGCGGGGCTCGGCAAGGAAACGGCGCAGGGGGCGGGGCGGGGCGAGGGCCGGTGCTGGGGGTGGTTCGGGCGCGGCAGTGGCGCTCGGCTCGGTCCCGGCAGGAGTGAGCTGCCTGCTCGTGCGCTGCGCTCTAAATAGCCAACCACCGCAAGACAAAATGGCGGCTTCGGCAGGGTCACGTGACCCCCGCGGAGCTCCCTCCTCCCTCCGCCCAGCTCTTCCGTACCGTACCACCCACGGGCAGGAGGGGGTTGGCCCCAATTGGGCACGTTCACTGTCCTGTACCACAGTGAGAATATTATCTCCCGCTAGAAACTAAGTGGGGTCTCGTTCCTTTTCCCTTAAGCGCTGTAGAGGAGGCCTTTAGGATTCCGTTCCCCTCTTCCCGCCGCAGATGGTACAGTCCTCCTTTCACTCAGTCGCGTCGGCCCCAGCTGAGCGTGATTCAGCTGTCATTAGCATAAGGGGCGGGGCCGCGGGGACAGGCCCCGCCCCTCCCGGGGGGAAGACGGGGCCTGCTCCCTCCCCCCCGCCTGTGACGTGGCCGACGTGTGCGCGCCCCGCCCGGGGCCCACGAGGGGCAGCTCCGTGCTGCGGGGGGTCCCGCCCGTGACGTGCCCAGGGGGAGGGGTGGTCCTGGCGGTGGTGGGACCGTCGCTTCTGGCCGTGCGTGGGGACAGGCCCCCGCCCCGCGGGACCGGACTGACTGCTGGGCGGGCTGAGTCACAGTCCCACCTGGCGGGACGTGCCCGTGGAGCGGGCGGGGCCGCTGTGCCCGGAGCTCTTCAGAGCTGGGAGAAACCTGTGCGACTGCAAGCGTGAAGGCGGCCGAGGAGGGGAAGGAAAGAACTTGCTGGAGAGAGCTCTGTTCTGCTCAGTCCTTCAGCAACCTGGAGTCCTCTCCTCTGCCGTTTGGCCAGGGGGAAATCAGGCTGACAGAAGCCGCTGTTGGTGCATGGAGGCAATGGAGCTTCTTCCTTCCAAGACACTTTCCCCAGGCCTGATGGAGAGCCAGGCATCCTGGGCTGTCTCCTTGTCTATGCCCCTGATGGTGTGTGGCACTTTGGCTGTATCACACGTGCTGTTCCTGAGTCTTGGTTTCTCCATCAGTGAAACAGGGATGACAGTAGTCCTTTGCCCATGTAGAGAGGGAGCCCCTGGAGGTGCCCTTGACTGCTTGTGGGCATATGCCTTTTTCTGGATCTGTACCAGGATGCTCCCAGCACTCCAGTGCTGCACTGTATACAGTCCACTCCAGGGTTTGCTTTTCTAGGATGCAGCCATCTTTGATCTCCTTTTCCACCCAACACTCTTCAGCTTCCTGATGTTGAGGAATTCTGCATATTTCTCTCATTGTTTTTCTGTTCAGGTTTTCCATTCAGATTTTCATTCAGTAGGCTGATCTACTTGGGGATGATCTTGCTTGAGCAGGGGGTTGAACTAGATGATCTCCTGAGGCACGAACGCCATGTGCCCCTGGAGGCTGGGGAGGCATGGTGACTGCCCGCAGGAGGCGGCAACAGTGTTGGCAATGGGGGCATGGAGTGGCGACCACCAGCAGACAGCAGCGGCAACCAGCAGCGATCGGGGACTGCCCACAGATGCCGCTGATGGTGTTGGGGGTGGGGGGTGGCGAGTGGTGACTGCCTGCAGGCACTGTTGGCAGCTTTGATGGTGCTTTTTTGCAGGGGTTGCACCGCTAAGCTCAGTGGGTGCACGTGCACCGGCATGCACCCCCTACACATCGCCAATGTCCTGAGGTCCCTTCCAGCCCTAATTTTCTATGATTCTATAATTCAGTGCAATAACAAATCTGTTTGGTTTTAAATATATTATTATCAATTAAATACATGGTATGAAATAGGCAGATTAACACAAACTCACATTTTTAGACAGGGTGCAGTATAATTTAGTCAGGATGTAATAACAATCCTGAATCATTTCAAAATTGTATTGATAAAACGTATCCTAAAAACATATTTTTATTTCATTGATTCAAAAGATACACATAAAGATAAAAAGAACTTCATCTTCTATCACACTTTGGCCATTTTATTGTGACTAATTTCATGTGCTGCTTTTCACTAATAATACATAGATCATGGGCCAGCAACTTTTTAGGAGCTGAGTCAAAATAACACAGCTAGGTCCAAGGTAGGCCAGTGCTTCCAATCTGGCTGCCACCTTCCTGTAGCCTGGTCACTACTATTGCTTCTCCTCACCACTACAACACATGCATGCAAATCCCTCAGCTGCTAGATTGCTATCAATACCCAAGCTTTGTAAGTCAGATAAAATTGCTCAGCAGGCCAGAGCCAGCACACTCCATTATATTTCCAATCCGTTCCTTAAATAAACGTTTTGTAAGAAATCTATTGGCACCTATGAATTTTATAGTTATGTATGATATAGAGTACATTGCAGTCACCATCAGTTATAGAATTACAGCTTATAGGGACTATGGATCTGTCTACAACACAATAGCAAAGAACTCAGTCTTACTGCCAAGATTATAAACCCTGTCTTTGCCTACCTGTTCTGGCTGTGCCTCTACTAGCCTTGGAAATAAAGTGGTAAGGAGGTATCCCTGGCACTACACTTAATACTTGGGTTTGCAGCTTCCACAGAAATAGTGACTTGGGAGTTGAGATGTCCCCAGGGCTTCCTCACTGCTTTATTTCTAGGGTTGATGTACACAAGCAGAATGACTAGTTAGGGCTTACTGCCTTGACAGCGAGACTGAGCTCTCTGTTGCCTGGTGTAGTTCTATCTTCCAGGTCTCAGCATGCCGCGCTCCCTGTTGATCCAAGTATCCTTTCTCTCACACCTAGGCAGAACATTGCATGCTGGGACTGCTAATATTTTACTTTTCCTCACTGGTCCGCATTAGGATCGGGACCCATTGTGCTCAGTAACACATTGCATGTGGTCCCTGTCCTGAAGATCCTGAAGGTAATTAACCACTGAAAGAACTTACATAGGGCTGTAGAGGAGTCTTCATCACTTGCTGTCTTCAAATTTAGGTGGGTGTCTCTCTCAAAGCTTTGTTGTAGCACAAGCAGGAATCACAGAGATAAATTCTCTGGCCTTCACTGTACAGGTCAGGTTAGATGATCAAGGGGCACATCTACATGTTCATTAATGTGCTATACTAAATTAATGCACAGTAACCAGTGTTACTGCACAGTAGCACTGGTGCATACCTTTTTAGTGATGCTACTGCATAGTAACCTAATAATACTGCACAGCAGCGTTTGCACTGTTTGTGCTGTGACACCCTACTGCAGAGTATTATTAAGCTGCTGCATGGTTAGCGTCTTGTATAGACATGCTCAGGGTGGGCCCCCTGGCCTTCAAATCTGTGCACCTGAGTCTCATAGGCTCATCAACTAAGACTCAATAAAACAGCATGACAAACAGAAGGTGGGAAAGGAAGAGGGTGATGAAAATAGAATGGCTCTGTTACATGGGTTAGCTGTGTACCCAACTCTGTGATTTCCAGTCATCAGTGATTTGACAATGTATTGGTCATATTAGCTCTTCCTGATCGCTGCACTACCTGGCCATCATTCATTGGCTGTTCTCACATGACCTAGTCATCATGGATAGATGGATCTGGAGGAAGGATTTGAGGGGGGGAGGGTAATAGCCTCACACATGAACCACCCACTGGTTCATGTGTTGTAAGGATCAGCATAGAAGAAAGCACAGAGGCAGTAGAAGGATAAAAAGACAAATGGGTGTAGAAGCTTGGTTTCATCACTGGAACATTGTCAACCCAATGAGGGACAAGAGTGGTTGTCAGGCAGGTTGTAATGTGTCATAAAACCAATGACACATTCACTTCATAAATTTATTGGATCTTCACTTCATAAATCTACTGGATACAAAAAATCATGGACTCAATATAGGCATTGCTTTTATGATACATTACAACCTGCCTGATGTCTGATTCACCTCTTTTCTACCTTGTACTCTGTCACTGCACTGTCTCCCTTCAGCCTTTTTTCCCCTGCTCTCTTACCCTTTCCCTTCCCCCTTCTGCTTCACCTCTCTGTCTCACTTTTTGTCTTTTTAATTCTACCTATTTACATTTTCACTGACATCTTGCCACACTTTTAGCTTCTTTCATTTCTTGGAGGCTTAGAACAGCAGAGACTCCCCATGCCTGAAGAGGGGTGACTGTGCCCGAAAGCTTGCTAAAATTTTTTTTCCAATTACTATAAAAAGATATCACATCTACTCAAAGAACCTTGCCTGCCTATGTCCTGAGACCAACAGGGCTACAACCAAAAACCAAGCCCCATGATAAAGGACTTTCTTACCTCCTAGTGAACAACTCCCCCTAACAAGGAAATAACACTGCCAAAATGGACTTTGACCATATAGGAACTGCAGGGTATTTTAGAGGCTGGTGCAACACATGATGCCCAGTTATTTCATGTTACTTTTCCTGATGCAGAGCTAAAGCACACCATCCCTTTCCCTAACAAACAGTCTCACTAAATTGGTTTTGTTCTATGGGCCTCATACCTCTGACCTTTCATGGTTTCTGTGAACCTGCCCTTTGTGGTCTCAGGCTTTGGGCTGCCACCACTCAGTGAGGAACGATTTGATTCTCCTATACTCTGACGGGGTGTTGATTTGTAGCTCCCACCATGCATCAACCAGTATCCTCTCAGCACATCTGTCCTATGTTCAAACCCTGTTCTGTTTCCCATTCCCCTGTTGAATGGAGGCCTTTGTCGCTCTGAATGTTGCTACAACATTCCTATACATTTTGCCAAATGTATTTTTCAGAGGCTCAAAATTCCATCCAATCATGGCACTCAAAGCCACTTTTCCACACTGGGGGATATTTTGCTAGCAAATTTCAGCCTTCCACACCCAGCTGGCTTGGTGCATGAGCTATACTTAAAAGGTAACAGTCAGGACGAGAAGGATGGAAAGCAGTGAGCAAACATTCTCTTTAAAGCAAAGTGTTCTTTGTTGAGAAAAATACATTACCTAAGAAAAATATAACTTAAAGCCAATAAACCAACCAATATACATATCTGCTTCCCAGGGGTCTAATCATCCGCTGCATGGGGACTCTGCAGGGGAGAGGGGCCAGATCCCTAGAAATTATTTTTCAGCCTCCCTCTGTGTCAGAGCTCAGAGGAATCAAGACATTTCTTACTTGTTTATAACCCTTTGATCAGGTACCCCCTTGAACAAGATTTCCAGCATTTTGGAAATGGGTGAAAAATCCTTGAAGCCAAGTGCTTGCCTCATTGTCTTTCAAAAGTCTACTTCAATGATTTTATTTGGGAAGTCATGGTACTGCTACCTAGGTCTGTTCTTGAATGCCAACATTATGGGGCATAATAAGTGGTCCACTCTCCAAGAATAAATTAATAGATTCATAGATTGTAGAGTTGGAAGGGACCCTGAAGTATCATGTCCGACCTCCTGCCCCAGGCAGGAAAGAGGACTGAGGTCAGATGACCCCAGCCAGGTGCCTATCTAGCCTCTTCTTCAAGACCTTCAAGTTAGGTGATAGTACCACCTCTCTTGGCAGCCTGTTCCAGATTCTATGCACCATTACTGTGAAAAATTTCTTTTTAATGTCCAACCTGAATCTACTCTCCACTGGTTTGTACCCATTATTCCTAGTTACTCCTAGGGATGCCCTGGTAAATAGTGCATCTCCAATTCTCTGTTGTCATCCCTTGATAAACTTATAGGCTGCTACAAGGTCTCCCCTCAGACGTCTCTTGTGAACGCTGAAGAAATCCATATCTCTCAACCTCCCCTTGTAGGGTCTTGCACAGAGGCCACTAATCATATGAGTGGCCCTCCTCTGAACCCTCTCCAGATTCTCTGCATCCCCCTTGCAGTGCGGCGCCCAAAACTGGACATGGTACTCCAACTGCGGCCTGACCAATGCCACATAGAGGGGGAGCATCACCTCCCTCAATCTGTTGGTCATGCATCTGCTAATGCGCAATAAGGTGTGACTGGGTTTGTTAATGGCTTCGTTACAGGGCCAGCTCATGTTCATCTTGGAGTCAGCTATGACTCCAAGATCCCTTTCAGCCACTGAGCTGAAATTCTAGTCTCTCTCAACAAATATGTATCAATAGCCTTAGATTCTTACATAGCAGCTCCTACGGTATTCATAACATTATTACATCACTAAGGTCACACAGGGGGTCTATGAGAGCTTGAGGAGAGCAGAATCCTGGGATCCAATGTCTTTGCAAAGAAGGGCTCCATTGCCACCACTTAGGTTTTTTGGCTGCAAAAGTAACAGGGGTTGTTGCTTGAGGGTTTACATCTGTGGATCTGAGTGATGGCTACTCCAGTGGCTGCTCCACCACCTCTCCTCAACCTTCCTCCAAATTATTACTGCAAGTTCCAGCAGCATACCCAACTGCAGGGTGCTGCCTGTAGGTATTACCACCTCTTAGGTGCCATCATAGGAAGAATCACAAGGACTATCTTCATGGGGACTTGGAGATATCATTTCACATGGTTCAGAATCATGGTAGTACCCAGAACAACCTGATGGAAACAGAGGTGGGAATGGAGGGGATCAGGGCATAAGCACTCGCTTGCAACCCCCTGAGAATAGTGCAGGCAGATGAAGAGCTTAGGGACAGGGATGTGGCCCCATGAAAGTTAAAAAAGACTGTATTATCTTATCAAGCTGTAACTAGAGCAAATGGGAGGAATCCACAAGGTCTTGTGTTTTAGTCCTTTTGAGGAAACAGGCTGAAGGGGAAGGAACTCAGACAGGAGGTAGCAGCAGTTTCTCCATTTTAGTGCTTAGATTGTGACATCTGTAGACACAAGGACACATTCCAACCATACCCTTCATTAATTTCTCTCTGACCTCTGTAGTGGGACAAAGGTGGGGATAGGTTGTCTGTTGCACAGCTGCTCTTCTTTGTTTCATTGTTCACCTTTGGTGATGCCTGTTCATCACCAGCGAGACAAGAACTATTCTGGAGCCCTGCCCTATGCTCTCCTCATTTGCAACCTTTCTTCAACATGCAACGATTTAGAAAAACACTTCACTGTCTGCTTAAATCTAATGGGACTTAAACATGTGCTCATGGCCTTGTTGAACAGAGGCCTTTGTGGCTCTCAATGTTGCTACAACATTCCTATACATTGTGCCAAATGTATCTTTTGGAGGCTAAAAATTCCATCCATTCACAGGACTCAAAGGCACTTTTCCTCATTGGGGGATATTTTCTTGGCAAATCTCAGCCTTCCATGGTTAGCTGGCTTGGTGTATGAGCTATACTTAAAAGGTAACAGTCAATATTTTTATATTGGGAAAACAAATATAAAATATTCCTTCCCAGCTGTCTTCAAACTGGGACTCGAGATTTGGATTCGGGTTCTCGCTTTGCCATAGACCTCATGTGTGAAAATCACTTTGTCTCTCTGAGTCCCAGTTTCCCACCTCTCAGATGGGGGTAAATATTAGAGCTAGCTGAGAAGTTTTGAGGAAACTTTCTTTGGCTAAAAGGATCAGTTTTGGCAATTTTCATTTTTTAATTAGGAAACAGAAGTTTTGAAATTACCAGAATATGTTGACGAACTTTTTTGGAAAAAAAATCGTACTGCCCTGCTTCAGACTGCTTCTTGCTAAAAATACAGGCTAATGGGTGCGTCTACATGTGACCCTATGTTGCTATAGCAACGTGCTATGGTGATGTAGCGATCATGTGAGTCTACATGTGATCAGCAGCTACTTCACTGTAGCAGCATGCTCCCCCATTTTAATGCGCCGCTACAGTAAAGTAGCCTCTAAAACTAACTGTGCGTTGTGTGCACGGCGCAATACAGGCAATTACTGTGCTATACTATAGTACTTCCAAAAGGAAGTACTAAAGCACAGTGCAGTAACAATGTTGCCGTAGGGCAATGTGTAGATGTGCCCAATGGGAGCAGAATAACTTTACACATAAAAAATATGATAGAAACAAGATCAAAGCATTTTGAAATGATCAAAATGGAACATTGTCAAATTAATTTTATTTTTTCAGATTTCCATTCACATTTCCAACATTTTGACTTTTTGTCCAGATTAGGGACAGAGATCATTTTTTGCAGGGCAGGGAAACTCTTTCTTGTAGGACTCTAATGTAATTCCTTCCTCCTACCCTTTGCCTGTGTTATCTGTTTCTACTGTGAGCTTCTTGGAACAGGGGCTATTGTTTCATTCTATGTATGTTCAGCTCTCATCACAAAGGGGGCCTGACTTTGAACAGGGCTTTCAGGTAGTAATATGCAAATCTGAATAATAGTTGAACCAGTTTTACTCTAGAAAAATTTAACTTGCAGGCAAGATCAGGTCTGGATAATATTAAATTGAGAGGTGAAAGCATAAAAGTTTCTGAAGGTCTAAGTAAATGAGAGGCACTGAGTGAAAATCCTTGTGCAGTTCTAGCTACAGCCATCCCTGCTGCCACCACCATAATAGACCTGCTATAAGGCCTGCCATGAAATCCTGAATTTTTTTCTTATTTATTATCTCCTCTTTTTTGCCCACATTGATTTCTCCTAGTACTAGCACAGGCAAACCATCTCAAAACTTGCAGTGATTGTGTAATTCCACTCACTGGATGATGTTTCACCCCGCTGGAGATAATGACCTTCAGAAAGGTTCTATATACAACTGAATGGGAATGAGACAGGAAAGAAAAAAGGAAGGAAGCACTATGCAAGGCAAAGAAAAGCACAAAAGCTGTCATATGTTATGGAGTCAGGTTTGCAATGCTGGACATTCAATATATCTGTACCTCCAGGGAGAACCCAACACCAGGTGGGTGTTGCGTGGACAGCTGTTGAAAGTAATGTGGCACTGAGTCAAGAGACATTGATTCTATTTCCCATTAATCTGTGTGATAGGGCAGTGCAAAATTTTGCTGGCCGTTTCGTTTCAACACTGTTTTGACTCATTTCAAGGTCAAAACAGCAAAATCGAAATGAAACAAAAGGCTTCAAAACAGCCTTGAAACAAAATGAGGCTAGTCGAAACGTTTTGAAAGTTGAAACATTTCAACCACAGTGCTGGGGATGGGAAGTCAGTCCAGCTGGGCTGAGTTCCCATCCCCAGCTAGATCAGGCTGGGGAAAGGAAATCAGCCCAGCTGAGCTGAATTCTCCTTCCCAGCATGACCGTTGGGCTGGGATGGGAAGTCAGCCCAGCTGAGCTCACTTCCCGTCCCAGCAGAACTAGCAAAATGTCGAAACAGAGTTGAAACAGCCTTACTGTTTTGACAAAGCAAAATGGAACAGCTTTTTCGAATCTAAATGAAATTTGATATGAAACGCTGTTCCATCGAAACCTTGAAACTCAAGGTGAAATGGAATGGTACTGTTACGCACAGCCCTACTGTGTGACTGTGGGCAAATTTCTGTGCCCCTCTTCCATCTTCCATCCTCTATAGGATCATAGGAAAGTAGGCCTGGAAGAGACCTTGCAAGGTCATCTAATTCTGCCCCTTGCTCAAGGCAGTTTCAAGCCCAGTTCCTCAGAGCTTCCCTTCTTTCTCCTCCAGCTCTCCAGGATTTCTGTCCCATTCCCACCCAAAGGCTTGATTTGGTTGCATGACCTGCCTGTCCTGTAATTTTGCTAATTTTCCTCACCTAGGCTAGGTAAGGGTCATAGATTTCATAGACATTAGGGCTGGAAGGGACCTCACAAGATCATCAGGTCCAGCCCCCTGCCCAAAGGCCAGGCAGTCAGCAGGGGGCAAATGATCCCAGCAAGATAGGCATCTAAGTGTTTCTTAAGGGAATCCAGATTAGGTGCCTGCACCATCTCTGGGGGGAGTTTATTCCAGGCCCTGGGGACTTGGACAGTAAAGAAGTTTTTCCTTATGTCCAGCCTAAAACGGTCTTCTAAGAGTTCATGACCGTTGGACCTAGTCTTCCCATGGGGTGCTCTAGTGAACAGTCATTCTCCCAGTTCCTAGTGCACACTCCTTATATACTTATAGGCTGCCACCAAGTCACCCCTGAACCTATGCTTCTCCAGGCTGAAGAGTGCCATGTCTCTCAACCTCTCCTCATAAGGCCTGCCCTCTTGTCCTCTAATAATTCAAGTGGCTCTCCTCTGGACTCTCTCGAGCTTCTCTACATCCTTTCTGAATAGGAAGGTAGAGCTGGATGGGACCACACAGGGCCATCTAGTTCAGCCCCCTGCTAAAGGCAGGATCAGCCCTGACTAAACCATGTCAGTCAAGCATCTGAGTAATCTGCTCTTGAAAACTTCCAAGGATGGAGATTCTACAACTTCTCTAGGTAGTCTGAGCCAAAGCCTGGACACTCTCATAGTCAGAAAGTTCCTCCTAATCTCCAGCCTAAATTTCCCCTTTTGCAGCTTGAGGCCATTGCTCCTAATCCTGTCCCCTACAGCCACTGAAAAAAGCCCATCTCCATTCTCTTTGTAAACACTCTTAAGGCATTTGAAGTCCAGTGTCAAAGCCCTTCTCAGTCTTCGGTTCTCCAGGCTAAATAACCCTAGTTCTTTCAGCCTTTCCCAATAAGTCTTGCTTCCCAGGCCCCAAATCATTTTTATATTGGACTCGTCATCAGCAAAGCTAACCGCACTTTATCATGCATCAGCAGATGCATGACAAATAGATCCAAGGAGGTGATACTTCCCCTGTATGCGGCATTGGTTAGACTGCAGTTGGAGTACTGCATCCAGTTTTGGGCACCGTACTTCAAGAAGGATGTTGATAGACTTGAGAGGGTCCAAAGGAGGGCCACTCATATGGTTAGTGGCTTACAGGACAAGCCCTATGAGGAGAGACTGAGGGACCTGGATCTCTTCAGCCTCCGCAAGACAAGGCTGAGAGGTGATCTTGTCGCCGCCTACAAATTCTTTAGGGGGATGCAGCAAGGGATTGGAGATGCTCTGTTCACCAGGATGCCTCTTGGGGTAACAAGGAACAATGGTCACAAACTGACAGAGAGCAGATTTAGGTTAGATATCAGGACAAACTTCTTCATGGTAAGGGTGGCCAAAATTTGGAATGGGCTTCCAAGGGAGGTGGTGCTCTGCCCTACCTTGGGGGGGTCTTCAAGAGAAGGCTGAATAGGCATCTGGCTGGGATCATCTGACCCCAGCACTCTTTCCTGCCCAGGCAGGTGTCAGACCCGATGATCAGTTGTGGTCCCTTCTTCTTGCAGAAGAGAGGCCAGGGAGAAAGATAGTGATACCATGGCCAGTTTGTTTTGAAGGCATAGACTTCCCACTCATCAATATCCATGGCTAAGCTCTCCCCTACCATTTCAGGCATCATACAGAAAGCCAGACTTGACTTTAGCCACAAAAGACATTATTTCCTCCATCCTCCCTATGTTGGCCTTCACTAAATGAAGCTTGATTGCCTGTTTTGGCTGCAAAAATGCATAGTTATCCGAAAAGAGACACACAGCCTTACAGGCCAGGATAATAATGCTAATATCAACCCTGGAAAATGTAGCATGTGGGCTGCAGTGAGCAGGGTTAGTTCTACAGTTGCTGGGTCAGCTAGGAAAAGGCTGAATTGTTGTAAGGTCAGCTGATTTTTGGCATTTCTCCAGGATACAAGGGGCATGGCTCATGTTAACAGGGATCTTGTGCTGATGAGCAAGGTTCTCTTGATACTAGTGAGCTGACTGATTGCCAGTGCAGGCATAGCTTTGATCCCAGTTCTGGATGGTGGGGCATGGATATCCTGTGCCACAGATGAGATGGCCAGTGGGTGCCAATAATATATGAACATTTAGTCTACAGAGCCAGGGTGTTACAGCTAGAAAAGGCTTTTTTATTGACTGTTATAACTGTAATGGTAGCCCCAGATGTTCCAACTGAGAGAGAGTGAGTGGTAGTTCCTGCCTGTTAGAGCTTACAATCCAGATGTACAAATCAGAAAAAGTAGGGTAGAAATAGGCAAGTCAAGAACCGTGCATGAAGTCACACAGTGGATGAATTGGAGAGTAAGTGCGAAATGGCCCCAGATACAATGCTCCAGCCCTAACACACATTGCTCAGGCTTCTCAGCTAGCATTGGTGTATGGGCCCTGAATCTACCTGGCTTTGTAGATCGGAACCACTACTTTTCTGTGAAAAAGTCTGGGCTTAAATAGAAGGAAAAGTCTTGTTATAGTGAGCACATGTGTGTGTGTGCGTGGGATGGAGGAAGGGACTAACATTGCAGAGTTAATTCTTTCTTCTGCTTCGGAGTTCAGAGCCAGGACCACACTGGTGAAAGGCACCAACTCAAACTCATTTAAACCCTAGTACTGGCAGAAAAGGCATCTCCTCTCACCTTCTCAGACAAGGAGCCCTCAAGCCGAAGGTTGGATACGAGGACAACAAAAGAAAGAAGGGCAGTGACCTCTTGCCAGTCCCATAGACTGAAGGTCTCCTGTTCGCAAAGCAGACAATAACACAGGCAGAAGCAGTGTCAGTTTCTTCTACTATCTCCCTTCCAGGGGGTCACTAGTGGAGTCCAGTCCATTTGTACTCTCATGGGTTTATCCAACATGCCTGCTAACAATGTGATAGTAATTTTTGTGATGGGGTCCCTCTCCATTGGCAGCTGGAATGAGACCATTTGGTTTGTGTCACAGAGGCCATCAAAAAGCTCCAAGAAGGATCTCAGAGGAGGAGAGAGAGGAAGAGGTAATTGTATTGCAGATGGCGATGAGCCGGAACAGGCACAATCCTTGCACAATAACTTTCGTAATCCCCCCAAAGCTTCAGCTTTGATTCCTGTTTGTCCATTTCTCAAGAGAACAGGGATGATTGCAGGCCACTGCAGCTGGCTGCAAGGGTGAGGCAGCTCACATGACCGTTAATGTTCATGCTAATAAAGGATTCTCTGGAGCCTGTGAAATAAGGGAACAACTGAGAAATATTTTTATTACCATAAACACTGTAAAAATGGCTTTAATTGTGAGTAAGTGAGCACATGAACTATATGAAGCAAAACAAAGGCCAGCACTTCAGTCGGCAAAGCTCAGAACATCTCCAGGGGAAATTGAGGGATATTATATATAGCCAGCACCAGTTCTTTAAGAAGCTTAACTGGAAGGGCCACCATTAGAAAGGCAGCAGTCTTAGTATAGGAGGGCTGTTGAGATGTCATGTTTTCCCAACAGTAATGAACCCCCGCCCACCCCGAATTAATTCTGTCTTGATTTATACACTGAATATTGTATCTAACTGACTTTCCCTACAGCGGTGTAGATCAGCAGTCCCTCCAATGAAGTCAAGGGAATTACCTTGGTGCAAACTTGGGCCGAGCGAGACCAGAATCAAACTTACTGACTGAAGTTACAGGATGAGCTCCTCAGCTGGTGTAAATCAGTTTAGCTGCATGAAGTTCAAAGCATCTGCATCACAGAATCATAGAATCACAGAAAATTAGTGTTGGAAGGGACCTCAGGACATCATCTAGTTCAACACCCTGCTCAAAGCAGGACCATCCCCAACTAGATCATACCCAAGGCTTTGTCTAGCTGGATCTTAAAAACCTCCAAGGATGGACATTCTACAACCTTTACCACCCTCATGGGGAAAATCTTTTCCCTAATATCTAACAAACTTCTCTTGCTGCAACCTGAAATCATTGTTCCTTGCATGAATGCCTCATGCCTCCTGAGGCTGGGGGGGGGGGAAGAGGCGGGGCATAGCAACTGCCCGCAGGCAGCGCCAGTGGTGGCAGTGGGGGTGTGGCTGTGGCAAGCAGGGACTGCCCGCCACCAGCAGTGTTGGCAGTGGCCAATCTCAGGGGGTGCACATGCTCCTGCATGCACCCCCTACGTGTCACCATTGGTTCCTTGTTTTGTCATCTGCCACCACTGAGAACAGTTTAGCTCCCTCCTCTGTGGAACCTCCAGGTAGTTGAAGGCTCCTATTAAATCCCACTTTGGTCTTCTCTTCTCCAGACTACATGGGTGCTTGTACATGTGACTGGGGTTTATTCCCCAAGGTTTTATTCTATACCCTCTAAACTGAAATGGTGGGGCACAGAATAAAGCCCTGAGGAATAAACTGTTTCAGTTTTCCCACCATGTTAAGGCAAGGGGCCCTGTAACAAGGGGCCTTCTCGGGGCCACTTTCTCTGTGACCCACCCACCTGTTTCTGAGCGAACACCTGCCTTCTCACCCTCCACGCCTTGTTGTTAATTAATTAGTTAAAGATGTAATTAAGTGGGAGGCTGACCATTTTCTGCCCTGATGCCAGGGGGCACTATCTGCGGCTCCGTTCCTCCCCTACACTGCATCTAGATGTTATTATCACCAGCCTCCACACTGGGCCCCAGAATCCTCCTAACTGAACCCTTCCTGGATTCCTCTTCTCAGGCAGTCTCATCCGCCTTCATACCGGGCAGCATAGCTCCCTAAACTGATCCCCCTTCGGGTGGGGTCCCCCCAGGACCTTCAGCTCACTAGCCCTGGCCCACCTCCAGGCCAGCCGGAGCCCCAGGTCCTCAGCTCTTGGGCGTCCCTCACAGTGGGCCCCTGGCCCTTCAACCCTTCCAGTCCTGGCCCCAGCATGGACCAGTCGGGGGAAGTTCAGACAGGCGTGAGCCTATGGCCTCACTCTTCCTCCATGGGCTCCACCTTCAAGACCCTCCAACAAGGGGTAACCCACCTGGTTGTGGGGGCTAGGGGTTAAGAAACCCCAACCTGCCTTTCACTGGGGTGGTAACTGGCCTGGCATTTCCTGGGGGCTCCCGCGCCACTGAGAGCCCCACCAGGCCACGCACTTCCGGCAGGGTGCAGTTTTAGGTCATGCCCAAGACCAGGAGCCTCCTGACCATCCCCTACAGCTCCTGCCCTTACCTCCAGATGATACCAGCAGCCCTCCAGCCAGGTGGTGTTGTTGCCTGGCCTCCAGGCAGCAGAACTGTCTTCTTTATATGGGCAGCCCCAGATTCAAAACGGCTGCCCTCATCAGGCACCTGGCAGCTGTCCGCTCCAGACCCTTGAAGTGGCCGGCACCCGCAGTGCCCTGCCACAGGCCCAATCCTTTTTTTTTTTTTTAATCGGAGTTGGAACGTGGCTAGGGGGTCGAGCTGCTGGTGGATTGAGCAGCCCTTGAGCTGCGGGGCATCCTGGTCCTTCCCTCTGCTGCAGCAGTGCCCCCTGGGGCTGCCTGGGCAGGCTGCTAGTGGGCCAGGTGCCAGCTTATAGGCAGCACCTAGCCCAATCCATTTCTTCCCTGAGCCTGGCTGGGGAGTAGCACGCAGTGGGCTTCCAGCAGGTGGGCTCAGGGAACAGTTGGATCAGGCTGGGTGCTGATTTCAAGCTGGGGCAGCACCTGGCCCACTAGCAGCTCGATTGGGTGGCCCTGGGGGTGCCACTACCATAGAGGGAAGCACCAGGGTCCACCACAGCTCAGGGGCTGCTCAGCCTGCCAGCAGCTCACCCCCTGGCTGCGGGTAGGCTCTGAGGGAAACAAAAAAGGATCAGGCCCCTTGCCGATTTTGACTTCAGCAGGCACCTGAATACTAATGCAGCCTAGTATGGTGTTAGCCTTCTTTGCAGCAAGGGTACACTGTTGGCTCACATTCAGTTTATTGTCTGCTGTAACCCCTGGGTCCTTTTCTGCAGAGCTGCTGCTTAGCCAGTTGGTCCCCAGCCTGTACCAGTGCAGGTACAGTTCCCACAAGCTGAGGACCTGGCCCCTGATGCTAAGTTTTTTGCTGTTTTTCTTTGTTTCCTTTTTTTCCAGGGAAATGCAAATCTCCCCCAGCTCCGTGTGTCCATTAAACTAAATGCTAGTCCCAGAACCAAGCCCAAACACCAGCTTCCTTTGTAGGTATCAATAGCCAGAACCTATTGCCAGGCTCCTGCAGTTTCTGTGCTCCCGATCTCATGAAAAGGAATGACTGGTGAAGCCCATCTCCAAAAACTTACAGGAAGTTAAGGCCCAGGAAGAGCCATATACCACAGCATGCCAGGGATCCAGATCACCAGTATCACTCCCCATTCCAGGCACAGCAGAGGTGCATTGATTCTACATGTGTCAAGGTGTCCTACAGCTGGAAGTGGAAGGTAGAGGTAAGGTTGGCCCAAGTGAATTTAAAACATATTCCATTTCCACATCTTTCTCTACTAGGAGCCCCCAAAGACTGAGCAGCCGTGGGCCATACTGGCACCTTGCCAGCAACAAAAGGCACATAGGTTATTTGCCTGAAATGGAGCAGGTTGCATCCATCTTCCTCACCTATGCCCATGCAGACTAAGAGCATGTCTATACCACATCCTCAGTGCCTCCATGGATGGCTGCTCTCAACATACCCTACCCACTTGCTCTCACTTGCATATGCCAAACCCAGATATGCAGGGATTAAGTAGCTCCAGGGGCACTGCTGTGCTCAAGACCTCTGTCTCCAGAGCAAAGATGTGGAGACACACTTGAGGCACTTCTTGTGCCCAAGATGCACTTGAGGCAGCTTCATTCCTGCTTTTCTGGGTTTGGAGCATGCGAGTGGGAACGGGTAAGAGAGATGCATTTGGGAGCAGACCCCTTGGGCAATGGTACAGACACAATGCAGACCTAAAGATCCCATCAGCACACAGCATTCTTGGCCTGAACCCTCAGCCCTACATGGACCATTTTATGTTGTGACCTTTTAGTGTGAGATTTGTGAAAGCATTTAGTGCTGGCTTAACTCTGCTCTTCCCAGAGTCATTATTGCCTAGGGTTAGGCCAGTACTGCGTGGTTTGGAGATTCTGTGCTTAGTCTCTGGGGATGCATCTCCTCTAAGGATGCAAATGGTGGCACTTGAAGCAACAAGGGGTGAATTCTGGACACTCCAATATGAGTAAGGTTTGAGTTTCCTTAGGCCTGTGCCTGCACACATTGACAGAAAGGGGATTTGGCCATTACCCTTTTTTGCCAGGGCCCTTCACTTCAACATGAATATGCATAAAGCCAATCCCACAGATCCTGACAAACCCCTTCTGTGTTGTCCCACTGAAGAACAGTCTGTTTTTAAGATCATGGCCATAAATTGGATAATCTTAGGGCTGGCTTTATTCTTTATATACAGCATCTTTACATGTCTGAGTACAAACACAGCCCTCTGTTTTATGTATACACTCAGTGATATGTGCATGATGGACGTGTGTGTGATACATTCTATCTTCATTGTAAGTCTCTGCTATAAAGTTATTGGGCTTGACTCTTCCCTTGTTTATACTGGTGTGAAGGAGGATCAATGGAATTGACATGGTGACTAACTCAACTACTGAGTGTAATCTGGCTTCATAAGGGATGTTTCTTACACATGGATTAATGACTTCCACAGACCATGATGGTGTAGGTGAAAAGGAAGGAAGACCACAGAGCTGTCCAAAATGTAGGAATGTAGGACTGAAAGGGACTCCGGGGTCACTGAGGATGTCCAGGCCTTTGTAATCACAGGGACCACTTCATACAATCCTGTTCACAAACTGATTTAGCTCCATTGTAAAACTGATTAGGCTTGGCGGGTCTGGCTAGGGTTCCTGGGTGCTGCAGGGAATCTGGGGCTGCTTGGAGTACTGGCTAGCTGGGTGGCTGTTGTAGTGTCTGTGAAAAGTCTAGGATCAACAGAACCCACTGACAGGTTCTGAACAGTGTTCATCTTGGTCTCTGTTAACATTGTTTAAAAACACATTAGTTCCTAGTTTCTGGATCACATGGTTTAAAACACAACCTACTGAGATTTTCCTCATGTAGGCATGGTCTGAGGCAGACTGCTGCTTCGAACTGTTGCTGCCTGTGTGCAGCTGCTATTGCTTACTCAGAGTCCAGTACACTGTGGTCTCAGGCTCTGTGCTGCAAGGATCCCACCTTAATCTTCCACAGATTGTTTTAATTTGCCAGCCCCAAACTGAACGCTGACTGCTCTGGGTTCTGCTGGAATTCTGCCTTATCACTCTGTCCAATCTGCGCCATGTTTGGTGGAACGAGGGATCACATGATTCCCAACTCACACAGAAATCAGTACATGGAGTGTCTCCTGTCTGTGTGGGTTTTTATTAATGGGGTGATCATGGGAACGTTTTCTTCCTTGATAAAAAAGACAACAAAATGCAGTGCAAAAGTATGAGGCCATACCACATCAAGGGCAAAGATTTAGACATCCTGAAGGCAAAGCATTCAAAATTATGGTTCCCACAGCAACAGTAACTCACCCACATTACACCTTGAGGCATAAATGCACCCACATTACACCTTGAGGCATAAATGTAACAGTAAAGCTACCAAATATACATGTAACAGGGGATGCATTACATTTCCAGGGAGAAGAACTTTCAATTTCCAGCTATTAGCATTTAATTTTGTAATGCATAAATGAAAGAGTGTGTGTGCATGCACACATATGTGTGTGCACATGTGTGTGCATGGTCACAGTTAATGTGTAGTGAAAAGCAATGCAGCTATAAACACACCCATTTCTCCTTCATATAGCATGCTGATCCTCAGATTGCAGCCTTTTAACAGCTCTTTCACCAAATATTAAAAGCCTTCCCTCTGACAGTGATAGATTTACAGTGCCCTGGATCTGTGCTGCTGAAAGAAGAGACTGGAGTGAAAATCTTTTGTGCTCTTCATCAGCCAAACACTCAGCAGCAGAAAGAAAAGCAGCCATGGAGGATGCTGGATGAAAAGAGACAGTGATGTTGATGCTTATGACAGACAGAAATCCCTGCACTGGGGATTTTGTGAAAGGTGTGGCCAGCCAGCAAACCAACCCCATTTAGGAACCAGCTTGCAATTTCTCAATGAGAAAAAAAGCGAAGAGCTGTGTCCAGCTCAGATTAGTGCACATGTTCAGATAAAATGATTGGTCAGAGCACAGGCACTAAGTAGAAAGAGCAGGGGGGAAAACAGCTCTACTCATGCCAGGTGGATAAATGGTTTGGCTCATAAAGAGAAACTGCTTGTGAGTCAGTCCAGGATTTTGTACACACTCCCTGACACTGGCTGCCTTCCCTGCATATGCGATCAGAGGGCATTTTAAGGTTATGGGTTCCTTCACAAATGTAACAAATCAAGTACAGGGAAATAAGAGGGCAATGGGATGAGAAGGGATTTCCTGCAGACATGAGCTCCCAGGATGCACGGTGCCCTTCGGGGAGTTTAATTTTTAAATGACCCTGCAGCAGCTAATGAAATAAGCATATCACGTCATTGGGAGACCGTATCAATTTTTTCCTTTAGAACCAGTGTACAGATGTATTATTTAACAGAGGGCTTTTTCCTTTCTAGTAAATAGGATCAGAGAGGCAGATCCTGGGTGAATGTTCTGAGAAGATAGGGAGGAATAGGCGTTAGAAAACCTAGATTCTCTCTCTGCTGTTGACTCTCAGTGGGCGCATCTACACATGTATTAATGTGCCTTTGCTAATGCGCGTTAAATTTAGTACCGTACTAAATTAATGCTCATTAGGCTGTGCTAATGTGCAGTAGCACATCTGCATGCTTTTTGAGTGACAATGTGCAGTAAAATAGTCTGCTGTCCATTAAAGTGCACATGTAGACATGCCCAGTAGCAGGCTGTTTGGCAAGTCTCTGTGCCTCAGTTCTCTGTCAGTAAAATGGGGCTCATGCTTTTTGCCTACCCCTCTGTAGCAAGTGGGAGCATTACGTATTAAACCAATTCTATGCTTAATCTGAGCCCAAATCAACTGCAGTCTGAGTAGAACAGAAAGTTATGTATCTGCCACTCTATTTCATAGAATCATAGAAAATTAGTGTTGGAAGGGACCTCAGGAGGTCATCTAGTTCAAACCCTGCTCAAAGCAGCACCATCCCCAACTATATCATCCCAGCTAAAGCTTTGTCTAGCTGGGTTTTGAAAACCTCTAAGGATGGAGATTCTATCACCTCTCTGGGTAACCTGTTCCAGTTTTACTACCCTTCTAGTGGGAAAATTCTTCCTAATATCTAACCTAAACTTCCCTCGCTGCAACTTGAGAACTCTGTTCTGTCATCTGCCACCACTAAGAATAGTCTAGCTTCATCCTCTTTCGAACCCCCCTTCAGGTAGTTGAAAGATGCTATTAAGTCCCCTCTGTCTCCTCTTCTCTAGACTCAATAAGTCCAATTCCTTCAGTCTTTCCTCATAAGTCATGTCCCCCAGCCCCCTCACAATTTTGTTGCCCTCTGCTGGATGCTCTCCAATTTGTCCATATCCTTTCTGTAGTGAGGGACCCAAAACTGAACACAGTACTCCAGATGTGGCGTCACCAGTGCTGAATAGAGGGGAATAACTAGTTCCCTTGACCTACTTGCAACACACCTACCAGTGCAGCCCAGTATGCCATTAGCCTTCCTGGCAACATGGGCACACTGCTGGCTCAGATTCAGCTTATTGTCCACTGTAACCCCCAGCTCCTTTTCTGCAGAGCTGTTGCCCAGCCAGTCAGCCACCAGGCTGTACCAGTGCATAGGATTATTTTGTACTAAGTGTAGGTCTTTGCACTTGTTCTTGTTGAACTTCATGAGATTTCTTTTGGCCCAATCCCCCAATTTATCTAGGTCACTCTGAATCCTAGCCCTACCCTCCAGCATATCTACCACTTCCCCAAATTGGTGTTACCTGTAAACTTGCTCTGTGCTATCTTCCAGGTCATTGTTAAAGACATTGAACAAAACCGGCCTCAGGACCAACCCCTAGGGCACTCCACTTGATACCGGCTACCAACTAGACATCAAGCCATTGATTACTACTCTCTAAGCCCAGCCCAATGCTCCAGCTAGTTTTCTAGACACCTTATAGTCCATTCATCCAGCCCAAACTTCCTTAGCTTGCCTGCAAGAGTGTTGTGGGATACCATATCAAAAGCCTTGCTAAAATCAAGGTATATCACATCCACCAGTCTCCCTGAATCCACAGAGCCAGTCACCTTGTTATAGAAGGCACTCAGGTTGGTCAGGCATGACTTGCCCCTGGTGAATCCATGCTGACTGTTTCTAATCACTTTTTTCTCCTCCAAGTGCTTAGAAATGGATTCCTTGAGGATCTGCTCCACGATTTTTCCAGGGACTGAGGTGAGTGATAGCTTTCAGGACTCAAGAGAAAGAACCCACGGGAAGGGAGTGGTGATCTGTGGAGTGGTGTGTGGCTGGCTGGAGAAGCAAGGGACAATCCACAGTGTCCTTCTCTAGTCAGTGTCAGACAATGGATCTGGGTGTGTGAGTGTGGCAGAAAGAAGCCTAAGGGCTAGTTCATGGGCTTAGTCAGTCATTCACCCCATTCAGTTTCCTGACACAGGGAAGAATTTGTACTGACATTCAACCTAGTGTTTGGCATGGAGGTGGCTCTGCCTTAGAAAAGCCCATCTCTTAAATCACATGGAGTGGCCTGAAAGGGATCTCTTTGACACAAATACAAAGTAAATGTTAAGTAACTAGCATTTATACCAGTGAGTTAGGAAGAGAGTAAGCTGCATCTCCAAGGGCTGAGTGGTGGTGTTTTTTATCTTTGATAAATGTATCAGTTAAATAAATGGTGAAGAGGTCAGTGGAGGATCTGACCTGACTGAGAGCTTGAGGAATAGTTGGCACTCTTAGCTTCAACTCTCCTCCTGTCCCACTGTAGCAAATGTACTGTAGACACTGTACGTGGAGCAAAATCACTTCCTCATTTTCATGCCCCACACACAGTTTTTCTGAAATCACATGACTACAGTCATGGATTGAGTTTATAAAAGGATTTTTTCCCCATTTCTGTAGTGATACAGTCATCTGAGCAAGAAGACTAGAATTTCGGACCACTGATAAATACATTTTTGTTATTATACTCAGGTCTTTACTAATTGCTCTACATACTGAGCTGTGTCCTAGGCTTTCTGGTGCAAAGACGTTGCTAAAATCAATCTAATCTAGATTGATGAGAAATAAATCTCACTTCTCTGGAAGTCAACAGTGCCCTACTGTATACTTACGTTCTCACTCTCTCTCTGTCCCATTACATTCTCTGAAGACTGGATCACCCCAGCTCTAAAGGTGGCTGACATCTTGGATGAATGTGAGTGGAAAATTTCTTCATCCAACACCAGCACTTGTGCATTGCCCCCTGGGATGGTGTAGTCAAAAGCTTTTTTTGGCATCACTTTTATGTATCCATACAACACTCATTGCCAAAAAGGTCATGTGACCACCATTTCAGCCAATCACTAACTACATTTCCCATTATTTGTCTGTGGAAGACAATGGCATATATCTCTTGGAGGCCATGTGATTGTGTCTGAGCCAATCAGATTAATGAATCAACCACTGTATAGAACCCCATTTATCCAAAGATCTCGGGGGATCCTGAGATCTTCCAATAAATGGAGATTCATAAAATAGCTAGCTGAGCTAGCTGGTCAGACAGCTGACAGCTGACAAGAGGCAGCACTCCGGCTTCCCAACCAAAGAGCAGGTGGAGACGATGCCAGCCGTATAGACTGGCCAGCTTCAATGAGCTGCCTCTAAACAGCACAGCCTGGGAATATCTGTCTATTTGTCCCCCAGAGCAGTAGTATCTGAGCACTCACAGTCTTGACCATATTTACTCTCACAAATACTACTATAAATGCAGCTATCCCTGTTCTACAGACAAGGAAGGGAGCCACAGAGACATGGTGACGTGGCCGGTGTAAATCAGGAATCTCAACTGAAATGAATCCCATATGAACTGGAGAAGGTGAATGTTCTACCTCATGTCCTTCCTTGAGGAAGTGATCTATGGGGGGCACCTTTCGCAGCAGCATGCAGCACCCTTTCTGCTTAGACAGGACAAAGCTGTGCATGTTAAATACCAAGGTATGCATGTCTGGGCAGGGACAGATGGGTGGTTTACAGTAACAACAGGCCTGTGCATGTTGTATCAGGACAGGTCTGGGTGGGGTGTGAGCTCCTTGTTCCTGGTGGTGAACTCTGTCCGCATTCTGGTAAACAGTTTATTTTAGAGGTTCTTTCTTAAGGGCCTAAAAGAGAGATTATAAAAAATATAGTCCCTTTCATTAGAGTCGATTGTTAGCTGCTACAGGACTAACACTGAGAGAATAATTCACAGCACATTGTATATTGAATGGATTTTTGTCTTTTCTTTGTGAATTGTTTATGACCAGACTGCAAAATTCTCAGATTGCCTTTGCAATTAGTCATCACTTTTTGCAAGACATTTATGCACACTGTTTGAGACTTACATGTATTCACAATCGGTGCTGTGTAACCATAGTTACTTACCTAAGTTGCATGGAATTGTTTATGCCCCTTGATTGGATAACTTCTGTATCTAACCAACTCAGCACAAATTGCTAATTTTACAATCAAATATACAATTCAAGATGGCATAGGTTTCTAGGGATTTTTGTGAGTTTCCCACAGAAATATGGGTATTTTCCCATAAAATTGGTGGGCTTCCAGAAGTTTCAACTCTCCCAGACATCATTGCTTCAAGAATGCTAAAAAATAAGCAGAACTGGGGGCCAGAAGGTCAGCTTTTCATAGGAGGAGTAATCAGTGACAAGAATTTACTTATTTTCATAGAGGAACTTGCTTCTTTATGTTAGATACACAAGTCCTTGAACAGAAATTGTCACAAACAGCATGCAGGCAAACCTCTCTTTGGTAATTAAAGTCCTCAAACCAAGCCTCCTTCCCAGGCAGCTACTTTACACAAAGAATGTGCTGTAGTCCAAAAGATTAAGGCAATGAAAATCATCTTGCTAACAGTATCATCAAGTGACTCCTACTGTAATAATTACCCAGGGTGCAGGCAGTGCAAAGTGAGAGTGGAACAAAAATGAAATCAAAAGAAACCAGAGGCTGCAGCAATAAGGCATGGCTGGTTCTGACAGCAGCTCAATCTGACCAGTTCAGCTACTGACAACTCAGTTTTCTTGGGTAGATGCAACCTCAGGGCTTCTGAGACAGTAGTTTCCTGACATGCTCTACAGGTGCTGCCTTGAAATAGGTGGGATTAAGGGAAAAACTTAAAGGTCTTTGAGATCTGGGATAGCTACACTAAATGAGTTGTCTGAATGAAGTCACTAGGTAAAGAGATGGAACAACACAGATGGTAACCAGAGATCCTCATCCTTTGGATGAAGCTGTTGTCTCCCAACACATCCCATTTACCCACAGTCTATACAATGAGTAGTATCCATAATATATTCACAAGGGAGTGGAATGGCAAGAGCAGAGGCCACCTCAGATGCAAGCGAAACACTATGCGGGTCACATGTTAGCTCTGGTGCTGTGTCTTGGCCTCATGGCTGCCAGGCCATCAAGTTCCATCAGAAAGGGGCTTAGAAATGGAAAATGCTGCTTATGCTGAGTTCAGGAAGATTTATGGCAGAAGAATGGTGTAGGTCTGCCCCCATGTAGCACAGAATCATAAGTTTTAAGTTGACAGGGCCCCTTTAAAAAGAGGCCAGGTACACCCAGTAGTGCTACCTTCTTGACTCTCCACCAGACACATATAAAATGATAATTAGCTATTAGGAAACACAGAAAATGAGACAAACTCCCCAGGGAGTGGAGAAGGATCCAGAATATTTCCAGGACAGAGGCTTATTGAGCAGGGTTCTGTATTTTTGCTCCAGTGAAGCATATCTGTGCTGAGATGCCCCAGACAGACAATTTTGAAGAGACTAATCTTGGAAACAAGTGAATCTAAACTTCTCGCTTCCCCTGAGCTGGAAGCTGACAGATGTGGCTTTTTAATTAATCATAATTAATGCTTCAACATTCAAAGTGCTATTTGTACAAGGGTTAAGTGCTATTGTTATTTGAAAGGCTTTTAGATCTTGCCTGGTGAAGGAGTTCATCACCCATCCAGAAGGAGGATGCACAGATATGGTCTTAAGCTGTTAGACCACCACCTCTTAAATGGACCCTGGCAAGTAGTTTAGGCCCCCAGTATAGGTTTTGTATGGAATGGGTTGCACAAATTTTGGCAGTAATTGCAAGCCCTCTTGCCAAAAAATTCAGGGAAACAGGTGGCATTTTTAACCTTCCCCCACAGTGTTTGCAATTCAACAATCTCAGCCTTGTGCTACTTCATAAGAACCAAAGAGTGAATGTGACTCCAAACAGAAAATAATACTGATAGGAACACTGGTCCTGCAAGACACTTGCACCTATGGGTAGGGTAAGAGCTAGTAACTATGGACTAATTGTATGAGTAATTAATTGCCAGGATTGGGCCCCAAGTTGCTTCATTGATCAATCTGAGCTAAATTCTAAAGGTGAACAGGCAACACAAGGAAGTGACAATATGCTGAACTTTCACCCTTGGGACTTCAAAAATCTCAGGTACACTGAATGGGGATTTAACAGGGGTCAAATCCTCAGTGGGTGTGAACTGTGGAAGTGATTTGGAAGTCAGCAGGATTTGTGCCCTCAAATCAGCTCATTATTTTTAATGACCCTATGGCTGGTTAAAATAATAACAGAATAGCTAATTATGCTGTTGAGATGTGAGTGGAGAGGAGCCTATGAATGTATAGCACACTCCTATGTAGAAGCTGGGGCATCAGTTGCTTCCACAGTGTCATTCCTTGGCCACACTAGAGAACTGTCTGCAGAGCACCTGTACTGGGGAGCCTGGATGGGTGGTAGAGGAGATGTACATTGCTCATGGGTGGATGTAGGATTTTGAAAAGTGGGATGCAAATGGTATGGTGCATCATCACTTATAACACAACACACATTTTTTTTCCAGGTAGAAAGATGTTCACCTGAGTTGGTTTCACACCTGAATTAGCTAGAGTTATAAGTAGTCTGCAGGGCTGTGAAACAGGAGCTACATTAAGGGTGCAGATAGAAATGCAGTTCTCTGCTATAACCTTTGACACTTTGCAGGAAACACTATGAGTTACAGCCATCCCCCGGATCCAACAGATGTTCATTGGTGGGCTGTGGGGCTGAGCTGCAGTTTAGAGGAGCTGCAGGTCTGCAGCTGCTCTCCCGTAGCCCTTCTGCTCCCCGCTCCCAGCCCCAGCACCATGGGCGACTGGTGCCACCTTAGTCAGGGAGGGCACATGACCCCCACCCCCACCAAGCAACCAGTCACTGACCAGGGTGGGGGAACCCCCCTCCGTGGCTGATTGTGCTGAATGGGAAGTGGCCGTGGTGCTCCCAGAAGTGGCTGTGGTGCTTCATCTGGCACTTGCACTCCCTGGCCAGTGCTCACAGTGGTGGCACCGGTGCTCCTGCCTGCTCTCCCGCCCATTGCCTAAGTGGAGAGCGCAACCTGTCAGGGGGTGTACCAGTGCTCTTAGGTGCTGCACATGCATCCCCATGCACCCCCTACATGTTGCCAATGCCCAGCACCATCTTCAGAATGGGAGGGGGGAAAGGGAGCAGAGGGAGCTGATGCTGGGGGTTGCCCAGTCCACACTGGAGGGTGGGGCAGGTGAACTGGAGCCAATCACCTGACAAAACCTCATGCCTGTCAGTACCCAAAGGTTTGATCCAAAGAGAAAAGTTTTGGGCATTTCATCTTCTTTTAAGGGTTTCTTTATGGGAAGCAATGATGGACACAGACTTTCCAGCCATGCTTAGGAAGCTTCAGCAGTTCCATGCCCTGGACACCTCCACTCTCTGTGAATAGCTATGTTAGGAAATACGTGTGTGTGATGAATTCAGGCTCACTACTCTGCTCCTTTTCTTTGGTCTTGAGTTTTTTGTCACATGCAGGCTCTTGCACTCCTGCCAGAAACTTGCAAAATGTCTAACCCAGAATTCCCCTTCCCTTTGTGCAGCAGCACCCTCAGAGCTTGGCTCAGGAGAGCCTCAGCTTTTCCCTTTTCAAACTGTTCCTGTCTCCCCACACTGATGTGCTGACAGCTCTCCCTTTGTGTTTGGAAGGGACTGGCAGAGATCAAGGAAAATACAGTCTTGACACTCTGGAGGGACACTTCCTGTTCCTGCAGAACTGCTTGGAGTCCTCACTCTTCATTGATCTTGTCTTAAATCACTGTGGTTCTGCTTCCAGTTTTATCAGAAGGATCATCTGTTCTATAACACTTCCCCCTCCTTCTTCCTCCTGCTCTATCTCCACTGTAGTAAGTAATCAAACTGCTGAGATATCAATTAGCAAATTGAATTGAACAGATCAGGCCCTTCCCTTCCTGCGGAGATCCAAGAGATGTAGATATTTTGACTCTGCTATCTTTGGTACATTGCTGGACAATTTTATTACCATCCTACAATTAGAAATGTGCTCTTCTCAAACTCCTTTTCCTGTATGTGGAAAATCACCTCAGATTTTTCTGTGTTGCTCAAGGCTAGTTGGATATGTATAACACATTTAAATACCAAACTCTTTACAAGAGAAGGTCTGTATTGCAATTTCTATTTTCTAGATGGGAAAAATGAGGCAGACATGTGAACAACTTGCCCAAGGTTCACACGTGTAATTAGCAGGGTTTGCACACTGGGCCAAAACCTGCTAGAGCAGTGGTCTCCAACCAGTGGATCTTGATCCACCAGTAGATCTCAGAGTCTCTTGTGGTAGATCTCAGAACCTCTTGGAGTCGATCCCATGCTCAGGTGAGGGGCTGAGTGCCCATGTGCAGGCATGCGCCCCAGCCCAGCAGATCAGTCTGTGGTGGAGGAAAGGGGCAGGGGCTAGATCAAGGCCCCTGCAGTGAGGGACAGTGCTGCAGAGGCAGGAGCAGGAGTAAGTTGAGTGGGGCCCTGGCCAGGTGGGACTTATCTGCTGGGGAGGCTCACCCCCAAACAATTTTTTCTCCCTCTGCCTCAATCTGCACCCCCTCCCTACAGACTTACCTGCTGGGTGTGGCAGGGAGAGGGAAGGGCACAGTGGCACATGGTAGATCTTGGGTTGCTTTTAAATACCAAAGGTGATCTACTTAAAAAGGTTGGAGACCACTGTGCTGGGGGGGGGCATGCTGTTGAGGGAGGGGTTACCAAATGTGAGTGGCACATGTTGGGGTCTTATCTGCCCAGGGAACTTCAAAGTCCTTGGCTGCTGCTGTCACCGCATGGTCAGCCTGCCCCAGTTGTTGCTGCTACAGCAGCAGTGCAGTATCCGTGCAGCAGCTGCTGCTGTAACAGTAGTGGTGTGGAGCTTCTGCTGTTATCAGGAAGCCACCATTTTGGTGCCTCCACTAAGTTGATGTCTGGGGCTTGTGCGCCGCTCACCCACCCCTTGTTATACTATTCCCAAAGTCACCAAGGTCTTAGTAGATCTAATACCAGATTTCAAGTTCTCTCTAGTTCAGTGCCTTAGCTACCAGGCCATTCTGTAAAGCCTTTGTTCTGTGGATTTCCTTGTAAGACATTATTTTTTAGTTCAGGGATGGCCAACGTGTGGAATGTGTGCAACAAGCAGTAAGATCAGCCGTTATGTGTGACTTGCAGCAGATGGGGGAATGGACAGGCAACACAGCAGTAGATAGGGCAAGGAGCAGAAAGCAGAGCAGCAAATCAGGCTGGGAGCCCAGGGCAGGGAGTAGGAAGCAGAGCAGCTGATTGGGCAGGGGAAGGGGGTGGGAGTGAATCTTGGGGAGGGTGTAGGGCCATAGGTGCCAACTTTATTTTTCACCAGTGGGTGCCTACAGACATAACCCCCATCCCCCCCAAAAATGGTGCTTTACTTTTTACTTGGCATGTTCCCATGCTGATCCCCTTGTATGCCCAGAAGAGGCTGAGTTCCACTATCGATCCCAGCACTGGGGAGGGGAACTGAGTGATAAGGCTCAGTTCCCTTCCCCAGCTCCCTGGTCCCAGGTGACATCCTCCCTCACCTGGCAGGCAGATGGGGGCCCACAACCCCAGAATGACTGGCACAGCTCCCACAGCCCTCCCGGGGTTGGGGCCCGATCTGCCTGCTGGATGAGAGAGACTGTTTTGAGCTTCCCCAATATAGCCGATGGGGATATATTTCAGCACTAGCATATGTTAGGGCTGGGGTGGGGAACTGAGTGATTGGGCTCAGTTCCCTTCTCCAGCCTGATTGCAGTGCTGGGGAGGGGAACTAAGCCAGGGCTCAATTCCCTTCCCTTGCGCTGTGATTGGCTTCCTGCAGCCTGGTCCCAGGAGGCGGGGAGAGCTAGAGCTGCACTCCCCGCCTGACTGAGCCTGGAGCCACTGGGAGTGCAGCCCTGCTTCTCCTGTCTCCCACCACTTGGCTGCTGGCCGCTTCAAAACTTGAAACTGTCACAACCCAGTGATTTTGGTGCCTCGGCACGATGGAATTTTCCCACCACATGAGAGCCTCTTGCACAGCAAAAGTTTTCTGCTGCAACAGAAAAACCCCAGTGCAAGAGAGTTCCCGCCATTTGAATGCAAATTTGTGTCCCGCTATTGGCCAGTTCTAAATTATTCCTACATGGCGGCTAGTAATTGGCTTGCTAGCCGTTTAAAATTTCGTGCAACTTCCGCCCAAGTCGGAGAACTTTGAGCACGCTGCAGAGTGCCTCTAAAGAGATCTGATTTGCGGCTGAGCTGATCGATAGACTGATCACCTATCGATTCTTCTCCCTGTTGCCGAGCGCAATCCTCGACGTACCCTTTCCCTGCCGGCTTAATTTGTGGACGGATTAGCTGGCCTGAGCCTTGCCAGCTGGAGCAACTCACATAGTTGTTTAAATGACTGAACCACCTGTGTCGCGGCTACAAGCGGCATAAGTAAAGTTTTTGCAACCAATAAGCTTTGTCTGCCTCTCCATTCACCAGCCCGCCCAAGCGACCGAGTGATTTCTAAATCATCTCGAGTCGGCTCCGGCCGGCCGAGACATGGTGACGAGGATGGGATCTAAGGGCACGGTGATAGAGATGAACCTAATTGGGTGCTGCCCCTGGCGCACCGGGACCCGCCGCATAGAGAATGCAAACGATCTATGGGCACATATTGCTTACCACCAGGCGGTAGAAGGGGATGAAAGAAATATTGATGGCTACTTTTCCGTAAAGAGAGAAGAAGCAGTCGTAAAAGAATGGAGAACTAAGCTATCCCTTGGGGAGTTTGGATGCATAATGTGGAGCGACCGGGTCTATTATCGACCCCCGGAGGAAACATCAACCATATCCTTAGCCGGGGTGAAGGCGCGGAAGGCAGAAAAGCTGACCCCCGCTCAGGAGTTCGCTCAATGCACCCGATACTTAAGGGAAGGAGGGGAACCCACCCCCATGGACTGGTTCAACTGTCTGGATTTGGTGCCTGGGTCGCGGGGTCATGAGCTCCTCATTCAGCTCCGGGAGGACCTGGAGACCAAGGGCCGTCACGTACCCAAATGGGGTTTAACTAAATGGAAGAAGGGAAAGATGATGAATGTGCTGTTCCGTACAGTAGCGGGTCTACTAAGGGAATACGCAAATTTGGAGGCTCAGATGCATACGGCGGGTAAGGAGTCGCTGGAGTGGACAGCAAAGGGCTCCGGAGCGACGCTTATCAGTAGCGCCGGCCGTATGATGCTGCTGACAGAAAATGGCGCCGAAAGAAGCGCGAGCCATCCGGGGAACCAGGAAAAGAGGGGCAGAGCTTCAGAAGACCCGGCGGGGATCCGCTTAGTGACTCCGCCCCCTGAGGTGATGTCATTCCCAATGGCCCCGCCTCCTTGCCACGGGGAGGGGCAATGGAAGGAGGGATGTATCCAACACTCCCGCATGAAGAATTTAACTCTCTCTCTGCCGCAGCTCACCCGATAGCTGTGATGAAGTGTGTTGCGGATGAAGAAGGTACTACGCGTACCACTGTTAGCTCTCACACACTCACCCGACCAGAAATTCAGGAACTTTGCAGAGAATCTAAAATAAAACCAGAAGAAACTTTGGCCATGTGGTTGGGACGATTAATAGTGGAGTTTGGATCTGACATTTTAGACAGGGAAGAAGTGAGTGCCCTGACCCGACAAGCGGCATGGAGCGGAGGGCGTGCTACTCTATTTGAACGTGGTCATGGACAGTGCCCACTGGCCCATTGCACTCCCGGTGCTTGTAGTGGGACAGGTAACCCACAAATTTCACACCTGGCATGAGGGTCGCTCACAGAAGGCCACTGCGGAGCAACTCCTCCTAGCCATAATCGGGGTATCATATCTTTCATGGAGCCCGAGAACGAATCCAATGGAGCTAACAGCAGCTCAACGCAAAGAGAGATGGGTTCATCGTCACCTAACGGACCCCGGGGCAATTCCAACGCCCCTGGAAGCTATAGACGACTGCGTAGAGGTATACGGAGGAGTAAATGCTGTCACGCTCCAACTCTTTTTGAACCCGATGGCGGGTCAGCCAGTGGGAATTCTCTTAGGCCATCTCCCACGACTGCAGGCGCTCATGAAGCAAGGTGAAGAAACTTCTGATGATATAAGAGACCAATCTTCAGCATACCCAGCCGAAACACTGAGACCCAGACGTCAAGAGTTTACCCCCCGGCGAGAGCTATGGTGGTCATCTCCAAGAACCCCGAAGGAAAGAACCCTGAAGGAAAGAAATATGTTTGGTTTTCTTCTTGCCCGCTCCGGCCTTACAAAGCCTCAGTTGTGAGTTTTGGGAGAAAGGGCCCAATGTCGTCTGGCCGAAGCATTAGGATTCAAATTTGAAGACCCACCAAAAAATGAATAATGGCCAGCGGCTCTGCCGGCGGCCTTCTCCAACTCAAACCTGACCCCACTGACTCTCGTCCTTATGCTGAACTCACTGTTTACAACCCTACTGATCCAGATGACCAACAACAAGTATTCTTCCTTCTCGATACTGGAGCGCAAGTCAATGTGATTACCTCAACGATACCTCACCAGAAGACCACCAAAACGATCAAGGTACAAGGGCTTAACGCTATTGCAGTCACCACAAAGGTCAAATTCTCAGTCCAAGGCCACTGATACCCCCTAGAGGCTGTCCTAGGGGATATCAACATTCTAGGAATCCCGGGGATAAAAGCGCTTGACCTTAAAGAACAAGTGCTACAAGCATTACCCATCATTATCCCAGAACAGGATTGGCATCGACCAATGCTTCATAACACCTCCACCTGGCGATATCGACCAATCCCAACCAAGGGTCCTCTAAAAAAGTCCCTTACTGACCTCCTGCGGTGACTCGAGCAACGAGGCTGTATTAAGACCGTAACTGCCAGCACCTACCTGTCATCAGGATGGGGAGTTGCGAAACCTGGAAAGCCTAACGAAGCCCGGCTAGTCGTAGACTATAGAGAGGTTAACAAAAGATGTCAAGTACTTCAACAACCTAATCCTTCTACTCTGCCACAATGCATGTTCGAGATGGCACAATTCCAACAAAGTAAGTGGGTCGGAGTCACACTGGATTTTAAAAACATGTTCTTTTCCATCCTGATAACTGACCCGGAAGGAATACTAAATATGTGCATTGATGGCACTATGTACAGGTGGACGGTTTGTCCGCAGGGATATCGCAACGCTCCGTCGTTGGCTGCTGGTGCCATGAATAATACCCTGAGGAATTTTCAAGCCTCACATTCTCTTCCCCCAGAGGAGGAATTACGAATCTGGAGTTATGTCGATGATATTGCTATCATGGGTCGTGATAGTTCCGTAGTTACTAGTATAGTCAACCAACTAGTTGCTCACCTTCAAAGCGAGGGATGGATGATCAACAAGGAAAAGTCATGCCTACATCCTGTAGATGACATCACGTTCCTTGGCACCCGATACATCGGTTCCATCCGCCACGGAATCTCACATGATGGTCCTAACATCGATCCATTAAAAACATTCCTCCCTGTTACTAAGAGGCACTTTCAACAGCTTTTGGGTCATTTAAACTGGTATCGGCATTATGTTGGACCCAGTGATTTGGCGCTTCTCACTAAGTTGCAGCGACAGATCCGTGACAAATCCCGAAAGTCCATGCCTTGGATGAAAGGAGATCAGCGGAACCTGCTTCACTTGCTAGCCACGGTTAAAGATACACAGCTCCATGCCATCGATCTTGGCCTAACTTCAGCAAAGCAGTAATCTACAGCCGCTCGATTGTGACATCCGTCGAGCACCAAACTGTGGTTCCTTCGAGTCAATGGAGTGACGGCTATAAAGGAGACACCGAGGCAGCGAATGTCCATTGGCTCAGGACTTGCCATGGCGCTGCTTCTCTCTCATTTTTACTAAGTATTTTAATTGGCATTGTCTATTATAGGAGAAGACGGACGTCCCATGGTAACTAATAAACGAGGGGGGTCCCAAGCAGATGTTCTCCAATCAGACGATGATCAATAGTTGTTGTTATATGTTTAAGTTATTATATTTTATAGTTTGTTAAAAAGACCGGTCTATAAAATTGTTTATATATATGTATTGGTTGTTTAAGCTTCGCCAGGCCAGTGAATCCTGAAACAAAGATTCCTTATAATGTGCTCATGTGTCTAAAATTCCAGTTGTGCCGTCGGCAAGGGTGCATGTCACAACCCAATGATTTTGGTGCCTCGGCACAATGGAATTTTCCCGCTACATGAGAGCCTCTTGCACAGCAAAAGTTTTCTGCTGCAACAGAAAAACCCCAGTGCAAGAGAGTACCCGCCATTTGAATGCAAATTTGTGTCCCGCTATTGGCCAGTTCTAAATTATTCCTACGTGGCGGCTAGTATTTGGCTTGCTAGCCGTTTAAAATTTCGTGCAACTTCCGCCCAAGTCGGAGAACTTTGAGCACGCTGCAGAGTGCCTCTAAAGAGATCTGACTTGCGGCTGAGCTGATCGATAGACTGATCACCTATCGATTCTTCTCCCTGTCGCCGAGCGCAATCCTCGATGTGACCTTTCCCTGCCGGCTTAATTTGTGGACGGATTAGCTGGCCTGAGCCTTGCCAGCTGGAGCAACTCACATAGTTGTTTAAGCGACCGAACCACCTGTGTCGTGGCTACAAGCAGCATAAGTAAAGTTTTTGCAACCAATAAGCTTTGTCTGCCTCTCCATTCACCAGCCCGCCCAAGTGACCGAGTGATTTTTAAATCATCTCGAGTCGGCTCCGGCCGTCTGAGACAGAAACATTTAAAAACTTTTGAAACATTTCAACTAGCCTCATTTTGTTTCAAGGCTGTTTTGAAGCCCTTTGTTTTGTTTAGATTCTGCTGTTTTGAGCTCAAAATGAGTCAAAACAGTGTCGAAACAAAACAGCCGGCAAAATTTCACACAGCCCTACTGCTTCTTCTGGTAAAGCACATTGTTTTTTAACCTCTGCAAGTGTGGCTTTGTGGCTGCTGAGCACCCACTGATTTTCTTTGGTAGGTGCTTGAGTCCTGGAGCACCCACAGAGTCAGTGCCTATGTGTGGTGCTAATTTGTGGTACACCTGCCAGAAAACTTGGCCCCCGCTGTTCTAGCCCATCTGCCCTTCTAATCCTTCCTCTCCCACACACTACTAGATAGAGCTGGAGGATTTTTTTTTTTCTCTTAAAACTATTTGCATCCTTGGGTTGCAACACATTCTCTGAAAACTATTTGCACAAACAGGTTTGGCTGGAAAAAAAAATATAGCTGGATTCACAAACCTGTGATTCCTTTTTAGTATAACAGCCCAATTGGTAAGAGTACTCACTCAGGCTATAGGACAATTGGGCTCTGGTCCTTCCTCTGCCTGAGGGGACTCAAACCCACATCAAGACCTTAACCACCAGGCTAAAGCATTATTCTCTCTTGCTTCCTCAGTTGGTGGTCAAGCAGTTTAGACAAATCAGGACAATTCCTGTATAGGATCGTGACTTGCTTCCGAATCTCCCCTAGCCATGCAGTGAAAACACCTGTTTGGCAGGTTGGAGAACCTTGGGTCAAATTTCTACCTTGACTCAGGTAGAGAGTAGATCCAAATTTGGCAGCCCCACCTCCTGGTGAGGATCCAAACCACAAGTCTATAGAACACTAGGCACTCCTCTTGGAGCTGTTCTGCTTGGTGTGAAGAACATGAACATGAATTGAGCAATCAGGTGAGAACAACTTTCTGGCCCTCCAGGGTGGTGAGACGCCTGGGTTCCAGTTCCTGCTCCAGTGAATGTCCAATCATTTCTACAAAATGGAACTGCTTCTCCAAGAAGGAGTGAGAGCAACTTCCAGGCTCACCTACAGCCAGGCAGGTGGCACATTCTGCTGAAAGACAGGTTTGAATCTTGGTTTTTCACACTGTAGATGGTTACTCCAATCACTGAGCTATCGTAAAAAATGCCACTGCCAACAGCTCTTTCAGCAGCTCTGTGAATCTAGCCTTTTGCATCATATGCATTTCTTATAAGAATCCAAACCAAATGTTTTGTGTTGGGTTAACTGGAGTGTTTCATGTCAAACAAAATAGGGTTTTTTTCTTCTTTCTTTCTAGTTGGAGGAGAAAAGTGGAAGCATTTCCCATTTGGTTTGATCAGAAAGAAATTTTTTTGGTATGGCTGCCAAACTTGAAAATCAATGGTCCCTGAACTCTGATTGTTACTGTCTCAGGAACACTTCCATTAAGGAAGATGAGGGGTGGGTTCCCAGGCAGGTGCTACAGAATTGTTGAGACAAAATTTTCCATTTCCCTTCTAATACTCTGTTTCAGATTGTATGGCTTATTATATGGTTTGTTGGCAGGAGCCAGCTGGTCTATTTGACACACAAGGTGGTGGTGGCAGTAAGGGCAAGGGGTAGATTTTGTCTGTTTTAATAGACATGTCTCTATTTGCCTGTTCTTCAGGTCTCACCTTCAGATGATCCCCTGCATGCAAGACCAGGTACAAAGGGCTCAATCCTATTTCTCCTTCATGCACCTAAGTGGCCCTTATGTAGACATATAACTGCAGTTTTTAGCACACCCATTTTTTATTCCATTTAGATATATTTGTCTTGCATTTGCCTACTGAGCATTCTCAGTAGTCTGCACAATGGCTGTGCAAGTGCCTGAGACTGGAATTGCCTGGCCCAATGCATAATGCTGCGTAAATCCCAGAACTGTATTTGCAGAGAACTATGTCATTGGCAGTGTTTACTGCTGTCAGGGGAGGAGAAAGAGCCTCCTGCCTCTCAGCTCAAGGGTTTAGAGCAGTGGCTCTCAACCTTTCTGGACTTGAGGCATCCCTCACAGGAGTCAAGGCACCCCTCCATAACTTTTGTGAATTGAGTTTTTGAAATGGGGTGCTACCAATTTATATATTACAGTGCATGCTTCCTTGCAGAGGGACTGGGGAACAGGAGTGTAACTGAGGAGGGGTGACCAGGGCAGCAGCCCCAGGGACTGCTATTGTGGGGGGCACATTAGCAGCCACTGCCATATCAGCGGCTGATCGCATTTCTGCAATCAGCAGGAGGTGGCACTGCCCTAGGCACCACAGAGCTTCCTTTCTACACCTCTGCTGAATAGTGAGGGTGGGAGATTGGCCAGGAAGAGACAAGCCTGAGCCTACATGTATCTGTTTATCTCCTTAGACCTCCAAGCATCCTTGACAGGATATCACAGCACCTTAGCTGAGAATCACTGGTCAAATGACTAGAGCTCTTGCCCAGGGAGCAGGACACCCAGGGTTCAGTTCCCCTCTGTTAGAGGGCATTTGAACCTGTACCCTCATGTCTTAAAAAAATGCTGTATCCATTAGGCTTGGTAGTCAGAACATTCTCTTCTTGAAATGAGCACAGGGGAGCCAGGAGGGTAAGGTATACAGGCCTGGTAAAAGAGGGTCAATGCAATGGATACTGCCCCTGCACTCAGGTCTGGGTCCTAACCACCAATTGGCCTAAACTATCCCACTTTTTTCCATTTTAGCCAATGACAGCAAAATGCAAGGTGTGGTGGGGCAGCTGCAAGAGGATGGCTCAGGAGAGGCTGGTCATCACCCCTCTTATGGCTTGATGGGAAGCAGGAGGTGAATGTTCTGTTCTCCTTCTGTAGAAAGGAAGCCCAGAACCTGAGTCAGTAGCTCCCAGGGTGCTATAACCACTAGGCTACTGGGCTAAAACAGGGCTGTCCAGATGGCAGCCTGCAGACAGCAAGAGGCCCTGAGGAATTGACCTGTGGCCTTTGGGCTCCCAGTCTGGGTGCTGCTTCCCCTACTGCTCTCCTGTTGCTGTCAGTCTTCAGGCTCCCCCCAGCCCCCTTCAGCTTCTGCTGAAGGAGTACAATTGCCTCCGGACTGCATAAAGCTGAGTAAATCCTGAAACCTTTGTTGTAGAGAACTAGGCTGTTGGTAGTGTTTGTTGTCAAAGGAGAAGGGGTCTCCCCTCCCACCTTTCAGCTCAAGAGTCTAGTGACTGCCCTCATCCCTGGAGGCAGGGCAGGGCAGGGCAGGGTGGCCTGAAGGGTTTAGGAAGTTGGTGGCTGGGAGGCTGAAGGGGACCTGGAGACCCTGTGTGGTGCAGTCAGGGTCATCTGCTGGCACAGGCACAGAATAGGGGCACTGCTATGGTACAATGCAGGGGGAGAAGGTGGGGAACACACATAGCATGGCATTTGGCCCATGCAGCATGTGGCTGTGGGGCTTATGGCCCTGGCCACTCAGAAGTTGGAGACTCCTAGGCTAAAAGATGAGAGGCTATCCCCTCCTCCATTGTACTTGTGACAGGAATGGTGCACAAGGTGATACAATTCCAACACAGTGACAAATAAAATCCAAACTGTGTATAAGTGCCCCAATTGCCATTATGCAACTCTGTAAGAGCCACTTCCCTGCATCAAAGTGAATTAGGATTGCTCAATCCTGCTAGTGCCCAAAGTGTCACACCGATATGTTTCAACACTATTAGTTAATCAAAAGGAACATTCTCTCAGGAGAAGCTCACATCTGTTTATCAGGGCTGTGGGGCCTGCTTTTCATGTGCTGCCCTTTGCCTGGGCTATTCTTTCCTCTAGCCCATATATGTTTCTTATAAATGCCAGCAGGAGATCAGCACATGCCAGGAAATAGGATATTAGAGCTAATATCTGCATGCAGATCTGAAAGGAAGGCTCTTGCCTACAATGTTTCTCATTCAAAAGTATTTTTAGCACTTTGCTTGCCTGGGGACAGCCATACACACAATACGTTCATGGCTGTGTGTTGGGGCACTGGGCTGCAGGGTTCAATGTGATTGTTCCAAACATATGCAGCACAGTAAAAAATAAAAATCTAGAGGAACATTCAGCAGGCCGTTTCCCTCACCACAACCAGCAGCCCAGAGTTTCTGTTCCTCTTGTGTGGTAGACAAAGAAACAATCATGAAAAGAAATATTGTGCAAACTTCACTTCCTGAGATGGTATTTCATATGTTGACCTTTTTTCTTCTTATTTTTTCTTAAGAGCTAGGATTATTATAGCTCGCTGATGCTCTGAAGGATGGATGGTTTCAGCCATGCCTGGGCCTAGACTGGAGATCATTAGATCTGAAGACAGAAACAGAACAAACCTTGCTAGGTCAGATTCATTCCCACTGATTCAGTGTCATATAAACTGTACCTCTGCCCATCGCTGAAGCACTGCATCTAGAGGTGTGACTTATCTACAATGACCATAAAATGGTGATTTTTTTACTGACACCTTCCCGTGATGACTCCAGTGAAGCACAGCTTTTTGGTACTCTGCTCTCAGAGGTTACTGTGAAGATGTGCTGCTCTCTGCTTATTTGGGATGAGCCAGATCCAGATCAGGTTTGGGTCCAGGCAGCACTAAATTTGCATAAGTCCTCTTCCCAGCAGGATTAGTGAGCTTGCTGCCATTTCTGTTGGAGGGAGTTTTGCAAGATGAGCATTCTAAGACTGTCCTGGAGCCCCAGTTGTTCTGGATATGGAAAGTGAGCCTTGGTTGGCTTTGGATCTAACATGGACCCTGGTCACTGGAGTGGACAAAGCTCTTACTATGGATATTCATCACTTCCTGCTAATGCAGGCTGATTCTGGAGGGCAGGCGGGATCAGAGCTTACAGTTCCCTATTTGTATATCAATTTTAACTGGGCAAGGTTAATTCCAAACAGCCTCATGACAGAGCAGATATGAGAGAAATCCAGGTAGGCAGTACTGTGCCCCAGTTTATTGTAGGGTTGGGTAAACTGCACCACAGGCTATTGGACAGTGGCAATATTTGTAAAATTATCATTTTCCAATGATCAAGCTAAAAAAAGAGAACTTGTTACATAACAGTTTCCTCCTCTCCATACCCATTCGTACATCCCATACCCTGCTGGACACAAATTCTCCTACAGCAAGTATTATCTTTGCAGGAAGTTCATACTGTGGCCATTCAGACATTTCCTTAGATCTCACCGTGCGAGGGATCTTAAAGATTTTAGTCCAGGAGGCAGACAATGGACATAAGAAGGATGTTTTTGTGAATAAAGTGGGAGGGTTGAAGGGAAGCCAAGCATGAAAAATGCAGTTTCAGCAGGGAGAGAAGGTGGTATCATTTTGTTATCTACTTCTCCAGGAAGCCCAGGCTAAGATCAAGCCCCACTTGTGCTATGGTGTTATGTGCTGCAGCAACTACAAGAAGCACTCCCCATCCTGAAGAGCTTATTTCGAAAACAGTCAAGTGAGACAGCGAGTGGGAGGCAAGTAGGAGTTTTATCTCCATCTTACAGGTAGGGGCCTGAGGCACAGGTAGATTCAATCACTAACCGGAGGACAAAGACAGAATTGGGGATGTCACCCAGATTTAAACCCAGATCTTCTCTTCCTCATTTCCATACCCTAACCAAGACACCAGGGCAGCTATGGTAGTGGAAGGCCATCGCTGGCAGCCTCTGTTTTTCAGCTAGCCATTTGCATGTTGGCTGCCCTGTGGCTAATTCAGGAAGGGTGTGGGCAGAAGCATGTCTTTGATGCAGGGAGCAGGTTGCAAGAACAAAATTATAATGGCAGGTAGCTGACAACTTGCCCCCAAATATTTCCTTCCTGTCATCAGCACTCTGCACCTTTCTCTCCTCAGCTTCTGCCTTCAGTTACAGGCAGTTTGATCTACTTGTTCTGGGCAAAGCTACATAAATGTGATGCCCACCCAAGGGCAAAGTTGCCTACATTACGTTCATGCAGAATGCAGCTCCCTGAAGGAGTTAATAGTGATGCTTTCTACAATACCATACTCCAGCTCTTGCACCCCTTTCATCCCTGCCTCAGCAAACAGTTTGATCTGGGATCCTTTAGTCCAGAACCATAAATCACAGTGGAGAGAAAGCCTGGGCCTTGGGGCAGGAAGGTGGTGTAGCACATAAGCAGACAAAATCTGAGTGCCTGCTTTGCTATGGACTTTCTGTGCAACTTCAGGCGAGTCAGCATGTGGCAATTCCCTGGCCAGGAAATGGGGATACTATCGCTGCCCTGCCTGCCCAATCTCATGGTGAGGATAAATACATCAAAGACTGTCAGGTTCTCAGATACCATGGAGATGGGGTCTGCAACTCACCAACAGCCAAAATATCAGCATAGGAGTGACCACGTCCCACAGTCCTTTATAGGAGGGAAGCTAGACCCCTTAAGAGCTGATGGACAGCCCCACAAAGTGGGCAAGGGATAGCCCCTGTTTTTCCTTCACATGGGTTGTCCACCCCAACCTGACTCCATAAAGCTGTCTGGTGACCTGGCGGCAGGAGGGCATATGACCCCCCTGCTTGGTTTGTTTTAGAAGCAGGAACTGTATTCTTGTAGTAGATGGAACCTGGTTGGCAGGGTCCATTCTTATCTGAGGGAGTCAGGCAGGAGAACGGCACCTGCCTGATAAGTAACATCTTGAACTTGGACTTCTTTACCCAGGGAAGAAGTTTATCAGTATCCTAGTCCCTTTGTTTTAAGAGAGAGACAACAGAGAACAGCAGGTTTCAAAGGAGGAGGACAATCACCATAGAGTTTACTTGTGACAAAAATTATACAGAATTAATGGTAGTTAGCCTAGAAATGGGAATAATTAGAAAAAGAGCTGGTGACATTTCTTTGGTCCTCTAATTACCATGGCCAGTAAAAGCATAAAAGAAATAAAAAGGCAATGACTGTGCAGTGATAAGAGGAAATGGTGCTTTATGCAATGAGGCAGTCAGCCTGGGAAATTTACAGTCTTGATTTCAAAGAGAACTTCTTGATTATGGCCATTTGCATCAAGCTGCTGTTCTAGATGCTCAGACAATTATATGGATAATGAAATGTGCTTTCAAAGTATGATATCAAAATCCATCATGGCTTTCATCTGACCTTTTGGGCATGCTTCACAAAACATACTAAATTCATCCTAATAGTCCTTTGAGAGAAGAAGGGAAGTTTCAGTATCTCCATTTCACAGATGGGAAGACAGAAGCTCAGCTGAGTGAAAGCTCTTGTGAAGAACCAGCAACGGCTCCCACATTGCTTGGCTTCTAGTTTGGGTGTTTTGACTTTTAGTCTGCACCGTGCAGACTATAGTTTTTTTCCCATTGGCTCCCTTTTGATGGTCCAAATGTGAAATAACCTGTAGACCAGAGAGCTGGGAACCTGTTTCAGGAAGGTTGTCTACCATAGTGCTAAAAATACCACCAGCTGCCAGAGCTTTGGCCACTCTAGGGCTCTTACTGGTGGGAATTTTTGTGTGATGTTTTCTAGAATCTATACAACCTGTGAAAGGAGATGCAGGAGACAACAATGTAAAACAGATACAGGACCTTAATGATTAAGTTCAAACCTATTGCTGAAGATCAGTGTGAGAGAGCACACAGCAGCTATTTTTTATGGGTATCAGGCCAGTTTGAGTGTGGTTTTCCCCACTTTGTTCTGCTTATAAGTGTAAATGGGTAAGTCCCCTTTGCTCTTAGATGTGTCCCTGGAGTCGCTGCTAGAACACAGAGCTTGCCATAAGCTGAGTGAAAAGGGGAACAGCTTGAGTAAAACATGAATGTATCTTTGGGCCAGTTTCAGGAGTGCATTGTTTCTTCCATAAGGACAGTTTTTTTCCAATTAGGTGACCTGTCAGGATCACATGGGGATAGCCTGAGTGTCAGGAAACAGTTCATTATTTAAGAATGCCATAGATATTTATTTTTAGCACTGGGTGCTATTGCTAATATATATATATATATATATATATATATATATATAATAGGGTGAACAGTCCAGAGATTTCCAATGTGCACCATCTGCCAAAGAGCCCCACCATGCTAGAGACACCCTGACAGCTGCCTGAGCCTGTTGAGGAGTTGCCTGTCTCTTTGCAACGTGCTTATTCAGAGATTTTGGAAACAAATCCTTCCCTCCTTTATGCTGGCACTGCTTTACTGGGGGATAATAAGAAAACACTTTGGCCTGTAGTATTAATCAGAGTAGGGCAAACACAGCTTGTGGTAGCAACCAGGGCTGCAGTGTAATGAACCCAGATTGAAACGATAGTACTACTATTATAGTCAGTAGCACCTACTGCATGCTAGGGGCTTTCCAGTGACTCAGAAAGGACTGGTCTGCTTTTATAGTCTAAACACAATCATGCACCTCACCCACCTGGGCCCCTGAGAGCACTGAAGGATAACAGAAGGATGTCCATCCTATCGCCCCCAGCAAAGCAATGGAGTGGGACACCACAATGGAGCCTTAGTGGGGAAAAATTGGCAGGGAACTTTCACATTCTCTCTGGAGCAGAGGAGGTGGAGAGGAGCAGAGAGGGAATAGGAGGTCATGGTAAAGATGCCACTTAAATCATAGGGGGCGAAGGGCAGAATGGAACAGGATGGGAGCTCCTACAAGGGACCTGAGGAAACACTAGCTGGAAGGAAGGACCACAATGAGAGTGGAAAACCAAACAGCTTCCCATAGAGAGAGCTTGGCCTCTGACTTCAGGACAGTGACCCAGAAAGCTCCATGACACACATGGGCATTATAAAGGCAGGGTGGAGTGGGAGAGTTTAGAACCTTCTCTCAGGTCACATCTGCTCCAGCCACAAACTGTGGCTTGTTTAACAGCTGCTTTGTGAAATGTATGGGGACAAGGTGGCGCCTGTTCTTAGATAACAGCTAAGTTATGCCCAGAGGCCTCTTACAGAATGAAATCCACCTTTGTACAGAGACCTTGCATGAGACTTGGGCTTCCACTGCCTCTCGCAGGACTCCAACCATGCAGCTTTCTACCAATGCACTGAGCCTTACAGAAAACACTTGCAAAGTGGGATGGCTTATGTGAGAGATATGGAGCTGCTCTGGAATAACAGATGTGACTTGTTTATTGGGATGTTGGCAGTATGAATATAGTGGTTTGATTTAACAGAGAGCTGTAAGGAAAAACAAGAAGGGAAGTAAAGAAGGTGAACTAAAGAGCCATTTCATAGCAGACACTCAAGGATTGTTTTGGGACAATGGTAGAGCTATTGACTCTGAGCAGGCAGGCTTGACCTTCTGCTACTAAACCAGTTCAGACAAGTATGGCCAAAGGAAGAACTGACCAAACCAAAGGAACTCTGGCTGGGTTTAAAAGGGACTTTCTCCAAGGGAGCAGGTAATTAGGAAGCCATTTGAGGAAGTCAGACTGATTCTGGAACTGTGTTGGGTGCTTGCTGGAGCAAGGCCTGTCTAGTGTTGGCTACAAATGTCCAACTCGGGATCCTTAAAATTCTAGTTTATTAGGCGGATTGAAACACTGTAATCATAAACCTTGGGGCTGGTCCCCCCCCACACACACATGAACACATGCACACACATACACACACACAGTAGCAGGCTACAGAGTCAGGTATACCTATCCTACAAGCGCTGGAGTCTGTCGTTGAGGCTTCTTTCAGCGTGGTGTTATCTTCCAGAAAGGGGTCACCGGCTGGTCCTTCTGGCTGGACAGGTCTGGTCAAGTTGGAGATCAAGAGGGCACCACTGGGGGTCACTTTTCACTGCCTTTTATCTGTCCCTGGCAGACTTTGGTGACTCCTCAGTTTTCAGGTTTGCAAGAATCCAGGGGTCATTGAACCTCGTGGGACTTCCCCCCCTTGGTGGCTACTGGACGGCATCTGTCAGCCCCAGGGGTCGTCCGCATGTACGTGCAGGTTTGGGAGTCCATTGATGAATTTTGAATAGGTCTCTGGGGGTGGTCGATGTGGAGATATTCAGCCCAAAAGTTGGTCCCCTGCATTGATTAACTCAGGCCAGGGCTTCTAGCCCTTCATCAGTGACGTTTAGAGATTTTCCGGTTGTTACATTGTCTTCTATTGAGTTCTTCCCTTGGCTGATCTGCAGCTTCCAGGTGTTAATTGCTGTCTGCTGCTACTGTGTTACACATTCAATCACCGATTCACTCGCTTTTTCAGGGGCCAGCCTGATACAGAGAAGGGCAGTTTGATTCCTGCCCTTGTTAACATTGTTACAATGTATAACTTACTTATGAAACTAAACACATTTAGTTGAAAGTTGAAAGGTGAGGAGTATAAAATATAAGCTACAAATGCCATGGCACACAAATAGATAAAAATACCAAAATACAAGGGGAGATACAAAATGCACACATACAAATTTAAAAAACACAATTCCTTATCTTAAAGTGAAAGAGAGAGGAAGGAAGAAAAGGTAGAAAAAGAGAAACATATCCAAAGAGAGGAGAGCAAATGCAGGCAAGAGGAAAAGGGGGCTTTCTGCTACACTAGTATACCACCAGACGATGGCAAGCCTTTGAAAGAAAGATGCAACTGCATAGACTGGACATCAAAATTCCTTTTCTTCATTGAGTTTTGCAAGGATGAAAAATGCCTTGGTTTAAAAAGGTTCTCTGGTCAAGGTGTGCAGCCTTGGTCACAGACTCCCAAAGGGAGGAATCACAAGCTACAAAACCCAGTCTGACCTACTGGGTATGTATAGTTGATGCATGCAGTATTATAGCCCAGGTCTGGGTGTGGAAGAATTGTGAAACTCCACGCAGGATTGATAAAGACACAAGGCTGGAGGGGATTTGTGTAGAGATCAGACAGAAATACAGGCAGTCCTCAGATGTATGACAAAATTGGTTCCTGAAAACCGCATCTTAAGTCTAAAGGTTGTAACTCGGAACCAATTTTCTCAAAAGAAACAATGTTATGAATGGGGGGTTGGTTCCTAAACCAAGGCCCGATACCCTATTTTTACCAAAAATACCCCAGAATTCTGTGCTCAATCAATTATAGATGATTAATATAGCTACATTAATATATTTATATTGTAAATAGCAATCATATTGATTTGGAAGGATTTCTTAGAGGTGACTTTGCTGGACTTTTTGAAGGGCTCTTGGTTGGACTTTTTGAAGTGGTCTTGGCTGGAGTCTTCTCAGGAGTCTTGGTTGCAGGTTTTTCTGGAGTCTTGTCTGCTTTATTAAAGAAAGTGTCCAAGGAAGTTTGGACAGATGTTCTCCAGGAAGATAAGTGACACAGTGAACTTGTTCGCTGGCATGGCATTGCATCGGATCAAGTGTTGTAAGTTGAAACTGGCATTGTAAAGTTGAAACAGGGCGTCAATTTATAAACGTTGTGTGAAACGTTGTAACTCAAAATGCTGTAAGTCACAGACTGCCTGTACAGCCAGCTTGCAACTGGGACGGTCTCCGTGGTCACATGTGAAAAGTAGGAGGGAGGCAATGCCTTTGTTAAGGTTCAATCCATGTTATAAAAGTGTTAGAGCTTCTGTTAAGCTTCACTCCTTTCATGGTTTCCTATTGCACGGAGGCTGCCTCCACTGTGCTCAGAGGCTATGACAGGTCACCAACGGATCTGCTTTACCCCACGTGAACTAAGAGACAGACAGCTGCTGATTTCTAGTTTTGCTCATTCATCCTCACGCTCATGTCACTAGTTAGTTTTTCTCAGACTTTCCCTGAGCATTATTGCTCCTCTGACTCAGAGATTGCCTGAGATTTCATGTCCATTTGCTTTTTACAAGTTCAAAGGCAGCTGACCAGGTCTCTAATTCTGAGTGATGTGTGCCTGAAAGGCAACATAGGCAGACAAGGTTCTTTGGGTTAATCTGATATCTTTTATTAGACCAACTTACTCTCCTGAAAGGCAACAGTCTTCTTGTCCAGTTTCAGCTCTGAAGGTTCATTAGTTGGCAGGAAACAGATTAAACATTAAGCCTTCAAATATGTCCTCTAAAACCAGTCTAAAGGCAGGACAGGAACTGGTTGGCAGGGGCTGCCCTGGGTGTGTGTTCCCCTTGCCTTGTGTACAAGGAAAGCAGAGATCCAGCCTCTGCAGGAAGGTTCTGGCTGCATGGGATCTGGATCAGTGCTGGCAGGTCACACTATATCATTCAGGACAAAGGCTCCTGCTTGGAACTTGTTTACTTGGACTTTTATCTGCCCAAGATCCTGCCCCTCCCCTCTTCTGGGCTGCCACAGGAACCTCCCCATCAGCTCAACACCAGGGCCTATGAACAGCAGACACTGACTGGAGATAGTCTTGACTGGTGGCCTGTGAAAGGACTGGGTTAAAATGCTCACTCTCCTTAGCACAGCCTTTCCTCACTGCTTGAAAAGTTTTCTGTTCTCTTGAGCTATAGGCAGTTCTGGAGGGTTGGAGGACTCAAAAGACAGTCTTCCTGGAAAGATAACCAGCTTGACTCATCCTTGGAAACCCTACAACCTTGGCCGGGCCTTGTTAAGCATGCTACAAACCTCCCTACATGGGTCAGTTATTCCCCCTGTAGTTTCCACTTCTGCAATTTCAGAAGACTGGCTACAAGCACAGCATTGCTTATCAGGGAAGATGTTGTCTGGGATGGGCTTCCAGCCTCCGAAGCACCAACTTACCTTGAGTGTAGCTGTGAAAGTCTTAGCAGCTAGTCCACTCCCCTCAGAGACACCTTTCATGAGTGGGGCTCATGCCAAATGGTCAGGAATGGGGAAGGAGGGGAGGCAGATTTATCTGTGATGGAGGTTCTGACTGCAACAAAGGCTCAGACATTTCCCATCCTGACCTCCACACTCTGCCCTGAATGAAGTGTCACAGATACACAGGCTTTCTTCTGGACCTTAAAACCCCAGAAGAATGGTTAATTCAGTGCTGTAGCAAAAGGTGGGGGGATGGGAATGTGACCGTCCCAGGCACCAAAGCGAAGGGGCATCAACAGGCGCTGCCCAATTGGGGCAGGGCTCAGGACGGAGCTGTGAGCAGCTCGCTTTGGGGGGTGGGGGGGAGAAATGGCATAGGGACAGGGGGAGGGCGGCTCCCATCATTGCAAACAATCCTGGGCAAGCATGGGGGGGCATGTGCCTCCTAGATGTGTGAGGGGCAAGGGAGGGCTGCCACTGCAGGCTTGCCCCAGGCACCAAACTTTGTTCCTGTGGCACTGGTTTAACTGATTTTTTAAACAAGGCAAAGGCCCTCAAAGGATGATGGACATAGGTCTTTCAGAGGAAAGCAGCATATTCAAAGTGAAATGTATGGTCTGTGCATTACAATAGTTCTTGGAAGCCTCAACTAAGGGTGAAGCTCCATTATGCTAGATGCACAAACTATGAAACAGCCTATGCTGCTAGGCAGTTTATCATCTGAACAGGTCTGGCATACAAAGGCTAGAAGGGGAACAGAGGTGCAGGAAGGGAAAGCGTATTTTCCAAGGCACACAGCAGTCTCCTGACACTCAGCCCTATGCTCTGTCCATTGGACAATACTGCCTGAACCCAGCTTTCTTCCCCCTGCAGGCAACAGTGATTTATAATGCACTCTTATCCATCAGGAGGCCTGCAAGGTTGGCAAGCAGCACTGATTTTGCTAGAGGTCCACCTCTGCCAGCCAGGAATGGGAAAGAAGCTGCAGCTGTGGGACAGTTCATATATATTTCTGCTTTGATGAAAGCTTGAAGGGTGCTGAATCCACAAACTTCATCAGCAGCATCACAATATTATCTTTTAAGGTCTTTGCCATTGGATGAAGAATGATCAGTAAGAAGCTCTCTTTAGATCAGACTTGAATCCACACAACAGTCTATCTTCAGGCAAAGCACTCCTAAGTGAAGCTGGGTCATTCCCCTGAAATGCTTGCAGATGTTAGCAGGACTGTGAAAATGAAGCATGGATTTTCCTGTTCTGTTGCAATGGAATGGCTCATCTTCTTATACGTTTATTTAGACTGGGTGACTTTTTTCCCTGAATCACAGCTGAAGACAAAGCAAGTAAAAGGAAGAGCTTTTGTGGGTGCCCTACAACAGGAAATGACTGATTAACATGCAGACTGTAATCTGAATCACCTCAGAACCAGCTGACTGCCATGGCTCAAACAGAGGAAACATTATAGTGGTGCAAGGAACTGTGCTACTTGCTGCTCTGTGTTCCAGTCCCTAGCATTGCTCGTGTCAGACACTCTCAAGTTAGCAGTGTCTCTCTGCCAAGGATTCTCATTCAAACATGTCCATTTCAGCATTTGGGGAACAGACAAAATAACACTGGGCTAATGCTGGATAGAAATGCCTCCACCCAATCCCACCAACAGATCTCAAAACATGGCCTGAGGAAGCACAGTGGTTTCAATTCTGGGTTTCTCTTTAATGCAATGAGCACACCCATTTTGCAGCACAAATGACCCAATGGTGAGATCACCAAACTCATCCAGAAGCCATTAGGGACGCAGGATTTCATAGCAGGCAGAGAGACTGACATAGACAAGAAATGCATGGTCCCCAACCTACAGCAAGCAGGAATGCACTGCTACTAGCCAGCTCCTCCAGCCAAGCTGGTCAAACCAACACTGGTGTTGGCTGGACTGAAGCAGCTGCTGGACTGGAGCAGCTCTGAGAGTTTGGATACCAATGTGTTTACAGTATGGCAAAGTCCAGCCACACAGGATGGGAGGAAGTTCAGATTCTCAGCACAATGGGCTTTCCCAGTCTCTTATCTAAATTCATGAAGTCAGCTTCCCCTCGCCCGCTAGCTCTGGGGGAGCAGTCATGACTGGAATTAGACCATGTTACTTTGGAAAAGGGGGTGGGGGCCCTCACCATTCCACACATAAGGTGATTCAGAGAAAGAAAAGGACACGGAAAAGTCAAGAGGAACAGAGCAGCAATACTGATGCATTGCATCTGGCATAGTGGCTTTTGCACTGAGCAATGAAGTACTGGCTGAAGCAACACCTGAGCCTTGCTGGCATGACCCTCTCACTGCTGCTAAGAGCAAGCCAATTAGTTTGGTCTATAGGAAAGCTTTCACCATTGCTATTAGTGGCAGAGCTGAATCTGTGCCAGCAGCAGTGGACAACGTAAGACACAGCCCTAGAGACTTGTCTACATAGGCAACTCTGCACCTTGAATAGTGTGTCAGCAATGGATGCTATTGCAGGGTTGTATCTTTAACTACATTTGCAATACAAATATGTTTAGCACTGGTTCAGTTGCTCCCATTGCTGACATCTGTTGTCAATAGCAAGTAATTCTGCTACTGAAAGAGAGCCTGGAATTCGGACTGGCAATGCTGTGGTGACTCAGTACTCAACTTCCATAGTAGGGTTTGAAATCCTGCTTAATGCAATAGAAGAAAGGAACTGAGAACAGGTAAGCCACAAAGGTATAATCCCATGCTAACCCAAGGGAGTGAAACTGATCTTGCAATCCCTAGGAAGGCAAACAGCTTTTATCCTGTGCTGTCACAAAATTTGGGATTACTTTATCTGGGAAGACTAGTTTTGGTAGCTTGCACCTGAGATGGGGCCAGGAGCAGCATCATGCTGCGACAGAGCAGATACTGAGGAGAGAGGGTGTGGGTTGGTAGGTGGGCATAATGAGCATGTGCCATTCTAAAACCCAAAGGATTTTATTACTGCATCACCAGCTTAAAATGGAGGAAATCTGGAGGAGAAAACTCCCTCAACTCCATTATTTTCCATTACACATTAGCATTCCTGTCAGGCATCACACCTACTTTCCCACAGGACCAAGCCCTGCAGGCGTGGGAGGCAAAGAGGCACAGTAGAAAAGACTTCAATCCTCCCTGCCCTGACACTGTCCCGCCAAGCATGCAACCTCTCCCATGCCCCCAAAATAGCACTAGTTAAGCTTAAAGTAGCTAGAAGAGCTAAAGCCCTGCTGTGCTCAAGAGCCCATGATTAGGCTCTTCTTCGCTAGCTAGCGCTAGGTTATTTAAGTTTAAACAGACCCTCCTCTAAAGCAGCTGTAGGCTTGTGACACTTCCTGCTGCTCTCCACCAAGCCAGCTCATTTCCAGAACAGAATTTCTCTCTTACTGGGCCCCATTAGGAAGAAGCCTGGTTCACAGTCCAATTCCTAGTCTCACTTTTACTTTTTAATGGACCTTGGTGTATTCACAGGACCAAGATCATATATAATGTAAGGCTGTCTAGTAGGAGTAGTTTCCTCTTAAGTTTGACTCAAGCTACAGCTCATCTCATCTGAGACCAGCTGAAGGGTAACCCCTAGTGGTCAGAAACATCCTTTACACAGAGACATTCACCACCACATCCAGACAGCCTAATACATTAATTCCTCAGAAGTCCTGTCCCCTACTTACAATATGTTAAAGTACAGGTATCCCTAGGAGGTGACTTTGTAAGAGTGGCATGGCAGGGCTCCACACTGTGCGTCTGATTTCTGTACAATATGGGCAAATATGTTTTTTCTAACAGAATGAGGATGAGTTTGTAGAGTAGGTAGGGAGTCTCCAACTGGACACTTTCCACTCACACATCAGCACTACTCACTCATCAGCAAAAGATATTTTGAAGGCCAAATTATGTAATCAGCACCACCTGTGCAACTCTACTGACTAATAACTGTGCCCTTGTACCAACCCATTTAGAAGGTCCCTTGTATCCCTGGAAACAATCTGAAGAAAATAAGGTTGTTAGGTGAGAGGGAGCATGATTTGACCTGCACGACACCACTAACTGGCAATGACTTGATACACAAGTATGCAGTCTGACTCAGAAGCCTTGTCTAGGGAGTTTAACTACTGCTAGCACCTGGTGCTGAACACTTTTCGAAGGGAACCTTAGACATAGACAAGGCTACTTCAAAAGAGAAGGATGGGACGGATGGTCTCTTGCAATTATGACACCAATGAGTCATCTTGACCCCAAATACACCAGAAACCCTGTAAAACAAATGATTGGACTCTCAAGGCCTCAGTTTCCCCATCTGTAAAAGGGAGGCAACAGGCTTTCTCTCTCACCCCTCATCTTGTCTATTTGGATTGCTAACTCTGGGGCAGGGACTGTCTACTATACACACAAACAGCACCTAGCAGGATGCAACCTTGATCTTGGTTCAGGCATCATGTTCTGCTGTAAATAAGCTCAGAAGCAGCAGTTAAGCCCCTCTATGAACTTTTCTGTGGAATGCTTGCAAGTGCTGATATCCCATTTCTCACAATGTGATGGAAAGGTCTCCTACTTTTAGAACAAGGAATCCATACCAGACAGCTGTGTTGAAAGGGTGAAGCCAAAAGCTCTCATGTTTATTTTTGTGTACAATTCAAATTCTGTACAAACACAGAAACATTCAACACCAACAGTGAGGACCATATGAGGACCATAATTGCACAACCTCAAAAAAGTCACAATTAGGCAGCACTACAATCACCTTGAGAAAAACAACATACAGAAAAATCTACACAGTCACATCAACTATAGACAGACTACTAGTAAAAAAAAAATCATCTCAGAAAGGGGCTGGATCACAAGACATGGCTGGTATCACATAAAGATGAGATAGCATCCAAAACTCTCGGTGCTCCATTTCCCTGGAGTATTCCAAATGGTGATAGCAACAGCTGAGCTTTTTCTTTGCCCTAGCTGCAGGTGGGTCTGAGTCCCCACTGGCTGTAACATCATGGATTGTTGTCATGGAGACTGCATTGTCACCAAGGCAGTGTAAACTCAAGATTCCTCAGGAAAGTAGGACACAGATTCCAATGGGGGTAAAGATAGGATTTAAATCCACATGCACATACTCAAACACACGCAGAGAGATCAGAAAGGTGATACACACACAAACACATATGCACACGCACACACAGGAGGAGTTGATTGATATGCAAGATGTTGTTTTCTTTTGGCTTAAACAGAATTCTGTTGATGAATTTAATTCTTTAAATAACAGCCTATTTTATCTCATCCTATAACAAAAGAGTTTAAAACAGAAGAGAGTTTCCTTTTGTGTCACCTTTCCATTGAGAAAAAGGTGAAAACTAATCAAACAGCGCATATCTTTCAGGAAACAATTAACTTCCAAGATGCTCAAATGCCAGACACATGGGACTGGATAACAGCTGGTCTCTGGACTGCAAGCAACTCAGAAGCTATTAACAGTAACTTCAGTCCAGTTTCAGCTGTCTGAGGGTTTCTAGTCTTATCTGCTTTCCCTACTCCCAGGAATCCTCCTGGCTACTAAAATATTACAGAGCACAAATGGTTCCTCAGGAAATCAGAGATTCACTTCCAAAAGGGCAGCAATGACTTCTCAAAAGCCAAAACCTTGACTTTATATGAACAGCATAGTCAAATGGCACTCAATACCACCCCTGCCATGCCATTAGGAGTATTCTTCCCAGAGGGAGTGTACATTATCAGCAGCTATTCAGAAGCACTATAATGTTAACGGACTTCACAGTAGGAGCCATTAGGATACTTGCAATTCTCTGATAAGCCACCACTGTAGCAGTCTTCTCAAAAACTGGTCTGTAAGCTCAGCCCCAAGAGCTCTGCATAGGGCATATGGACCATTATTGCACCAAGATCCATGAACCTGGATAGATTTCTGTTTTACTCTTTAATTGCACAGACAACTTTGTCACTGGAAAGGAAATTCCCTCAGGTTACAGAGGCTCCCCATTTAAAGAGAATGATATATATATATATATATATATATATATATATACATACACACACACACACACACACACACACACACACACAAAAAGCATTAGTATTTACTGAGCAATTACAAAAGCAGCACACAAGAGAGAACTTTGTACAGTCCCCCGTGATAGATTACTGCAGCTTCTCTGCAAGTGCAATGTTCAGACACAGAATGTACAAATACTAAATTGGTCTTTTAGGATTTTTTTTCTTAAATACTTGCCTTAATGACATTTTTAGCACCAACTCTTGCAAACTGACGCTGCTGGTATTGATATGAACAAAGAAAAATAGTCCTAGATATGATCAGCTTCCCTATCCATCTGGCAGAAGGGAGAAGTTACTTCTGTGACAAGTTCACAGACTTGTGAGCCACCATTTCCAAAGCAGGATTCATGCAACAGGATCTTCCCAGCACAAGGTCCACTCTATATAATGGCCACCCTCCTCCCCCACAAAAGTGCTCCAAAGGTAACGTTTATATTCCCTTTCCAACTGCAAAGAAGTTTCCTTAGAAATTACTAGCCACAGACATCCAAAACCCATTGTAATGACCTCCTTTATGAAGTGGAGACTTAATTTTAGCTTGCTGTCTTTCTGCAAATGACTACCTATATATGTTCTAAGGGTTTTTTTGTGGGCCCTAGCTGTGAGAGGGTTTAGAGGCTGCTATTACCCTGGTTTTCTAAGGGACCTGAGAGTCAGGTTCCTAAATCCCATAGATTTTTGGTAGAAATGCATGCCTAACTTCCTTCAGGCTTTATGGAAGAAAAAATCATGCTAGTATTTCTAAAACCAAGTTTGTCACATCAGCTTCTATTCCTGCTATTTCATGAGGTCATGCTTCCACCCAAACATACTGGGGGAAGAGAGGGAAGGGACTTTTCAGACATGATTTGAGGAGCAAGATAACTATGACACTTAAACTCTATTGCTATGTACAGTACAGGTGGGAGGGAGACGTGAAAATTAAAACATTTCTGCTGATCTCTGGCTGTATTTTGCAGACAGAAAAAGTGAAGTGAATTGCTTTAGGCAAGATTCATTTGCTCTTGCCAACAAACAGCTTGAGGGAGAGAGCAAATTGTAGACAATCTGGGAGGATGAGGGCCAGGGAAAATATATTTAGAAGATCCCTCTAAAGATATCTGAATGAATCTTTTGCACAAGCAAAGATGATAGGGTATTAATAAGTATCAAAGAGTGATATGGCATTTACTTTCCAGTATCTGACAGGCAGAAGGCAGCACTTGCCAGGAGCTTGTAAAACACTGTATGATTGTCAAGGCTCTTTTCCATCAATAGTAACAGGTGCCGTTAGATTGTATCAGCTGCTCCCAGCACTGTCAAAAGATGCATTAACCATACCCCACCACCTCTATGTCACTGCCTTTTCAGGTCAAGTACCAATCTGGAGAAGTCTTATTTTGAGAAGCAGACACAATGAGTTAAAGGCACCAAGGGGATTTTTACATTGCTCACTACTGAGATATGATCTACCCATGTCAGAGCAGTTAATGAAGTGACCGTCTATGGAACACAGTTCTCACTTGTTTTCCCAGGCTGTACTCAGCAGCATCACTTGGAGAGCATCAGCAGGTTTAGGAACCCTTCTAGTGATACCTGAACAGTGATCTGGCTGAAGAGGAGCTATCTGGAGCTCAACCTACTAAATATAAATCTGTCACCTTGGTTATTTTCTCCTTCGCTTTGGAAGGAAGTCCAGATCTCATTTCAGGGACTGGAGCTCTCCATACTATCAGTGCAATTAACCATCTTGGGCAGGAACTATCTGGGAACTGGCTGATTTACTCCCAAGACAAAGATTTGGGATATTGTATTTGGGACTTGAACTAAACTATGCTTGAACTAAACTAGTGAACCTTCCCTGTTCTTATTTCCAAGGATCCCTCCATCCCAGTGGGTGGAAATCTGTTTTCAAAGTGGCTCCTTGTACTGCCAGCAGGAGGGTCTGTTTTCCTCCTCAAAAAGCTGGACACAAAAATAAACAGTATTTTGAATAAGACATATTTGATAGCAGGCAGCTGTGCACAAAATTTGCGTGTGCAACTTTTGCAAGGAATATTGGACAATGACTGCTTGCTTTTGTAATCTATTGGTTAGAGTGTGGCTGAAGTTATATTCCTTCTGGTAGAATTAAGGAGTGAATACTGACATTTCAGAACCCTGAGACTTTAAAAGTGAACCTGTGCTCTAAGACTACCTGGAGGAGAAAGGGTCTTGGTTTAGTCAATTAAAACCTGGGAACTAATGTAGGCAATGCGATAACTTCACTCACTGGACTCCTAGCCACCTATGCCAGGTGCAAGGCTAGGTGCCACAAGCTCACTTCACACAGAATACAGCTTGCATCAGGCATCTACAGTGTGAAGGAAGACTGAGCAAGCCAGTCAGCTGAATTGGACTCTAACTGAATCGGATTCTAACAAGACCTTGCTTAGCCCACTGAGCCACTGATTGGGACTGCACATTTTGATCTTGCTTTATGAAAGAAATCCAGCATAAAAAATAACCATTAAGAGTCCCCAGTTTAGTGCAGTCATCTAGGTGTATATCTCCAGAAGAAACAGCATTCCACTTTCCTCCATTTAGTTAGAGATCTCCCCTTTACTGGTGAGCTGTCTGAGCTATTTAGAGAATTCTCCAATGTTTTTGCTCATACCGGTCCCCAATGAGCATTGAAATGTCCTCCCCCTGCTTAGTACGTACCAGTCCCAAATCCAGGCAGCTAATTAAATCTCAGGCAATGGGAAATCACTTTTAATCACTCAAGATAACAAAGCACAATTGGGGAAGAGACCCAGGAGAACTTAAGGGAGCCAGAGAAGCCTTTTCTGCCTTGTCTAACCTGCACCAAAAAGTCATTGCTAGCAAAGCAGCTTGCCTTTCACATGGAGGGAGGGACTGGATGAAGCATTAGTCTCACCTGGCAGACTCATGGGATAGAGGAACAGCATCCCCTACAGCCTCTCTCAGGAACTTGTACAATCCCAGGCATAAGACTGACATTGATAAGTATGCTTGGCTTTCTGCATTGGAAGAAGAATCACCTCACCGTATCAATTTCCCTTTAGAAAAATCACTGAGTTACTGTATTCAATGGCTAACATTGCCTCAAGTCTTCCCCCACATTGTCCCATTGTGACAGTTATCACTTCCTGGTGCAAAGCCTCATCTTAGCTGCCATGACAAACGAAAACAGATGAGAATTTGTACACTGCATATACCCTGCTGATTTTAGCTGCCTGACCCGCAAGTCATATTATAATTTGAAGTCATTATGCTGATATGGAATAAGAATGTAAACACAAAGTCAGCCCTCTGAGAAACCATTGTCCAGACAATACCTTTTACAGAGGAAAAAACTCGACAGGAAAATGAAACTAGAACACGAGTGGGTATCAGATGCAAGGAAAAACATAATTAACAATCATTGTTCCTTTCACAAGTCAAGGGCTTTTCTAACTTGTTCATGAATGAGTGATGAAAAGGACCACCTGAGCCTGCCTGGCTGTAGGAACTACAGTTAGAGTCTCTTTGTAGAAGGATACTGATCTTATTTGAGACAAGACAGTGGTTTATATTTTGTAGATTGTAGGGTATTCCTGCAAGTTGAAAGCTTAACATCACTGGCTTAAGTCAGGCACTGTACAAGTGCCATGGAGCTCTGCCAACATACCTCAGTTCCACTTAGCATGTCCTAGGCCTTAGACCTGAACTGCATTGGTCTGTGTGGTGATTCTACGATATGGACAGAAGTCTGCTTTGGAGCAGGCTGAAATCACCATAGTCCCACTCGTTACTGAAAGTGGTATTTGAACCCAGGTCTCTAGAAGTAAGCAGCTAAGGAATTAACCAGCTGCATCATCTAGCCCTTTACTATTGCATCTTTCTATGCAATAAGTAAATAGCTAAGCCCCGCATTTTTAGCATGCTCTTTAGTCAGTATTAAATGATAACAAGCCCAAGATAACTTGTGCTAGTTTGGCTCTTACATTACTATTGGTCTGTCTTGAGAATTCTGAGACATTGCGAGCTTGTTTGGGGGCTCAGACACTCAAGGTGTCCTTGAACCCCCACACCTCCAAAACAGAGATCTGGAAGTTTTCAGAGCACAGTGGCTGATTATTGAAGGTATTGCAGTGGCTGGTTCTCCCATGGTTCAGGTCTGCATCGAGGTAGAAAGCTTGGCCATCACCACCTCCTGCAGAGAGAGGAAGAACAAGTGTTAGACTGATTTCACAGATGCAAATTCATGGAAAAGAGATGATAAAACCAAGAGCAGTTTTGGGGGATGTTGGTTGAGTTGTTGCTTGTTGAGCTGAGAAAACCAAGACTTATCTTAGAGGGGTGTAGGTTGTAGACTTATCTTAACACTTGATTGCCTTTGTGATGTTTTTAAAGAAGGGTCCAGGCAGCTACTAACTTCAGTAACAAGAGAAAGAATAAGGGATAGAAAAAGCCCCCAGGGAACATACTGGGCAATAAAGGAGTTGAGGGGAAGGAGGTGGGAGGGTGGGGAGGAGAGGGTAGAGTCCTACAAATGATAGCAATGGCACTAGTATGATCTTCTAGATGCTTGTAAAACAAAGTCTAAAGTAAATTGCACATTGATGAGAGTAGCTGATACTGATTTAGGACTGATCTGAATGCTGGAATATCCCACAGAACTTAGATGGACAGGAAATTCAGTGACCTGAAAGTAAACTTAACTTCATCAAGAGAGGTGTTGGGAAGGAGAAGAAAGGTAAGAGACTTTCAGGGCTAAACTAAATGAAAAGATGCTGTCTGGAGAGCAACAGAACAAGAAAGGATGTTAGACAAAATATATACATCACTTGAGGAATTAAGTGCAGTGGCAAGTCTTGTTCCATGCTGGTGACTGAATGAGATGGTAATTCCTATGTACCCACGTGAAGACATGGGACTTGTTCCTCTGTCACTGCTATACCTAACAATATAGTTTTGTGATGACCAAGATGTAAGCATCAATGATCTCTAAGTTTAAGTATGTACATTCTAACCTCCAACTGAGCTTGTATTGTGAGCTGGTTGTGTGCTGGAGAAGACTAGCCCACACAGGGCTGGCATGTTCATTACTGAACAGGAATTAGTAGACACTAGGTATCACAAGCTGGTATCTTAATCTGGGAGCCACTGAATGAAAAGCTAACTTAGCAGGTCCCTTCTACACATTTTACTGGAGTTTAGGTAGATGACTACTTTATTATGGGCTATGATCACCCTTAGTAGTACTGCAGATGCAACACCGTAGCAGCAAGTGTGTTGCTATATTCTAATTTCTCTCATGATCCAACACCTCATTACTAATAATCCTAGAACAGGAAATTAGTAATCAGATATGAGGCAGGAGGAAAGCCAAAGTACACTCAAAAACCTTACTAAATTCACACTAATGAATCATTGCAAAAACATTCAGTTCAAAAATGCAATTTCTGGATGGAAATTTGGAAGACCAGGATTTTTCAGCCACTTTTCTCATTATAGCTACAGTAATACTGAGTGACCATAAAGCTAGAAACAGCTTGAGCCACCATCTACTGTGAACATTAGGGAGGCATGGCAGGATGTCTGTACAAATCCCATAGACTTACCTATGATGATACACTCGGTGCTGCCAGCCATAAACATAGAAGCCGTTTTGGAAGGCAAGTTGAAGTGCCGAGCAGCTAGGAAGGGGGAAAGGCGATCTGATGGGTCTAAGGGGACAGAACTGAAGGATGTGGCATTGGAAGCCTGTGTGGAATGACTCCCTCGTTCAGAACCAGCCATTGCCAGCTCCGGGTGCTTGATTATCACCCACTCATAGCGTTCCACTTCTGGCTGCAACTGTGCAAGAGAAGAGAAAAGAGTTACTTGGTGGAAGCCCACTGCTCTAAAAGCTCTGACCACAAGCCAGTCTTCGAGCCCTTCAAGCACCCCCAACAGCATGTCATGGCAAGGGAGTTGGACAATATCCTTGAGTGTAACTGATAGGAATGGTGCCAGATAGGCTTTTGCTTTGTAGAGGGTTGAATAGGGAAACTAGGCTATATGAGATAGTTCTTGAATTATCTTACTATTTGTGTGTTAGTGTTGGGATGACAATGTATCTGTGATGGTCCATAACAAATGCAAAGCAAGGATTTACGAGTGGTATCTTTTATTGGACCAACCCATATAGCTGGGAGGTACAGGCTCCTTACTATATAATTAGTTCAATAAAAGGTATGACCTACAAAGTATAAGAGGCAAGGATTTTTATGACGTGTCTACACCTAGCCTCCTGAGAAAATATTCTGCACTTAGGAGACAGGGTCTCAGCCCAAATTTGAAAAAGAAATCTCCCACAGCCTTTCAAAATGGGCCTCAATGACTAAGGCCACAAGGGCATGCACTGGATCAGAAGCCTGTCCACCCACCAATTCCAGTCCAGGTGCAAAATAGTGCTAGTAAATAGCTGTTAAAGTTTGGTCACTATCATTCAATACTGAGTGGCAGTAACTACTTACCCTGAACACAAAGCACTCTCCAGTCCCGAAAAAACTCAGTTTGTTTCCTCCACGCCGGCGCTCGCTCCAGTCTGTTGACAAATATGCTCCACAGACCTAAAAACATACAGTAAGGTCAGTGGGCTTTTCATCAGTTCTTATAGGAAAAGGGTATTTTAAACCATTGATTCCAACAGGCTTCAAAGCCCATACCCAATGGTTTCACACAGTTCAAAATTGAAAGTCTCTAGAGCAGGAGAACACAAAATATTTAGACAAACTAGCTTCTGAATTCTGAAGTGTTCATACTACAGGTATGCAAGGGGCCATAAGTGCCACAGACAGAAATATCCTAGACATAGCTACTGGCAAGAAAAAGTTATGAAAACCAAAACACTGCTTCCTTGTTTTTGTGTCTCCCCTAAAATCAAGGGCACCAACTCAAATTATAACATGAGCACCACTATGTAGCACCTGTCAACAAGTGATAGAGAGCTGTGAGATTTTTTGCTGCCTTCTACTACGTTGTGCACACTAGCAAAAAGTTTCCCACAGCTGAGCTGAAGACAACTGTATTTATTAGTATAGTCCAGGAAAGAAGGTTCCATATTTCTTAAAAAAAAACCCAGTCAAAACATGGGTTCAGAAGTTTCTCTTTGGTTATGCTAGCAGATAAACCTTCTACAGCACTGGGAGAACAGCTCCTGGCACCAACAAGTAATTTTGCTGATTAAATGTACACAGAAAGCAAAATAAAGAGTACTCATATCCATCCCTAAATCTGCTCTGTAAAAGAAGCAGAGTGTAGAAGCCAGCAAAATATTTTTTTCAGTATTTTAAAATGTACTTAACAAGAGATGATGGCATCCTCTCAGGTAACTGATGTTTCTCCTCCTCTTTCCATCCTGTCTTACATCTAAGGAGGGGGGGAAGGGGGGGGCAGAAAATGGACCAGCAGCAGCTGTGAACTTTGACTTAATAGTACTCTATAGGTCAAGAAGAGAATGATACTTGATCAAGGCAGATGTACTCTCCCTTTTCCGTTAATATAATGGAAATCACATCGGCTACTAATCTAGCTGATATGGTTCTAGCTTTAGGAACAATAGATCAAATTCTGCTTTTATTTGCATGCATGAAAACTCAGTGAAACTGAATACCATGACTTACAATGTGGCTGCAAATTGGTAACAAAGCAGGAGGTTGTCAGCCACAGTGCCACAAGTCTGTGTAACCACCCTGCAGAGACATGAGCAGAGGCAGGAGCCTACAGACTGGATGGGTAGGTGAACACTGTAAACAAATTTTTAAGAGCTGTGAAGTATGTGACCCACTCTGTCTCCAAATGACTTCTGCTTCTGTGCAACAGTGCAGTTTAGAGCTCCATGACATTTCGTTAAGGTTTTGACACAACCATGAGATCAGCAGTCTGATTTTTTAATATGAAATCTAATACTTCCCATCCTTTTGAGAACTGCAGGATATCCTTAAGCAAAATAGTTTCTATGAAGTATAAACATCCAGGTCAGTACAATCCTACAGCCTCTCACTGGTTTTCATCATTACAAACAGAATGCTTACATGAAAATGTAGTCACCAGAATTCTGTGTGGAACCACCTGCAGTCCTGTACCACTACTACCATCACATTAGGATTACAAGAGAAGGGATGCCAGCCTTGAACAAAGGTTCTAGGGTTTATCCTTGTACAAGGTTTACAGGAGATATCCCATGATAAGTGAAGAGCACATTAGATATCTGAGTTTGAAGCATATGCCCTTATGAAATGCATTTGTAAGCTGTCTCCTCCTCTTCATTATAAACCACTGTCCAAGGCAGAATGGGTTTTAGATAACCAAGTGACACAGCATAACACCCTTTTAGTTACCTTTCATTCCACTCACCTCTTTGGCTGTCGTCTTGATTAGGAGAAGAGTTGGCTCATGTCCCTCAATGTGAGAATAAAACCTGTTATACATATATAAAAAAAGATGGCTCCTTAGTTAACTAGGCCCCTAAGATACTAGTTTGTTAATTCCACATGCAGCCTTTGTTGCTACACCCACTATTTCTCCTAACTCAAGATTGCTTTTTAGTACAGAAGAACAATGGCTGGAGCAGAATACCTATTGCAAATGTCTCCAACAGTACAATTCAAATGAGAGCAGAGATTCCTAATGAAGATTAGAGGCCTGATTTGCTACTGCTTAGCACCTGGCATGGACATTTATCCTTGTGTAAAATGGATGCAAGACACTACCAAGTAACAACAGTGGCAGTCTCTACTCGCTTCACACGAAGTGAAACAAAGGAAAATTGAGCCCGTTGTTGATCCCAGAATGCTGTCTCTTATGAGGCTTATTCCCCACCCCTCACTCACCTATGCTTCTGAGACACTCCAGGATGTTCTCACATCTTCTGGAGTGCCATTCAGCCCTGAACCCATCTCTGCGGTCTTCTGCTTGACCACTGAGAAGAGACTGAGATGCTCTTCAGGTCATCTTCCTGACCAGTGGTGCCTCAGCTTTATCTGCCTCATCTAGGAACTGACAACTCTTGGCAGAGATTTTGCCAGCTGGAAGAATTACACCCTTTTCAGGTCATATGCTCAAAAATGATAGATTTTGTCCTTCTTTGGAAAAGGCCTGCCTGTATGGTCAAATGCTCCAAAATCTATGGCCAAACACTCTGAAATCACACTTACCACTGACAATATTGTTATTGTATTTACTTGATTAGAAGAGGATTCCTTCCACCCCACATTTAACATGGGGGGGAAAAGCCCCTTACCTTACAATTGAGCACAAGGTGGCGGGTAGGGGGGAAGCTGCTGCAGCTCTGGCCCTGGGGCCATTTTGTATTCCATATATACAATAGTAAGTTATTTTTTATAACAAAAATATTTATTATAGAAACAAGAGCAAACAAGAAATCCATAGCTATATCTTGCAATATAGGCAGGTACAAGAATGAACAAAGAAAAAGAAATATAATCTGATTTTACCCTGCATCATACACCTTTTACTCAGTGCAACAGGCCAGAAAGCAGCTCCTGCCTCATATCTTCCCTGCAACTTCTCATCAGCCAAAATACCCAGCTTGCTCGAGGAGGGACCAAAACACTATGCGCCCAGGAAACTTCAGAACAAAACACTTGCTCTCATAGCAAGTCTTAAGTTTCTTATCTGGCCATTTACTTACATCATTCATTGAATTCCTAGGGAGCTCATACTTCTATACAACTTCCTGCTTTCCAAGGGGGGCATTTTTTACCAGACCAGGAGTCTTTTTTATGACAAATTATTATCCAATTATTACGATCATGAGAATATCCACATCCTTTCAGATATATCCCAAGTATACCATCTCTCACTTAAATGTCCTTCCGTGCATAGCTTGAATAGCCAGGTGTTCTCACTACAGGTCTCTTAAAATATAAATTCATCATTGTCTGGAAGAGCCTGGCTCAAGCACCTCAGACCATATCTGCAGGTGAACTTGGGTTCACAAGAGCTTGTGCTTCATGTGTTATAACCAGGGACCCTGGTTTTCTCTATTACAAAATCCCAAATTCTCTGAATAAAAAGCCCCAAATCCATGTTTTTCCATGATTAAAATGAAAGAGAGAGAGAGGAACGGAGGGAGGGGCAGACAGACAGATCATTTGAACACAATGTTTTATTGATATATTTACAACTAGCCAATTGCCCATCAACAACGTGGGGGGGAGCCCTGTGGGCCCACCCCCCTCTCCCCAACCTGTTCCCCCCTTACCTCCTGCTGCTTGGGGTCTGGGCCTATTCCCCATCCCTCCAACGCGCAGCAGTGGGGGGAGGGGAGAAGTGGGACAGGGCCTGAGGGCGGGGAGAAGCCAGGCTGCCATGGCAGGGGGGAGCAGCGGGCCTGGGCCGACCCGACCCAGCGGCAGCGGAGGGCTCGGGGCCGACATGGGGGAGGGGGTGGGGGGGAGGATTCAGCCTGGCCTCCTCCCCCCCTGCATTGGACCCGCTCCTCCCCCCCACTTCTGGGTCATCCCTGCAGGCCCTGACAATGGAAGGGGGGAGGGGAGGGTTGGGCTGAAGCCAGCGCCAGTGGCCCTGCCCCACCCCTGCGGCTTCTTGACCCCGCTCCCCCCCCCATGCTGCCGTCACATCCAAGGAGCAAGGGGGGGGGAAGCTCCTTGGAGGTGAGCCCCTCCCCCCCAATTATCACCACCTGCATGGAAAATCAGAGCTCCCCCTGCCCCCTTTGCTCATCAGGACAGGTCCAGCTGTGGCTGTCCCCCCCGCCTCCACTTTGTGGCACTGAACTGCCCTGATATGCTGCTGCCCCTCACTCCCGATCCAGTCCCCCACTCCCCAGCCCTGCCGGTGCCCCTCACTCTTGACCCAGTCCCCCACCCTCCAAGCCCTGCTGGAACCCCTTGCTCCTGACCCACTGCCCCCCCATCCCGAGGCCCTGGCCTCCCTGTGCATGGGGAAGGGGGAGTGCATGTGATGCAGGGGGGTGTGGGCACAGGTGATGCATGGCGGGGGGGGGGGTGGCATGTGCCTCCCCATATATCTGAGCCCACAGTAGGGCGCAGGACTGCAGCCTGGTCTGACTGGCACTGGGCTGGAGCTGCCTTCACAGCCCAACAGGCAGGACCCCATGTAGAAGGGAGTGCTGTGCCACCATAGCTGTCAAGGGGAGGTGCCATGGCAGCGGTGCGGAGCTGTGCCCACTTGCTGCTGCCATGGCAGGGGGCACCTGGTGGGCAGGGGGCACCTCACCTTGGTGGCCCTGGTGAAAGCAGCAGCACTGAGCTTCCCCGCCCCACTCTACCCTTCTGCTCCAGGTCCTACCTGCTGGGCTACAGAGGCAGCTCCTGCCCAGTGTTGGTTAGGCCAGGCTGCACCCCGTGCCCTGCTGTGGGTGCAGAAATCTGGCAGGGGGTGACAGCCCCCCACATCCTACCTCATGCATTGCTTCTGTCTCCTCCACAGACTCCATGGGAAATGGAAAACCCAGATCCCTGGTTATTACTAACTCAGTCTCTACAGATGCAGTTCTACCCTGACTTCTGACTAACATAGCTAACTATCTCTCTATTCAACTGGCCATTAAACCTACTCATGTCAGATGCTTATTCTCTGCAATTACTTCTCTTAAGTTTGAATAGGTGATGAAGGCTTAAGTTAACTGTTTCCCTACTAAACAGCTTTGATCAAAATATAAAAAGGTATAAAATTACATTAATATCAAAGAGCAAAATTCATACAGAAAATGTAAGTCTAAGCACAATTTGACACTGCCTATACGCAAACTACATATGACATAGTAAAACCAATTCAAGAAAACATGCACGATAGTCCACGAACTTGTCAAAGTATTGTGGGTTCATGATAGTTCCATCCAGTTTTTGAGAACATGGACCCTGCTTTTGGGGGGAAGCAATGGAGCCATCTACCTCCATCTTGTCTACCCTCCAAGAATTCTTTCAATGTATGTGTTGTCAGGAAGGTAACTACCACCGCTGAATGCAAGCCCCGTTTCACTCCCTGGCTGGGTGGCACATATGTGGCCTGCACACGGTGGCTGCCACCAGACTGCTGCTGCCACGCCCTGCGCCACCTGCCCACAAAGCCATTCAGATGGCCATGGGATGGTAGCGCAGGGTGCAGTGGCAGAGTTGCAGTGGCAGCCTCCATGTGCGAACCTCCTGTCAGGCCGGCCGGCTGGCATGTGTGTGGCCCACAGTGTGACCCATGCCCTCACCCGCCAGCCCTGCTCCTGGGAGTGGGCACTGGGGCACACTCCCCCCCTTCTTGATCTACTTCCCCAGCACCTTCTCTTTCTCCCACCCTGCCCCGCCCCTTCCACCCACACACACTTACCTGCTGGGGTAGGTGTCAGTGTCTGTGGATCTGGAGGGCTGTTGCGAGGGGCATCAGGAGGGCTGCTGAGACTGTGAGGGGAATTGCGGGGTACCAGCAGCACTGGGAGAAGATGTGGGTGGGCCTTTAATTTTTATCATGGATTTTGGGTTTTTAATCAGAGAATTTGCAATTTTTAATCAGAGAAAACCAGGATCCCTGGTCATCACACTCTGTCTGATGATGAATTGCTCCAGGAAATGCTGAAGAACACTGAAGGGCAAGTCTTGCTAGTACGATTCATCCTCTGCACTGGACCCACTATTTGTTTCTCTCAGTGATGAGCTTGCACTTAATAGCTCCCATTCTTACATCATATTTGTCACTCTTGCAAACAACGTAGTTGTTATCCTTGGCTCTGCACCTTTTACTTGATGTTATTATTGTAAAAGATCTTTTTGCCTTGGGGACATAGCTAAATTGTAGCATATTTTGACCAATAGAAAACGTTGACCAGTTCTAACCTGTAGCATTTTAATACACTTTTAAGGGTAAAGGGAACTACACAGGAAGCCACTGTGAAAACTTTTTTATGCTGCAACTAGTTTTGAAACTACACATTTGGATTTTAAAATCCACAACAGTTTCCTTCTGACACTAACCTCTTACTGCTAGCAAATTCCTGACAGTCTCACCCTGGCTCTTAAAATACTTTTTCAGATGATTACCCTTTGTCTTCCTCCCTTCAAAAAAATAGCCAATCCATTTGCTGGTATTGTGTGAAAGGTGAAGCTTTCGGAGATCCAGGATTAGTGTTGCTCCAAGGGAACTGGCAGATTGCTACCAAAGCTATTAAGAAGTCGAGCCTCAGTTTACTCTTTAGATAGACCTCAACCCTTCTTCCCATTAATGGTTGCCCTACTATGCAAACTGTGCAGGAATTCATTTTGGCACCTGTTCACATGACAGGAAGGGGGAGAACTAAACCTTTTACTAACTTTTCCACTTTTTTCAGGTCACCAACTTACAGGAAATTTACTGCTGAAAGAAACCTCAGCCTCCTTGACACTCCAACAATTTTGCAAGGGCTGTTTGCATAATCAAATAAGCAAAAAAACAGCAATTAAAAAAAAATCCTATCAAAACTTGACATGATGCAACAAATACAGCTGTAATTCCTTTGACTAACAATGTAAATGGTGGTAGGGGAACTAGCACACTTCCATAGTGTGGATACAACCTTATGTGGCAATTTGGAAAGCTACCTTTTGGTAACAGCTGGGCAACTTCCTTGGCATATGCAATTTCTCACTCCCATAATACATTGTAGCTGCACTTTTTTTGCTTTCGGGAAGACTTCTGCATCCAATTAGCATTTGCAGTTGTTTGTTTTTACTTGTACAACAGAAACAAATTCAGGGAAAGAAGAAGTTACCTGTTCAGGCTGCAACCATGCTCCAAAGTGGTGAAAAGCAAAAGGGGCTGACAAAGTGCAAAGCGCTCTGGGATCCATGACCAGATATCTCTCATTTCTTTCACACTGACTATTTCAGACTTGAAGTTCTCGGCATGAACTGCCAAGTGCACATTTTGCCTGTGAACAAGTTGAGGGGTTAGAGTTACTGGGCAAGCCCCACACAACGGAGACAGCAGAACATGAGAACAAAACCTGCCTGGCACTTCTGTGTGGCACATGCTCTGTTCCCCAGAACTCCAGCCCATGGTTTGCTGGAGGGGTGCACTACCCAAAGTTGGTAGAAACCTTGACCGTTAAGGGTTTGGTTTTGCTAGAAAGAACCCCACAGAAATGCCTCCACCACGCTATCAGGGTCTGGCACTGCATGTGCAGAGGAGAGATAAGCAACAAGGCAGTGGGAAGAAGTTACTTAAAATGTGACAGCCTAAAAGTTGTATCTGCTTTTTAAAATGGCCCCACACTGATGCTCTAGCATTAGAGTACAAAAAAAATAAATAAAGGAGAGATGTACCCAAATGGGGTGAACAGAGCAAGTCCAGTCTGATATGCTGACTAATGCTTCGTTCTTAAGCACTGCTTGTATTTATGGAATTAGAGAATTCCTGCAAGTGTCCCAGCCACATTATACTTACAGCGATTACAAGTCTTGCAATTTTATCCCGAGTCTCCTGATACTTGCCATTTTCTAAAAGTTCCAGTTCCTGGAGTCATGCAAATACTAAGAACTTCTGTTTTCATTTTAAATACACATTTATAGGCCTCACTGCTGTAGAAAAAGCTTGAATATATCAACTAGGCACATACAAAATGCTCAAGAAACAAAGGGCAAATAAGACTTCCACTTTTGTTGTTGTTGTTGAAAACCAATATAGTAGGAAGGGGTAACTCACAGGAGGAAGGGTAACTCATTATTTTTGTGCTCTTGGACTAGAAACACTTGAATTAATAAATTCAAACTAATTTTATTAACCTGGGATACATAAACCAATCCACCCAATCCCATGATGGGTGAAAAATAAATAAGTGTTATTGCATCCATGTTCCTAGTGAAAAGCCAGTTATAAGTACAAGTGCCACAGCTTAGTATGTCATGCTAAAAATACACAATGGCTTAAATCAAGTGTTAAACTACTAGACAGCAATTAGCTGGGCGAAGCTTTGGAGAATCTACTCTGCATGCCATAAAGGTGTTGGGGGCAGAGTGGTCCCAAACATTTGCTAGGCCTTATGATATTTTAATTTACACTCATTTTTGGTTCTTTTCTTTCCCTCACAGCATGCAGAGAGACCCCTCACAAATAATGCACTGGATATATTAGTGTAGTTAGGAGCTCCCCATACAGTAAGCATTGTCACATCACTTTATGAAGATTCCCGCTTGAGAGTCCCAAATATTCAGCCATGCACTCGCATCAATTCTTAAAGCGCTGTGTGCTAGAAGAGACCAGGAGCTGTCTACAGCTGGCAAATTTTCCAATAGTGAGTACAGCACCTCTAAGCTGCCTAGGGTCAGAACTCCTAATGGGAAGGCTGTTTTATTTTAGGGACAGGTCAAGATTTACAACTCACTAACTTTCTCATATGATTGCGTATGGGCTAACTGCATTACAGCCTAGATACTCAATTACAAAGATGCCTTGTCTGGACAGCCTCATTAACGAATGCAGTCATTAACAAATTTTATTCTAGCTAGGCCTCTGTGAATTAGGGAAGTAGTCCTATTTTATAGATTGGAAGCTGAGAAACAGGGAAGATTGACTTGTCCAAGGTTACAGAGAAAAATCTGTGCTAGGGCTAGAAACTAAATCCAGGTCTCTGGAATTTCAGTCTAGTTCCTGCCCACTAAAATCTCTTTCCTATTTCACCTTGTCACTCATTTAAAACAGTAGCACCATGCAAGAAAACTGGGTAATCGCTTTTTATCTGTTCATGGGAAAGATCACTGCTCAGAGTATCTTGAACTTCATAAAACATGTCACATTTAGGGAAATCTTACAAGGCTGTCAATTAGTTTGCCATGGTAGAATCTGGGTGGAAAATGGTAAATAAACCTAAAGTTAATAAGAAACATCATTAGGGCATTATGTAAAGATACCTACAAAACCTCTAATAAGCATGTAGAGCTCAGTTTCTCTATTTCCTCAAGGATTGTGAATATTAAAGTGCATACTGCTATCTCCTTTATTCCTTTGCCTGGTTATCCTGAACTGCTCTGGATAAATGACTCCTATCTATCCACACTCCAGTTTGACCTTGTGTGTCACTAGCATTCTTATAGAATTCTTACTCTTAGCAATCGTCCTAAAGTTTAGTGCTTCTATACACTCTGCAATCACCCAACCTCTCCCTCATGTAGAGCTCACATTCTAAAGGGAAAAAAATCATTCAGATCTTGGAATACTTGGACACTTGGCAGTTACCTTTAACAGATTTCCATTTAATGAATAAGGCACTGAATAACTTGGATCAGCAAAGATGAATTAGAAGCTGTTCAGATAAAAGAATGCTAATTGGAAATGATCAGATGGAAGACTAGAAGAGCTGTTTGCGTTTTAGTATTGAAAAGAGTTGTTTTTACTCTTTACTCGAATAGGGCAGGTGCTTTTCAAAGTGAAAGCAAAATTAACAACTTGGGCAGGCTGCACAGATGGCTCTGATATACCTTGCTGAAAATTAATTCTATATGGCTAATTCTGAGCCGCATGGTATTTCATTAATAGAAGCCACTCATTGTCATCTAGACATTTTTTTTTTTTAGGAATCTCTGGGTAAATGGCTGCTGCCTAAGAACACAAGGGACTGGACTTAATGGTGCAGAAGACCCCTTCTAATTCTATGTGCAAAGACTCAAAAGTTTGGAAAAAATCCATGGAATATGGATTATCTATGCCATTTTAATGGCTGCTGGTTGAAATCGGCACTGGATGAGCTGTGTCCATTTAGTGATTGAAGCTTTTCACTCTTCATTAAGGTTCCCCACCCCCCTCCACACTTCACAGAAATTTACTGGAATTTCCACTATTGAACATTTCAGTCTAGTGCATATTAAAAATAAAAACCAAACCAAACCTCATTCACATTGTCTTCTCTAGAAGGAAATGAACCCTCCCTACTATATCATGTATGTAGCAAATTAAATAAATATTTACACTTCGCAATATTTTTTCTATGATATTGGGGATTTGTGCTCACTTAGAGATTCAAGGGACCGAGAAGGAGATCTGGCTAACTTAAATGTAATATATCATTATCCGCAACCAGCACAGGCATACTTTATATGTATTCCAAGGCAATTAATGGAAGGGATGTTCCAAAATTAAGTGAAATTAGATCACTTTCTCCATTTCTTGTTTTGGATTGGTAGTCCCAGGATTTTTGCAAATTATTAAACTCATGACATTTTAAACTCTTTCAGTACCTGGACAGAGGGTAAGCAACAATGAGATCCTGTGCCTCAAAATCACATATAGCCTTATACACCAGGAACTCAAACCCTGACTGTGTGAGACAGAAGGGTGGAGAAGATGCCTTATGTCAACTTGTGCAATTCTCAGGGCAGGATAAAGGTTTTGTTTTGCTTCTGGAAGACTTGCATCTGGTGTACATCAAAACATATATTCTTCCTATGAAAACTGACTCACTAGAATAAGGACCTGACTGGTTGCTGGATGTTCCAGCCCCAGTACTCTGTATAACATCTTTGAGTTTTCATGGGGTTCTTTAAGCAGTGGTTTCATTTAAGGTATGAGGAAATTAATTCTGATTTTGATTTTATATATTAGTCCAGGGGTGCTCAGCCTCCTGCCTGTGGACCATCACATCTGGCCCGTTGGGCTCCTTACAGGTCCAGAAATTTGGCAGTGGGGGAACAGTGGCCATTAAAATGGCCACCCTCCCCCCACCAAATCCTCAAACCCCATTCCCTGCACAGCCAGTTGGAACCAAGTGATGTCCTCTTCCTCAGTGGGGCCAGGCCACTTCCCCTGCCTCCTTCTCAATTGGGACTGGGCCCCACACTCTCCCTCTCCTCAGGGCCAGGGCACGTTCTTTTGCACTGCAGAGCTGTATTGGGGCTGGGGCTGGCTTGCCCTCCCCCATGCAACCATATAGTGGCTGCTGTGCCTGTGCCACACTGGGAGCACCAGCTGGCCTGTGGACAGGCTGGGTGCTGCCAATTAGACTTTCTGGACAAAAAGGTTGGACACCACTGCATCAGTCCATCTATTTGTCTCTTCCACTTTCTGAAGTTAGCTCAGGACACCTGTAGAGGTAACCATGGGAGCCTCTGGAAGACACTGCAAATTAGAATTATATACATTTGTGTCTCTGAAAGGTCCTAAATGCTTACAAGATGATATTTCTTTTCTTCCCTATTATCTTTGTACCTCAGGGAAAACCACCCACTCTTGTGCTTCTCAGGCCAAGAAAGCCTCAGTGACTGACTTCATTAACCAGTGGCCAAGAAGCTATCACAGCCACATGGAGAGAAAGACAGAATATTAATTTTTTTGGACCAATATTTCTATTTAAACATTTTGGAGATGACAATGCCTGATACAAATATCAGTAAATCATATTTAAAAATGTTGTCCCAGTTAGATATTATATAGCTGTGGTTAATCCTTTAAGCATGGCTGCCCAGGTTTTACCTTACACAGTGATAAACTTGACTTTATCCTGGTATGAACATGCTAATTATGTGTACTGTATTGATGCCCAGGAAATCCTGTTACTGGCCAAGACTCAGACATGGCTGGTAAAGTACACAGAAAGAACTACGAATATGTCTGAGATATTTTCTACCATGGTATCTTTTTTTTCTCCCAATGTAGAGACGGCTAAAAATCCAACCAACAACACTTGCAGTTCCAGCCCAGACACTAATATTTCCTTAATTCAAGAATGAAGTTTGAGAAACCTGTGTGACACTGCAAATATGGTATTTCAGGAGGCCAATCCCATGAACCCTCATTTTAACAACTTCCCGGGTGCTCTGTACTAACTAAATTAAAGGAACTAATTATGTTGCAATCAGCACTGGCACAATTGCCCCAGCACTAGCAGGGTGGACAGTCTTTAAAGACTCAGCCAAGCAAAGATGGAAGTAGTAAGCAAAGCCCAAAAATTCAAGGCTTTTTAACCTACCTTTTAGGAGCTGTAACACTGCAGACAGGAGGGGTGCAGTGGTTATGGAATTGACAGAAGGAGAACATATGAGGAGAAAGACAAAAAAAGACAGGAAAAGAGATCAGTGATTTCCTACATCCCCAACAAAGTGAAGGAAAGGAACCTGGAGAGAAACACACACAGTGAGGTTTGACTCAAACAACCACTAAGAAAAAAAAGAGAAAAAGAAAAAGACAGGTTAACATTTCTTGTTTGGCATCACTTTTCTTTTCCTATGCTCAACTCTATTTCTTTCTTGTTATCTGCCAGATCTACCCATTTTGTGACACACTTGCCTTCTCATGCAGGCCAAACAGGACTGAATAAGAGGGCCCAGAGTCTGTCAAACACTAAGGGAGTGCACTTTTGTGGCACCTGCCTTTGCCTGCATAAACGTTGTGGGTCAAATCTACTTTCATAGTAGAACTCCAAGGGAGATCACTCTAGTGTGATTCAGTAAGTAGCACATAAAGGAAAAAAGCTCTTTATTAGTCGGCAATTCTGCTGGGTCCTTTAAGATGGTGATAAATGCACTTTGAGGGACTCTAAAGCAGCCCTGTTGTTATTCTGCAAGAGTGCTCCCTACAAGACATTTCTGAACCAGCAGCAGCTTCTATTTTCTTTATTCCTTTACACTCAGCTCTCTTGATGAAGAGCATACACAGAGGACGTTTTACCTCTTCTGGCCTTCTATTTAGAAAAAAGCAAGTTATATATCCAGACTGTCATGTAAGTCAGCACTTCCGGTTCTGTGCACTGAAAGCAATGGTCTGGAGGCTACTGTTACCACTGCAACTTTCATGCCTGCAGTTTCTGACTAATACTCCCAATGGACAGAGACCTTGAAAGGGATACTCAGATTGTCTGCCGAAGGCAGGTACTGACTTTTTATGGTGGTCTGATAGAACAAGAAACATCAACATATCAAGGCCTGCAGGGCACAATGCAGGCAGGGTGTAAACATAATATCAGATTCCAGGAATAAGCAGCTAGAAAGGAACAACCGCTTTAGAGATGAGCAGTTGTGGATAAGAGCAGCACGTCAGGCTGATGTTATTTTGTAGGCCAAGATATGACTCAGTACTTGTTTCAGTAACTGCAAATATGGGTGCTTCAGGCCTACTTTTACCGTAGCTCAGTGTTTTGCATAACTAGCTTTAAAGAGATAAAAGTACATTAGTTATGGATACCTCCTGATCCTTCAGATTTAGAGAAAATGAATGGAAGATCATCTTTGGGTCTCTTGGTTCCAGATAATATACTCCTGAATTTGCAAGAGTGAGAAGGCCAGAAGGGATAGTCAAGTCCCTGAAGACTTCAGAGGTTTAAATTCCAAAAGACAGCATCCGAAAGAGATTTGCTTCACTTACAGAGCTGATCTTGGGAGTGTTGCTGTGACTGCAGAATTCCTGCATTTGCTTATCTAAATATACTTGTATTTAATACATCACTTATTTCCTCCAATGTCCTAGCTTGTTTTAGTGAGATACATACATCAGATACTGATATTGCTACCATAGGTAGAGCTGCAACGCCAGTCCTAGGAGTTCTTTATTGTATCTACTATGAATGTCCTGGGGGCTCTGCTCTGAGCATATTAATGCTCTGTTAAGAGTGTTTGCCTCCATTGCAACATAGTGATGTCCAATACTGAAAACCGCAAACATAACGCATTTGTTGTTTAATATAAAAATGAAGTCACTGGTGCAAAAATTAATTTTCACACTTGCTTAGGTGCTACCCGTCCCCATATACCTCTATTTTCCAATTTCTGCTTCTACTTCACCAAGATGTCTTCCAGTTTAAAGCCAGGAAAAATTACTCCTGTGATGTGACACTTGTATTGAACATCTAGCTGTACTAAATAGTTGGAAATTCACTGCTGTTTAAGCAAAAGGTGATATACTAATTTATTTCCATAGTCCTGATATTTAGAATATTTTTCCTGTTACAACTTCAGTAATGTTTAGATTAGTGGGTCTCAACCTCTTCAGACTTGAGGCACCCCTAACTGGACTTAAGGCACCCCTCCATAACTAGTGAATTGTATAATTTATCCCAGTTGGGTGGCTTTCACTACAGCATCTACCTCCTTGCAGAGGGGTCATGTAGTTGAGGTGGGGGATTGGCCAGGCCAGGACAAGCCTGAACCTGCGCTTATCTCCTTACCTCAAAACACCCTTCCAAGGATCTGGTGGCAACCTAGCTGAGAATCATTGGCTTAGTTCAGCAGCCAGGTTATTCAGAATAATAAATTGCTAGAGTGAAAATACTATGATGTGTTACTAGACCCTTTCACCCTCTTAACCAACTACGGCTGACCCCTCAGAGATAGAAAAGCTCACCAACACTACTTCTTTGGAGTTTAGTGGGTAGGACTAATAGTAATTCTAAAGGTAACTCCAAGCTAGAGTAAATATAGTATCTAGAGGCCTTACCTCTTCTGTTTGACTGTGATGCCTTTTTGCTGCAAGGCCTTCTCGTTGGCCATCTGTAGAAGCTGGATCTCCTTCCTGGAAAAAAGTCGTATGGCAAAGGCTTTCTCCAGGAGCTTCTCAGGAGACACTGACTTGGCAATGTCCCTCACAAAAGTGCGAATGTCCTGTTGAATATTGTCTGACTCCATAGGTTGCCCAGCTCTTACTTTATGAAAGAATTTGAGAAGGGCCAGTGCAACCCGGTACAGCACCTTGTAGCCCTCCACCAGAAATACATCAAAGACCCGAGCAATATATACCATGGGCAGTTCTCCAAAGAGCCACCGTTGCCAGTCAGAGTATACTTCTAGCACATCCTCAGATACTGCTACCATTAGCTTGTGTGCTGCCTGACAATACTTGTTAACCAAGTCACCAAAGGTCATGCAGGAGGACTCGAAAGCCAGGAAAGTCTGATCAATGAGGCGTTTGGAGGGATCATTGCAAGCAAGGATGCGACACACCTTCTCAAAACACTCTGCCTCATCCTGGCTGTAGTGGAGGAGCAGAGCAACCACAGAAGGCAGTGCTGGGCAGAATGATATGTCAGGGAATTGATTACCAATGCAGGAAATTATCTTCCTGACAGCCACAATGCCCTCAGCATTCAAGCAGTAAGTGGGAACCAGGTTATTATCCACAAACTCTGGCAGTGGGAGGGTGCCACTATTACGTTTGCCAACTATCTTCACAACAATGTCACGGTACACATTTGCATCTGGTGTCACTGTGCGACATGGAATGTCACGAATGAGTTTGTGGTATACTTTGGCTCGCAAAGAGTGGTTCTTGGACCAGTAGCCCTGTCGGGCCAGCTGTTTCAGCTCCTGGAATTCTGTGCAAGTTAACTCCTTTGGGTCCTGGTTCTGGATGCTGGCATCCATCTTGTCCCAATCCACAAAGCGGCTGTACTCATCCATGCCTGCACAAATTGTTCTTACAGAAGGACAGGGAGATAAAGACTTTACTGGGCCTTTCATGGATGCATACTTTTTCCTACAAGGGGAAAAAAAAAAAGAGGAAGAACATTTAGAGATTTGTTGTAAGCCCCCTTAGGAGCAGACATTCAATTTGGCCTGCATTGGCAAGAAACTCCTTCCTGCCATGAATGAGTTCAGATGAAATTTCAATTCTGTTCCCACAGCACACAGTGTTTATCGTGTCAATCGACATTTAACTAGCATGGCAGAAGACAGCCCAAATGTAAATTCTGAACACATTTAAAAGTGTGGAAGAGTTCCCTACAATAATTATTCTGGCAACAGACATCTCTGCACATTTGCATACGCTCAAATTATGATTGTGTTAGCTTGTGATAAAGAGCATGTTAACATCCTATATATTCAAAGATAGCTACTGTAAGCTTTGCTCAAAATGCAGCATTCTCTTCATGAAAAATGTGTACCATCTGGACTATAAGCATCCAGTGTAATGCACTGGCCTTGTGAGTTCATGGGCTTGTGTGCAGTTCTGTCACTGAATCATTGCCTAGGGCTGTCCCACAGAGAGAGACCTGCTACCATTAATATCAGAAAATCTCTCCTAAAAAAAAAATGCAAGCCTCTCTTATGTGCAAGAGCTGAAAGGCCAGGGTTTTTAACCCCCAGGAGACTGTGCATACATTCATGATTTTTACTGAATCCAAAGGCACATCTGCCACCTTAGAAACTGTTCAGAGGCATGCACTTTTGTAGACAACACCTTCCTTTGTCAGATGCTACCAACTGCATCTAGATGAAGGTCCATCTCCACTGCAGGCAAGGTGCGACTGCAGCACTGGTATGTGTACACATGCTAATTTTAAATTTAGCTAGCTAGCATGGGCATCCACAATAGTGAGAGCATGGCAACACAGGCTGCAGTGCATGTCAGCCACTTGAATATGAACCCAGTGACTCAAGTTAGTACCATCAATGCTAAAATTAATGCTGCTGCATCTTCACTCTTATTTGCATCTGTGTTAGCTAAATTTAAGTCAGCAGGTACAGATCTACATGAGGTGCAAATCACACTTTTGACTGCAGTACAGATATACTCCAAGGCAAAGGGGTTTATCACATTCAAGTGGCCCTCCCCACCCTCTGGATTAGGTACAGCAGGAGCATTATATGACAGTAAAGATTATTTTGTGCGTTCTAAAAAAACCAATGAGTCGCATGCCGACTAACCAGAGAGCATTCCAAAGTTAACCATTTACAGACACGTTCTCTTTTGACAATAGTGGACATAAAAAACCATTCTGAAACTTTTAAGTTATATATTCTATATTAGGTTGTCAAATGATTAAAACATTTGATTGTGATTAGTTGCACAATTAAAAAAATTAGTTGCAATTAATCATGATTTTAATTGCACAGCTAAAAACTCAAAATTATGTGCAGAAAAAACACAAAATAATACAAAATTATGCAGGTACTTTGTATGGCGGGGGGTGGTGTGGGGTGACTGGTGTGTGGGGGAGGGATTTGTGAAGGTGTGCGGGCTGTGGGTGCATGTGTGGGGTTTGGAGCCTGGGGAGAGGGGATGCCTGCAGGGGGGTCTGGAGCCCCGGAAGGGGAAAACCCTGGATACTGTGGCAGGATGCCCAATCTGAGTGGGGTCTCCGTGGAGCTGCCTGACTCACGGAATGCCCCCTGCCCAAGCATGGCTCCAGCGGCAGGGGGTTCAACCTATTCTTGTCTGAGCAGCAGCGGCTGCAGGCAGCCCAGACCGGGGGCAGTTACTCCGGCCCTGGCCCCAGCCCCGACCCAGATTTCCCTGTTTATTTGCTTAGCGGGTCTCAGGCAGTCCTGACCTGTCCCGGGCCTGAGGTTACCAGGCAGCTCTGCTGCAGCCCAGCGTTGCCTTCCCCGAACCCCTGGCACTGCCAGCCCTGCTGCTCAGGGCCGTGGATGAGGGTGGTTGGGTGTCCCCCCCCCCGTCTTCCTACTGCAGCCACCTGGAGCCCACGTCCCACCAGGACCTGCACAGAGCCACTGCTGTGGGGCTGCCTGGCACCCTCAGGCCCCATGGCTCAGGCTTGGGGCAGGCTGGGACCACCTGGGAGCTCTGGCATGAGCCACCTCCAGGCATGCGGGTCCCCATGTATCCCAGGTCTGGGCCCCCAGGGAGCGGTGGTGATGGTGGCCCCATGGAGGCAGGTGGTACCAGCGGGTGGAAGCAGGATTCCCACAGAGCCACCTCCTGCAGCCCTCTAAGCATGCACCGCATGCCCAGTTCCAGCCCACTGCCGCCACCACTGCTGAGCCAGGCAGAGTGGCTGCTCTCCTTCCTGTGCTACCTGGGCTCCCGCCAGGACTGGTGGCTGTGCAGGTCCCGGCGGTAGCCCAAGAGGCATGTGGACAAGAGTGGCGGTGGCGCTGGGTATGGCTCAGGCTCCAGTGACGCTGGGCTATAGGCTGGGCATGTAGTGTGTGGCTCCACGGGAATCCTACCCCTGCCTGCTGGCAGCGGCGGCCTCTGTGGGGGCATAGGGCCACTGTCACCACCACTCCCTGGGGGCCCAGACTGGGGATGCGTGGGTGGGTATGCTCCCCCCCTCCCCCAACTTCCTGCTGCAGCTGCGCAGAGCCTGCACTCAGGCTGTTCCACGGCTCCTCTGCACTGCCACCACTGTCCTGCAGGGCAGCCTGGAGACAGTGGTGATGACAGTGGGGCAGGGCAGCCCAGGCTCCAAAACCACATATGCAATTAACATGTTAAAAATAATAATGCGTTAACTGGTTCTTGCATTAACTGTGCACATTAATGGTAAGTAATTGACAGCCCTACTGTATATACAGAGTTGTTTTCTTCCTGCTTTGCTTCAGTTAGGAGGAAAACACAAACCTTTGTCTATCGAAGGCAAAATAAATTCATAAATATACCACCAGAGTTAGGATAGTGGTAACTCTGATCCAGATAGTGCTAGACAGTAGTTGAATATTAAATCAGTGTATTTTGAAAACAGATGCATCAAATTTTAAAAATAAATGAGTTACATTTGAAAATAAGGCAAGCACAAGTTAAACCTACTTTGAAAGCTGCCTAGAAAATAAATGAGGGGAACATCAATTCTTGGTTTAGAATATCTGCTTCCATTTTTTTGTAATGTGCAGACTTGAGAGGTAGGAGGAAGAACAGCACAGAACAGCACCTCTACCATGCTGATGCCTGAGGCCATGATAAGAGATCTGCAGACGGTGTTGCTCCCCTCCCCTTCCTTGTCTATGCAGAATTTAACAAGGGCACTTGACTCAATGGGCTGGGGTTTTAATTAGGAACTTGACACCGCGCGTGCTTGGGGGGGGGGGGGGGGAAGGCAGCGCTTTAATTACAGTGGCTCTGAGAGCCACTCTAAAGCACCACAGTGGCTCATGTATGAGTACCCCTGCGTGTCAAAATGGTGGTGGGGGTGCTTGAACTAAAACTCATTCGATGAGTTTTAGTTCAAGTACCCTCACTGCCATTTTGAAACACACGGACACTTATACACAAGATGTGGGAGGCTGCCAGAGTGCAGCAATTGCTATGCCCCAGCAGACTCTGTTAATCAAGTCTGCTCCAACACTATAATTACAGAGCATTGGAGCAGCCTACACGCTTGTGTACAAGCACAGTGGAAACTGTTGAGGGTTGATGGCAGTCTGCTGGCCACAAAGGGTGCGAAACCACTGGTGTATGCCCACTTTCTGTGCTGAATCCCATCCTCCTATTTCTGAAACCAAATGTTCAGAATGCAACTGAAGGGTGTGACCTCTTGTTCCCACGTCAATTCTGAAAGACGGATTTCTTATAATGCATTTGTTTGCAGTTAATATTAGAAGGTTGTCCTGAGGTTCTGCTTTGGGGTTTCCGCAGTGTGCACAAGGAGGACTATACAGAATATTGGTCCACTGAAGATCCCATTTTATAAATGAGGAAATGTTTACATCCAAATTTAGGGACACTCCACATTTTCCTATTACCTTCCATCTGAAGAACCCAGAGACGTCTAAATACTGACCAATTCTCCTCAAAGCATCCCTCCTCCTACTGGAGGGAAGTACAATTCCCTCTTACTGCAAGTAGAGGTGCACCGATACATTAGTCCCTTATCAGATTGGCACAGATATTGGGCAAATTGAAAGTACTGGAAATCAGCTTTTGTTGCCTGATGTGGCTGATAATGTGGCCGGTAAACGTCCCGTGCATGCGCACAGCCGCATCATGCAAAGGGCCAGGAGTGCAGCTCAGCAGCTTGGAGACCAGCATCTGGCTGGTTAAGTCTGGTGTGGGGGAAGGAGTTGGGGGAGGGAAAAAGCGTGGGGGTGGGGGAGGAGCAGACTGAAGGCCGCAAGTGGCTCATCCAGGGGGTGCAGGGGAGGGAAGGTGGCTCCCACCCTGCAAGGGCATGCCCTCCTGGGGTGTATGCAGGGCGGGAGCTGCCACACCCCCTGGATGAGCCACAGCTCTGTCCTGTGCCCTGCCCCAACCCTACTCCCTCCCTCACCACGGGGGCCTCAATCTGCTTTGCCCCCCCACACTCCTTCCCCCACTTCAGACTTACCAGCCCAACGCTGGTCTTCAAGCTGCCCAGCTGCATATCAGAACCAGATCAGTATCAGCCAACATGGCTTCTTAAAAATCAGCCATTGGTATTGGTCCAAAAAATCTCTTTCAGTGCAGCACTAACTGCAACCCAGGGACAGATAGGTGAAGCACTATGCTTGTGACATGAATGCTGCATGCCCCCAGAGGCTGGGGGGGGGGGAGGGGGCGGCACTGAGAGCTCCCACAGGTGGCAGCACTGGGGTTGAGACAAGTGGGAAGCTACTGCAGGCAGCTGTAGCACTGTCAGTGGCAGGGGGTGGTGGTGAGCAGTGCCCAGTGGTCAGCGAATACCCACAGACACCATGCTGGCAGCATTCAGCAGTGATCATAGACCCCCTGCAGACGCAGGTGTTAGTGGCAGGGGGGGTGGGAGTGGCAAATGGCAACCGCCCACAGGCGCCACCAACAGGGTTGGTAGCGCCTTTTCGCAGAGGGTGCACTACCATGCTCAAGGGGTGCAAATGTACCCGTGTGCACCCCTGATGCATCGCCAATAGTCTTTAGTGTCTACAATGCAGCAATTCCCATGCTTCATTTTGCTGGAATCTCTCCTCTACAATGGAGTTTCTCTCTGGTGTCATTCTTTGAAATCTGTTGCCACTAATGTTGTGGTAGTGCCAGGAGGCCATTTATGTCAGTGCCCCATCATGCTAAGCATTACGTAAAATGTACAGAATTTAAGGCTTGGCCATTTTTGTCCCTGTTTGCTGTTTTTTTCTCTGCACCTTGTCCTTCATTTTCTCTCTGTTGCCAGGCTCACCAAAGCCCTGAGCCATATGTCAATGAAGTCAGTAGAAAATACTCACGGATGTCAAATGGCTTCAGAACAGGGCTCAAAAGACTACACATAGCTCAGCATGGATACATCTACTAGTGTGCATACAGGCCTGGCTGCACATGTCAGAAGGCCAATCCTTTAAAAGCAGAGAGGGGAAGGAAAACCAGGACCAGACTATTATCTGAGCCTGACTTTCAGGAGCAACTACACTTAAGTCCTGTGTTAAAGTAGAGAAAGACTACCAACATGCTGTCTGGTATTTCACTGGCAGATGGGGAAACAATGCTACTACTGGAGGAATGAGGAAAGCTAAGAGCTCACCTACATGGAACTGCAGGAAATTTAAGACAAATTGACTAAAGGCATGGTATTAGTGTGTGACAAAGGTCATTAGATAACCATGTAGATGCTTTCATTTGACAATAAAGCAATCACAAGGGCCCTTTAGCTTTACAAGTAAGAAACGGCTATGTAAAGCTAAATTATATTCTGAGGTGTAAATTAGGGGTGCACCGATAGAGATTTTTTGGGCCGATACCTACCGATGGCCGAGTTTTAAGGATCTGTATTGGCTGATACCGATCCGATTCCAATATGCAGCTGGGCAGCTTGGAGACCAGTGTTGGGCTGGTAAGTCTGGTGTGGGGGAAGGGGCATGGGGGAGCAGTTGAGGCCCCCACGGTGAGGGAGGGAGGCAGGGGCAGGCGCTGCACAGCTGGTGTGGGGCGTGGGACAGAGCCGTGAGCGGCTCACCTGGGGGCAGCAGGGGGCTTCTGCCCTGCATGCACCCTGGGAGTGCATGGGGGGCGTGTGCCCCTGGATCTCCATAGGGCAAGGCAGGGCAGGGCGGGACGGGATGCCACTGTGGGGTGGGGCAGTGACAGGCTCTTCCTGGCAGGGCTGGGCTGGACTATGCTGTGCTTGGGGTGGGTGGAGGTGCTGGGAGGGTGCTATGGTTGGGGCTGCACCCACCACAAAATTCGGTGTAGGCCCCCCTCCATAGGCCTCTCCCAGCACCACTGCTGTGCACCTTGCATGCAGCACAGCCTGGCCCAACCCCCGCCAGGAAGAGCCTGGCACAACCCCTGGCCTTAGCCTGCAGCGGCAGCCTGCCCCGCCCCACCCTGCACAGATCTAGGGGCACACTGCCCCCATGTCCTTGCACAGCAGCAGGAACACTCCCCCCGGCTCCGATGAGCTGCTCATGGCTCTATCCTGCATCTGCTCTGCCCTACCCTGCCCCAGCCCCACTCCCTCCCTCACCCTGGGGGCCTAGATCTGTCCCCCCACACCCCTTTCCTCCCTTCCCTCACACCAGACTTACCAGTCAGATGCTGGTCTCCAAGCTGCCAGGCTGTGCTCCTGGCCTTGCACACGCTGTGGCTGCACGCTAGGGCTGTGCGAAGCTTCAGCTGCCGATTCAATTCAGACGAAATTTGACCTGATTCGGCAGCCAAATCTCCAAATCAAACTGGGAGACCCATTAAAAGGCCTGAATCGAATCCGAACCCTCCAAATCAGTTTGGAAAAGACTGAGATTCAGATCCGCCAGGCAGAGGCAGGCTTGGGTGCCCATGGCTGCCCCACCCAGCTCCAGCCTCCTGGCACTTAAAAAAAAGCAAAGAACCGCCCTCCCCACAAGCTGTAGCAGTGGCTGTGGAGGTGCTGGGGCCACATGGCAGATCCCCACCACACAGACCATGCTCCCCGATCTCCCCCTCACCCAGTCCCGCCCCTGATGGCTGCTCTGCCTGGCCCCAGCAACCCAGCAATTAAAAAAAACAACCCCCAAAAACCCCTGTACTCACTGGCTGCAGGAACAGTGATTAAGGCCTCTGGGTGCTTGTGTCAGAGCCCCCCCACACACACCCTGAGGCAGTGGGGGGCAGTGAGGATCACACCCCCACTGGGCACCCATGGTGCAGGTGCAGTGCAGCTTGGCAGGGTGCCGCACACTGTCTGGGAGTAGCTGCGATGTGGGTAGGCCATCCCTGCTGTCTCCCAATGCCCTGTGCAGGGGGGGGGGGGGCGCTTTGCCATGAGCCCTCAGAGGCTGTGATCCCTGCTGCTGCAGCCAGTGAGCACAGGGCTTCCCCCCCCCAAATGCTGAGATGCTGGGGCCAGGCACAGCAGCCACTGGGGGCAGGGGGGAAGATCGGGGAGTGGGGGCTGTGCGGGGGGGGGGCTCTGCCATGTGGCCCCAGAGTCCCCACAGCTGCTATTACTGCTGGTGAGTGCATTTTGGTTATTTTTTTGATTCCCAGACTGCTGGGGCTGGGTGGGGGGGCCATCAGAGGCAGGGTGATTGGGAAGCAGGGGCTGTATGGGGGGCTCTGCCAGGAGGCCCCAGAGCCCCCACAGCCCTTGCTGCATCCAGTGAGTGTGGGGCTTTTTTTCTGGCCTAGAGGGTCCCTTCCAGTCCTGTAAAAGTAGTAGAAAAATAATATGGAAAATAATTTTGCACTGGTTGCAGGATAGGCTGGAAGTGTTTCTAGGTTTAGTTTCATTATTAGTGAGTATAAAGGAGACTGTATAAAGAATTTTATGGTTATGAACCATGCAGTGAATATGGGTATTTCCATATGGAAATGGTGTCAATTTAACAACCAGAAGAAAACCTTATTAGTCTTACCACATCTCCATTCCATAAAGATAACTAGAAGCAGATAAAGTTCATTAATTGTTTCATCACTCGGGCCACTTTGAACAGCTTTCTTACAGTGAACAGAAAGAAAATGTTTCTTTTCACATCTTCAGAAAAGGTTACTATAGACCAAAACTTTTTACTTATAGGAATTCTTTCTTCATACACAGGAACTGGGGGAAAAAAAGGAAATAGCTGAATTACAAAACTATAGAGGAAGATTCAAAATGCAGAAAACCCACTCGTTTTCAATGAAGTTTTAGAAATCATGAACATATTAAAAAGTTGATCTCAGCTGTTTTTATAGTTTGAAACAACAGAATTTTGTTGTTTCTAATATAACTGCCACAGGCTAAAGTGTCATGAAAATGGAACAAGGAAAGAGTTTATTATAGGTATTCTGGATAACTTTGTTCCTTACTCTGTTTAGGAATCTTGTTGATTGCTTATTAAATGTTTGGAATTAAGATTAATGATTTGATGAGGCTGACACTTTACCTACATCCTGCACACTTATGGCATAGCAAGGCATCAATGTTTAGAATCAACATTTTTTTCACTGTAATGAGCAACATTACATGAGCTTAACTGAGTTAACTCTCCCCACTTTCCCAAGCATCTTCTCTACAGTTATACTACTATTTACTCTATAAGGATTGCTAGGCAGTTGCCAAATTCAATTGTGGTGCCCATTTCTATAGCATACTGCATAGCATTCTAACAGAAAGCAAAAAATTTCTTTTGCTGTCCAAATCAAAACCACTACTAACCTCCTGATGATGCTGTAATGCAGAGCCATTTCCTAGCTCTCACTGGTAATACTAGTCAAGTTGCCTTCTGTCTTGCTGAAGCATTACCTAACATTTGCTTTCTGTGCATTCCAGTTATGCTGAGATGTTAGTAGGCATGTGAGCAGATTATCAAAACCACTGCTTTGAAAACTACTGGTTATTAATTTCCACCCCAATTAAAAACAAAACACTCAAACCAACAACAAACATTAAAAGCCCACTACTTGGAGTAGATATACCTTTACATTCTTTGTGAGCACTGAATCATGACTGTGATGTTGATGTTTTATACACCAAGAGGTCTATGACTTGGATGTGAACGCAACAATTTCCGCATGGCACAAAGATATTATAGAAGACACGGAGGTCAACTAGTACATAATTATGCTCTTCCCTTCTCAATCTGTGCAGGGCACCTTTATTTCTTCTCCAGTTTCTTCCACAAGGAGACATTTGTAGCAGCCTACTTCAATAACCAACAAGAGAAGTACCATATCCCAGAAGCAGATATTTTTAAAAGAAATGTAACCAACACCTTTGGTGTTAGCTTGCTTCCTTATGCGAGTACACAAATATTTGCACTAACAGTATGCCATGTTAACACTACAGCTAACTTCTCTATGGGGCACAGCTGTACTGCTACCCGGTGCATCCACAGGTGGCAGATAGTAGAATGACCTTCAGGGAAGGTTAGCTGTGAAATAAGCAGCAGTAACTGCCAAATAAGCAGTCACTGACCAAGCAGCAGCAGCACCACCAGGATGTGGCGAGGACAGCAGATAGCAAAGCTTTCCTTCCTGAAAAGCCACATATATCCTTTGACAGTGCTGTGACATGGCAAGTACAGGTCACCACTATAATAAGCCTGCCCAGCTCCCAGCCATGGATCCACAAGTCCTAAATGGTGGAACAGGAGGAAGAAGGCACTAGAATATCAACAGCTGTGAAGGCGAATGAAGGTGGCAGCAGAATGAGATCCCCAGTTGTCTTGGCCTCTTGCCATTGGAACAAGGTCCCGTTCTGTCAAGAGCCATGTAGAAGCTGATGTGCAGCAGCTTCTCCACGAAGAAGTCATGCACAGGTATGCATTTTCAGCACTTTCCTCAAGTCCTTTGGTAAACAGCTATTGGCAATGGGAGCAGGATTGTGAGGTCTGGAAGCTCCTAGCCATGAACTTTCATGAAGTGGTAATTACAAGAAGGTTATCCAAGTGCTAGACAAGACAGGAGTACAATTCGGCAGCTGTAACTGTCACTAAACAGCCCTCATCAGGATCTGCTCTGCTTGCTCCACTTGGGGAGGGGACTAGAAAAGGTGCCCTAAACATAGCCTGTATACCTTCTGCCTGACTGGATAACCGTGTCCAGTGGGATCCCCTTTATTGCAGTTGAAAATAACAGTGAAGACACCATTTTCAGGAACTGGAACATCAGGACCCTCATGGACAACCCTAATAGTGAATGCCTAGAGCACTGCACTGCAATCATGGCCTGAGAACTCAGGCGACAACATCAATGTAGCTGCACTGAGCGAGGCCCAACAAGTGGGAGATGGGCAGCTCAAAGAACAAGGAGGTGGCTATATCTTCTTCTGGAAGGGTAAACAGGAAGGAGAACATCGACTTCACGGAGTTGGCTTTACCATTAAGAATTAACTCATAAACCAACTCAATGAGTTTCCTAGTGGAATTAATGAGTGCCTCATGACTCTCCATCTTAAACTGGCAGGGAGCCTAAATGCCACTGTCATCAGTGCATATGCCTTAACTCTTGATGCCGCCAATAAAACCAAGAAGGAATTCTATGTCAATCTTAACTAAGTTCTTTCTGATGTTCCGAGGGAGACAAACTTATTTTTTTTGGTGATTTCAATGCCAGAGTCAGAAAGGATTCTAACCTCTGGAATGGAACCACTGGCAAGGAAGGAGTAGGAAAGGTCAACTCCAAAGCATCCTCCTCTTGACCAAATATGCAAAACATGGACCCACCATCACCAACACCCTGGTTCTGCCAGAAAAACAGGAATAAGACATATGGCAATGCTCATAATCTAACCATTGGCACTTGGTTGCCTATGTCATTGTCTGTGTCTGGGATCGCAAAGATATCTGCATCATCCAAGCTATGCTACGAGCTGATGACTGCTGGACTGATCACTGACAAACTGACTCTGAAACGATGGCTGCAGCAGAAGCAATACCAGTGGAAGATTGACGTTGAAGGACTTAAGGATGCAAGTAAGTGAGACCTCTTCTACCAGTACCTCAATGAAAGACTGGTGAATTCCAATCAACAACAATGGAAGAATGTCAGCAGCATGCGGGGTGCCCTCAAAACTAGTCATCAGCACTTGTGAAGAGACACTTGGATTCTCTACCAGGAACAGAGACGCCTGAGCAGGGTGCGGGGCCCAGGGCAAATTAGCCTGTGTGGGGCCCTGCCCCCGGACGCGAGGGAGTCAGCAGTGGATTCAGCAGCAGGGTACTGAGTGGCCAGACATGAAGCCAGCAGCAGTGTGGAGTCACTGCAGCCACTCTGCCCAGTTCTGCAGGGCCCCACAAAGTGCAGGGCCCAGAGCGGTTGGCCCAACTCACCCCCCCCTAGGGACAGACCTGACTAGGGAACATCAAGACTGGTTTGATGAGAATGACTGGGAGGTCCAAGGGTTGACTGAGCTCAAGCACAAGGCCTTTGGTACTTGGCAAAACAACACCAAGTCCAAGCAAAAGAAACTGAATCTCCATGAAGCCAAAACAGAGGTCCAAACAAAGACCCATGATATGAAGAACAAGTGGTGGGAAGACAAGGCTAAGGAGATTCAAATTCTCACTGACATCCATGATATGCGTGGTTTCTCCAGTGCCACCAAAGCTATCTATGGTCTGAGCACTCAGGAACCAACTCCCTTGAGACCTAAGGATGGAGGAGACCTGATCAAGGAAAGAGGAACCATCAATGTTCACTGGAAGGAGAGTTTTGAAGACCTTCTCAATCAAGATTCTGTTGTTGATGAGAGTGCTCTCAACTCCATCCTGCAACACCCAGTCAGAGATTATCTCAGAATCCCTCCAACCCTTGATGAGGTGCAGAAAGCAATCAGCAGATGAAGAATGACAAGGCATCTTGAGCTGATGGAATCCCCGCAGAAATTTTCAAGCAGGGGTGGGGTGTCATCCAGATGTACTACTCCACACTTCCCAAGACAGATGCGCCAATGTTAGTGTACTCCACACTTCCCAAGCAAGTTTTATTTTCCCACCTCAGCCAAGGCATACAACTCAAGAGAAAGGTAGACAAATAGCTTCAGGGACATCCTCAAGGCCAAATTAAAAAAAAAATCCAACATTGATGTCAGCTTGTGGGAGACAACTGCCTAGGACCACCCCAAACGGAGGAAGAATGTGTTGCAAGGATCTCAGGACTTTGAAATCTTATGACAATAACATAAGGTGGAAAACTGGGAGTGGCAGAAACAGTGCATCATGGACCAGATGAAGAATCCAGCACTACTCATCCCACATGGAAACACTTGTCCAAGCTGCAGTAGAGTCTGTTAATCCTGGAAAGGCCTTATCAACCATCTTTGGACACACAGATAAGAAGCTCCCTGCCTCTGCATGCATTCCCAGGAAGGTGGGAATGGGGGTGGGGGCACGTCCCACAGATCTGTGTGTGAGGTGGGGGCAGATGCAATCTGCCTGCCAGCTGCACTGCCATGGCGAGGTGCCCCCTGCCTGCTCAGCAGCAGCAGAGATGGCAGTGTAGAGTTGAGTTGTGCCCACCAACTGCTGCAGGGTGGGCAGGGGGTACCTTGCCATGGTGGTACAGGGCTCATAGGGGGTGGCAGCTAGGGCTGTGCAAAATGGGCTGTATTCGATTCGGATTCGGCCCAAATTGGGGACAGTGATTCGATCCATTGATTTGGATCACTGTCCCCGATTCAATTCGGCCGAATCTGAAGATTCGATGCTGATTCGGTGAATCAGTGATTCAGACACAGGCACGACTTTGAAAGTTTTTTTCTACATACTCTGAGGTCGCAGCACAGCCTGTGATCGCTGCAGTGCTGGGGCACATGGAGCGTTCCATAGGAGCACGAGGGGCTCTCCAGTGTGCTTGGCAGCGAACCTGGAAGTGGACTGGAAGTACTTCCAGTCCACTTCTGGGTCTGCCTGGAAGCACGCTGGGGGGGGTCCCCTGTGTCTCAGCAATCGGCCACAGGGCAACCCTAGGTGCACCCCCCCACACACACCCAGGAGGCACCAGTCGCTGAGCTGGGGGTGGGGGGAAGCGTGGGGGGGGGGTGCACTGGGCCCCCCCGTGCTCTCCCCTGGTGGACCAGGAAGTGGACTGGAAGTGCTTCTGGTTCACTTCCGGGTCTGCTGCCAAGTGCCCCAGGGAGCCCCTCATGCTTCTGTGGGACGCTGCATCTGCCCCAGCACTGTAGCGTTCAGAGACCCTCCTACTTAGAGGTATGTAGAAAAAACATTTAAAGCTGTATCTATGTCCAAATTGCCAAATCTGTCTGAATCTCTCTGAATTGATTCGAAGGGTTCTGATCTGATTTGGGATTCTGACCCAAGATTAAAGGGTCCTCTGATTCAATTTGGAGATTTGTCCACCAAATTGGGCCGAATCTCTGCCAAATTGAGCCAGGGACCGAAGCTTCGCCCAGCCCTAATGGCAGCAGGGTGGGGAGCCCCAAGCCTGAAGCAGGCAGCCCACATCTGCCTCCCCACCCCCATTGGCCCTGCTCTGGCAGAGCCATGGGGGAAGGGGGTGGTATGGAGCATCATCATAGACCTCACCTCCCTGGCAAAAATAGAAGTCAGCACCTATGGCTGGCATGTTTTGGAATGGAGATCTCTTTCAATAGTGTTGCACAGAGTTCAATGGATTCCCTTAATGAGGTTAAACATAGTTCGATCTCTCTATAAATTGCCCCAGGCTTTGTTCACAGCAACAATGACTTCCTCACCACTTAAGCTGAGCTACTGAACCAGCTTTGCCAATATAGATTTGAGTAATGACCTGATGCTAATTTATAAAGTACCTTGAGAATTGGTTAATTGCTTCCCATTCTAGCTTTCTTTATTATTTGGGACACAGCCCTTTAAAATCTAGAAGCCTGCTATGCACTAACACTGGTACTTTCCACATCTCACTTTTAAAAGGTAGTTAACGGATCCTGACAAACCCACAAAAGGGTGAGCTGGGTCATAACACTTAATAATTTATCTTGGGATACCACAGTTGCACATGAAGAACAGTCAAAGCAAACGGGAATTAGGATTCAAGTGCTTCAATTCATAGGGCAGAATTATGGCATTAAACTGCAGCTGAATATCAATTGTGATCCATCTATATTGCATTTAATTACAGCCAAATACACAGAAAAAACAGGAGTTAAAGTCTCCAGTCGGACAAACAGATAATTTGAATTAGTTGCAAAGCAGTTTTCTTACTTAGAAAAGGAAATAGTATTTAATTACCTGAAAAGGTGGCGGGGGGGGGGGGGGGGGGGTTCCAAAGAGGATGGAACTAGACTTTTCTCAGTGGTGACAGATGACAGAACAAGGAACAATCATCTCAAGTTTCAGCAAGGAAGGTTTAGGTTGGATATTATGAAAAACTCTCTTACTAGAAGAGTGGTAAAGCACTGGAACAGGTTAACAGAGAGGTGGTGATGGAATCTTCATCTTTGGAGGTTTTTAAGGCCCAGTTTGACAAATCCCTGGCTAAAATAATATAGTTGGGGATGGTCCTGCTTTGAGCAGGTGGTTGGACTAGATAACCTCCTGAGGTCCCTTTTAACCCTAATTTTCTATGGGCACTTTTATATGTATTCCAGGGCTTGGAGTGGGGAGGAGAGGGGGTGGCACTTTAATTAGCGTGGCTCTGAGAGCCACGCTAATTAAAGTGCCACAATGTCTCATGCATCAGCATGCCTGTGCATCAAGATGGTGGCAGGGAGTTTCAACTAAAATTAATTTGATGAATAATGGCATGAATAATTCTTTCTTCCTTGGTTCTGAATATCCACATACGTAGAGACAGGCAAGTCTCTCTCAACCAAATGTTGTTGATTCAGCCTTATTTTTTCCTCATCATGGAATCAGTCTTTATCCCATTAAGACCATTTTTGTTCTTCCTTGAACTCCCCACAGTTTGCCACCTTCTTACTAACATTCAGCTGCACAGAACAAATACAGTATTGTAGGCAGTCTTGTCAATGTCCTATAGGATGTAGCCACTAGCTCTAATCTCTATTAAGTAATGGCACAATCACTACAAAAAAAAAGAAGAGGAGCCAATTTACTGTCCTATTACACTGCAAATTTGCCTGCATCCCAGTGTCCACTATCATTGTTAGGTCTCTTTGTCCATTACTAACCATAAGCATGTTTCTTTCCATTAAAATGTCTGTACTTCCAATTACTCTCCTCCCCACCCCACTCCCATCCCTCCAAGATATTCTACTTACATTTATTTAGGCTGAATCTCAAATCTCATTCCTTTAGCCAATCCCTCCAGCTCTCTTTGCATTATTTTCTGCCTTGACAGATGTTCATGCTACTTCATTTTACTATTATCTGCAAATGTGGAGTTCCATTATATCCAGAAAAGGGACAAAAGCAGTTGATTGCTTTATCAGGAGCAAATATAGAAATTTTACTAGGTGGGGAGATGAGTAGATAATGGTAATCAGTCCTCAAGCTCTGGAGAACATAAACCATTAAGATAAATCAGCAATGTCTGAAAAAGTGCTCAAATGACTTGGAATGCTAGCATGTATAGACAATGACTATAAGACACCACTAAGCACTGTGTCCATTAGCGTGCTCACACATTAATAATAATGTTGCACCTGTGCAGGTGCAGGCCTACTGAATCCACTCTTTCCACTGATTAACGTGTAGTCGGAAATGCACCATGTACTTATACCATTACATTCAATCCCAAAACCCCAAGAACTCGGTAACAGAAATAGGGATCATTTCTCTAAAAGTGCTCAGCATCTATTACAGATGAGCTTTTAGAAAAGGAAGTACCTGCATAACCACTCTGAACACTAAAATGAACAAAATCCCAACACATCTGGGTCCCAGAAATATAAGTGGATTGTACAGTAGCTTGAATCCCCTGCCTCAACACCAATAATGGTTACTTGTACAGATTGGCAATGGAGAATATTAAAGCTGATCTACGTGATTTGGCCTAGACTAGGGATGTGGAAGGTTAAATGTTTAAAAGATAAACATATTTGTTTAATGCATTACCAGTTACCACTTAGTGTGGGGTGCAGTCTAGAGGGGAAGGGAAGCTGCACAGTGTCCCAGGAACCGGAAGGCAGCAGGGCAGGCAGGAAGGAGGGAGGGAGGAGGAGGAGAAGGGGGACTAGTACCCACAGCCTATAATAGGGGTGGGCAAAATATGGCCTGTGAGCTGCAGCCAGCTCACCAAAGGATTTTGTTTGGCCTGTGGTGGGTCCCTTGGTCCCACCCAGCCCAGGTGTGGGGAGCAGCCCAGGCTGTGGCTTGTGTGGTTGGTCCTGTCGCCCCTGGATGGGCAGCAGTCAGGCTCTGTTTTACAGCAGGCCTGGTAGCAGTGGCTCCTTCTGGCTGGTAGCAGTGGCTCTTTCTGGCTAGAACACTGCCTGCCTGCAAGGGGAAACCCACCATTTCCTCAAGGGAACCTAGGCAACTAGGGGACCCCTAACTGGTAATAGGGGACCCCCCCCCATGCCCTCCTACAGTGCGTGCAGCAGTGGGAGCTGCCCCACCCTCCTCGCGCCCCTCAGGCGAACCACAGTTCCATCCTGCGCGTGCGCCCCCCCAGCAAGGCAGCGCTTGCCTCAGGCCCTGCCTCTTCCCCAGCCCTACTCCCTCCATCACCATGGGGGCCTTGATCTGCCCCCCACCCCCTTCCTTCCCCACCCTCTGTTATTCACCAAACAAAAACACAGACAAAAAAATTTTACAAGCAAATGTTCTTCAATTTCCTGTTCTGCCCCAATACAAATATGTTATAATACATGCTCAAGTTATAAACTCAAAGGGAAACTCAGATAAAATGAGCAAGGAGGGGAAACTAAGACTGTTATTCTCAAATTCCTTTAGCTCTATTAATAAGGAGTACTAGAAAAGGATTTCAATATTTGTGTAGCTTCTGGCTCAGATGGACAGAAGAGGGTGAAATGGTCTTGCAGTAGTTTATAACCGTTCGACCTCGTCATCCCTTGAGACGCTCTGGTGAACAAATGTTCCCCCAGATACTGGTGGTTACCCCTAATAAAATTATAGGTGGCCATCAGATCACCCCTGAGCCTGCGCTTTTCCAGGCTAAAGAGTCCCATAGCTCTCAGCCTCTTGTCATAAGGTCTGTTTTCCTGACCTCTGATCATGCGTGTGGCTCCTCTCTGGACTCTCTTGAGCTTCGCCACATTCTTTTTTGAATTGTGGAGCCCAAAACTGGATGCAGTACTCTAGCTGCGGCCTCATCAAGAACGAGTACAACGGGAGAATGACATCCTGGTGTCATGACCCAAAGGGTATGATTGTGTGTGCGCTTCGGCACTGCAGAATTATTTCCCGCCACTTGGAGCTTTCTTTGCAGGGTGCAATTCTCAGTTGCATAGAGACAACCCTGGTGCAAAGGAGTTCCCGCCACCCGTATGTAAATTTGTTTCCCACTATTGGCTGTTGCTAATTTATTCCCACGTGGCAGCTAGTGATTGGCTTGCTGGCCATATATGAGGCTTGAGCGGTTTCCGCCCAAGTTGGAGGAGAAGGAGGACTTCACATCTTGTGAAGAACTCTAAGCGCGCTGTGGAGCTTAACGAACCCAGCGTGTGCCTTAAGAAGGATATAGGGGCCTGATCAACCTCTAGCCTCTCCCCGTTGCCGCACGATCCCTCGACGTACCCTTCCCTGCGCGCTCGTGGAGAGTCACCTTTCAGACTCTCATCGTGGTATCCAGAGCTCTTCTCGGGTTATTTTGTCTGGTTGATTTGATGGGCTTGCGGTTCTAGAGCTCTCAGCCGGCCTTGGACTAGAGTTCGCGGTTAGAACTCTTGTCCGCTCTTCTTTTCTATCTGTAACTGCAACGCAAGCAAGTTTTCCTGCCTGCACCGCAACCATCTACAGTGTAAGTAAAATAATCTTTAATCAACCTCTACGCGTCCGTGCCTAATTCTAGTCCGCCGTGCCGAATTCCCCGACCCATGTGCCAGGGCTGCTGGCCACAGCCCGCCGTGCGCCCCCGAAAGCCTCAGACCGCTCCCGGCCCGCACACCTGGGATTTGCTTGAGAAGCATTTATGGCTGCAAGCCAGCATTTTGCTGGCTTTACTAGCAGCAGCACCACACTGAAGGCTCATGTTCATCTTGTGGTCAATCATGACCCCCAAGTCCCTTTCTTCCGTAGTGTTAGTCAGCGTAGCACTGCCAAGCCTATAAGCATGCTGTGGGTTTTTCTTCCCAAGGTGGAGAACCTTGCATTTTTCAGTGTTAAACACCATCAGGTTCTCATCCGCCCATTTCCTGAGCCTGTTGAGGTCAGCCTGGATCACCCTGCTGTCCTCAGATGTGGATGCTTTACCCCAAAGTTTGGTGTCATCGGTGAACTTGACAAATCTGCTTCTGACTCCAGTGTCCACATCATTAATGAAGATGTTGAATAATATAGGCCCAAGGACAGAGCCTTGAGGGACCCCACTGGTCACAAGACACCACACCGATTGACTTCTGTCAACCACCACCCTCTGGGTTCAACCACAGAGCCAATTCCCCAGCCAGCGGATCGTGGTGGACCCGAGGCTGCAGTTGGCCAGTTTTGCCAAGAGGTGATCATGGGATACCAGATTGAAACTTTTTTAAAGTCAAGATATACAACATCAATCTCCTCTCCCTTGTCCAGGTGATAGGTCACCTGGTCGTAAAAGGAAATAAGATTTGTCAAGCAAGTTCAAGTTCAACTTGAATTCTGTACATGGCCTTTTTATGTAACAATTTGTATGGGTTTAACTAAGAGTATTTTAAAACTGATTTAATTAAACCAATGCAAACACCTGTCTGGACAGTCAAGTCAATATAAAGCTTCAGTAAACTTGATTTAATCTATTTTTTAATCAATTAAGAGTGCCCAGTGCTGTGTGCATGTATAGATACAGCCTTAATATGACAGCCTAAGCAGGGCATCAAGAGGACATCTATGTTAGTGTAACATGCAGGAAAATGGAACTGGGCAAGTATGCAATGTAATGTCAATTTAAGACTACTCTGTTCTTCCCTAAATTTGATGCTAAGGGTCTGCAACTTTTCCTGTGAAAGAGACAAGCTGGTTGATACTAATGCACCTTGCACGCTCACTTAAAAACCAAAGTTATTATTTTATAAACAGATGTATTCCTCCCTTTTCCTCCACCCCCTGCCAAAAAAAAAGTAACAAAATCCAGTGAGATTTTTTTGCCAGGACTCTCAGAAACAGCAGCATTATCAAGGGTATCAGATTATTAACACATAATCCCTTTCCTGAAAGGAGTAATTTCCAAACAGCAAGTGTCACAATAAAGAGGAGGATGATCTCTTTACATGAGAGAGAGAGAGAGAGAGAGAGCGTGCGAGCAGGTACTGGCACCAAACCAATGGCAATATGCTCCTTACTTCATTTTCTAAGTGTAATCTCAAGCTGCATGCCAAAAACTGCACACAAATACTGCTTGAGCAATAAATTGCCATATTACAGTGCTTACCCTCTAGTTTTTCCCAAAGTTATGCTTCACTGGTAAAGCTGTAGTTTAGTACTATACAACAATGTAAAAGCAAAAAGGCTACAGTCCTTTCAGAAATGAAAACACAAGTGCACAGTATTTAACCAACAAATCCATCACTGAAAACAACATCTTTATGGATACTGCCACAGAAAATGAAGGAGCAAAGAGAGTTATTTAAATATTAAATAAGCAATAGGGATGTAAAATCCTAGCAGGAACAAGGAGTAATAGAATTTTGCTTCCCTATAGTCGGGCAACTAATGTTGAGGGTACAGGGCTGACCTAAAACTAGCTACCCTGAAGTAAAAATCTGTCTGTGGTCGACTCCACTAGCACAAAATGGCTATCACAATATTATATATCAGAGTGACAGGAGACTAAGGATTTAATTACCTGCTTATCCTTAGCACTTGTCCTTCAGATGAGATATGAAGCATACTGACTAAATAGAACAAACACTGTATGAATATTATGCATGTACATATGGTTTATGGATGGATGCCCTCAGTCTCAAAGGCTGTGCATCTGGCAGTGTTCACAAGAAATAATTGTACAGTTTTAAAAGCTACAATGTAGCTCAGTTAGAGAAGGAAGTAAGGTGCATCTTGCTATTGGTTTGGTGCCAGTACCTAATCTCTGTCATGAGAAGAGATCCTCCTCCATTTTGTTGTGACACTTGCCATTTGGGAATTACTCCTTGAAGGAAAGGGATTATCCGTTAATAATCTGATATCCTTGATAAGGCTGTTCTTTCTGAGAATCCTGGCAAAAAGCTCCAAGTACATGCACTTTATGGCTTTAGTCGCTCATGATTATAGCCACCCAGTATAACTGCACTTTTAGTGCAATATGACACAAAGATGAAGCATAAGATTCTTGTAACACAGTAGCGTGGTGTTTACCTGCTCTTTCTGTCACTTTGTAATAAGTAGCTTACTCTGAATCTACATGAACACAAGCGTATATACCACACAATAGCTTTGTAAATTGCAGAGTCTAAATCACACACACTTTCGCTGATATCTTCGTACCACAGATTCATGCTAGGCTTTTTCCATCCCATCCTATTCAAAATACTGGCCTTGTTAAAAATTCTATAGAACTCGCAAGATTACATATGAAGTATAGAGCTCCTCCTGACTTCTGGGACTGTCTAGAGAAGAAGTGTTCACTACATGGATGATAGGCTTTGAATTCTTTTTTTCAGATTTGTTGCTACCAGCTCTGAAACTGGAAGACATGTGTAGTACCCTCATCAATTGCAGACCTGTCAAAACTATGTATCACTCCTAACACAACCTAAAGCAGGGGTGGGCAATTATTTTGGGTGGAGAGCCACTTACTGAGTTTTGGCAAGCCATTGAGGGCCACATGGCAGGCAGACCAGGGCAGATAAATATTATTTTTCTACATTTTTAGGGGCCCCACAGGCTGGATAGAATGGCCTGGTGCGCCACATCCGGCCTGCAGGCCACATTTTGCCCACCCCCGACCTAAAATCTGGTTTAAAAAAAATGACACCTTTTTAACTGCCAGCAGATTCAGTTCTGTTTTGAAACGATGAAATAGGACACTATTGCAACACATTTCAACTGAACTAATGTTTTTTTAGTTGTTTTCTCTTCCTTGGAAACCCTCTAACAGGATGATCCACTTTGTAATGGTTTGCATTCTGCTGGCACAGCTATACCAGCTGAGAGTGTGAGGTCAGTTGTTCAGATGATGAAACTATGCCAGAAAAAACTCCTAAAAAACAAAATAACCATCTTTCTATAAACCAACAACCTTACTATAAATGCATCTATGCTGATATTGCTTTTGCATGTTTCGTTTTCAGTATTCTGGGAAGTGTTGCTTTATTCTCTGTAAGGAAATGCTGCATTATTGACTGGGGATTCTGCTAAAACAGCCATGCCAGCAAAGACTGTGATGTTGATAGGTCCTTAGTTCATGATCTCTTCTTCCCAGGACAACAGTTTTGAACAGCTAATATTAGCCTTTAACAGTATGCTTCCAAAGCTCAACTAATGAAATACTAATTTTGCCCCGTAGTTTAAACAGCAGAAAGACCGAAGAAAATGATAAACATCAGGTTACAAAGTCCAAGAGAATGAAGACTGCGGATAGTTTCCGCTTCTCTCTGCAAATCATTCAAAATAGTAGTTGAATCCACAGTTAGTCTTCATCATTATATGCTCCCATCAACACACGATCCAAGTCAGTCAATCATTAATATAAAGTAATTAGTTATATCTGGTTTTATAGCATGTGGTCACATGACCTTCTGGACAAAACAAGTCTGCAAGGCCAAACACAAGCATTCCTTATTCAAACTGCAGTTGCACTAACACTAGAAGACAGAGAAATTATTGGGCAAATACATCAAGAATTATAGTGGGACTAGCCAGTAAAGGGATCCATGTGAACAAATATTTCTTTAATCCCAACTTCAGGAATTTAGTATTCTATTTGCCTCAGGGTTTCATGAAAGGCACCCTTCCTTGCAGTCCTCATGCTTCAGTCACAGAACAAGCCTGTGCACGGAGAACAAATAGCTACTCTTTATTTTTTCATAGCATTATTTGCATTTTTCTTTTTTCAAGCATTTGGTTTGTGAAAATTCACACCCCACTAACTTTAAGATACAGAATTTTAGGGATTTGATCCGTCTAGTTATAAACCAGCATAAAGTCACCTTTTATAGGTGACTTAACACTGTCCAATCTGGGTAATGAGTACCCTAAATGGCCAGGCATACCACATGGTTATTTTATGCTCTGCTACCAGTATCTTGCTTGTCCCCACTACATCAAGCTTTGACAGAAGTGCAATCAAGGGCACCGTTATTATCTAAACACCCCCCCACAGTCGCATGATCAGAATAGTCACCTTGGTTTTGGACGTACTGAGACACACAAACAATCTAGACTGGTTTGCTTACCTGTTCTTGCATTTACAAAAAGCACACCCTCTACTATGATTTCATTTTCACCTATCACATTATGCTGTAAGGCTCCTATCTGATTTCCACAGCAGCCTCCTAAAAACATGCAAATTTAAGGTTCTCTAAGGGCTTAACAACATAACAGGATTTCTATTTTTACTACTTTCACTGTTTAACCTGTGGCTACTTTGCAGTCTCATTATTTCTGGGGAGGAATGACTAATCAAAGTTACCCAACCATAAGTGCTTCTGTGTATGATGGTAGGAAAAATCTGAAGAGACATGAGGTGTAAGTAACATTTTTTTAAGTATGCTTTATTGTTTGCATTCTATATTCTTCGTTGCATGGAATCAGGCCAAAGGTTTACTCTACATTAACATATTTTTTTTGCCTATATAGCTAAACTAACAAACCCTGCTAGTACATACAGCTTATATAGATAAACCAGTAATTTTGCCAGCATAGTTTATTAAACTAGTTCCCCAGATGAGATAAGAGATAATATAAGGCAATAATATTTTTTAGCTAACACAACTGCATCTATATAGAGTTTTGACCATTATAAAACGGAGCCTTAAAGATGTAACTTTGCTAAGTACAGACAGTCAAAAAACCCAAGGCTGAACCAATTTAATTTTCACAGGTTACTTTAAACTGTGTAGATTGAACCAATAAGCAAGTGAACAGACATTCACATGTGATTCAGGAAACGTAGCCACATGCCTGCAGTGGCCCAGGCCAGAACCCAGGAGGACGCCAGAGCATACCTCCCTGCTCCGCTGGAGCAGACAGCTTGGGCCAAGGCTAGCCCGCTTACCCTGGGGGGGGGAGGGGGGGAAGAATGCAAAGCATCCTGGGATGCAGAGGGACTGAGAGTAAACCTGAATCTGGAGGGGATCTGGGAGAGAAGGTCAATAAACCGATTTAAGCTAGATCAGATAAGTCTGATACTACATCAATCCAGATTTATTTTAAACCGGTTTTGGCCATTTTGAAAATGTTTTAAATGTACTAAATTTCTGTTGTGCTAGAAACTGGAACCAATTTCTGATCACTTTTTTGGTTTATGTTTAATTTCTGTCACTAGCCATAAAGCTTCATAGACATGCCCCAGGGAGGTGAGGGGCACTTTAATTAGCAAGCCACGCTAATTAGAAGTGCCTGAGTGTCACGTGCATTAGCATCCCTATGGTTGTTCAACGAGCTTTCATTCAAAGCACCCCACTGTCATTTTTCAGCACGGAGCATGGGAAAACTGTTTAACGCATCAGTTATATCAAGGAAATTAAATGAGACTATTTTAAACTCATTTTGGTTTGTTTTTATTAATTAAAATAGTCTCTGTAAAATCTCTCTCCTTTTACAATGAAAGGCTAAAAATGTTCTCAAAAGACACTTAAGTCATTTAGCTATTTTTAAAATAAGATTAGGAAAGATCAAGTGTTAAATTCCTGATACTACTTAAAAAAGGAGAAAACTTCAAAACATATTTGATCTCCTTCACACATACAGAAGAAAGGCCTAGCTCTTCATATCAGCTTCCCCCTCTTTCACACACATTGAACCCTTGCATGTCACCTCTACAGGAATCATAATGTTTTCAAGTTTTCTATATTAAAAAAGATCTTTTAAACTTCTAATTTGTCTTATCATTTGCTTTCAATTTAAACTGAAAAACAGACCCCTTTATCTTTTTAGTCTTGTGCAACTGATCCACAGTTCCCATGCAAAGGTGACTTAATCTTGTTTCAAGATGTTAGGACTCATTTACCTCCTAACCACAGCTGCACTCTTTGTGATTACTGCAAACAATTAGAAAATGTCAAGGAAACAGTTTTACACTGAATTATTAAATCTTATTTATGCAGAAGATGCATTTTAACAACAGTGGCATGGTTTACAAACTCACCCTATAACATGGTTTGTAGTCTAACCCTACTAATGAAAACTAATTGTTGAAACATGGAGACCATACCACTTGAGAGCACACTGGTTCCAGCAAGATCCCAATAGATATGAACGTAAAAAGAGCCATATCTGGAGCCAGTTCTTTACAACTCTTGGATTCTTGCTCTGATTTCCTGTGTGATATGATTTCTCCTATGAGTTCAAGGAAGTGCATTTTCTCCCATCAAACATGCAACCCATGCTTTAAAAATAAGCCAAAGAAAGATACTTCTATTAAGCCTTGACACTCTAGTCTTGCCGATAAAATATAGCTAATGTTTTTAAGAACAAAGTAAGCTGCAGTACTGAATTATATTCCCCAAAATGCTGGAAGATGGAATTTAAAATTCAAAGGTTTAAGAGCATCATACTATTTTACTGGGGCAGAGAAACTGTGATAGGTGAGTAGGAATGAAAAGAATTAAAGAAAAAAAAAAAAAAAGGAGAAATATTTCTTCAGTAGCCGTTGTGGGTGCATTTGTTTCTCTATGTAGACAAAATTATTTCAGTACATGACTGGCTTTTTTCAGTTTAATCTTACTTGTCTCCAAGCAACAGAAACTAAAATGAAAAAGCCACTCTCATACCCCAATCAAGATTCATCTTCAACACAAAATTAACTTATATCTCAGATATAGTCCATAACCTGAGCCCTGTCCACACACTAGATGCAGTTAACTCAAACTGAATGGCTTGTCATGGAGCAAGACCGAAGGTTGAGTTAGAAAAAAATTAGTCAGCTATTAAACATATTGCCTGTCTTACCTCAATATAACTTAATACATAAAAAAAACTGTTAAAGAAAAAAAATGACTATCCCACAGGAATCAAAAGCCTTGAACAGGCTGCCATAAATAACAGTGACAATTGGTAAACAAAGTAAGATACATTCCCAGTTGCATAAAGTTTACAATCTGAGAGAAAACAAATACAAAATAAATACGGAACTACAGTTTAGTTTAAGGACTCAATGGGGTTTCTTTGTTTTTTTAAAAGGAGAGAAGGCAATTTCTGGACAAGGAGACATGCAAAGGCAAACGGACAAAAATAAAGGCTGCAGCAAAGAGAATGAAATGGGAAGAGCATAGGAAGTTAGTTCAGACTCAAGCTAACATTTACAAATGTTACTGTTTATCACTATTTTAATTATTGATACTATATGAAAAGCAGAGAGCTCTTTTCCTTTTCATTTGGACTCTAGCAACATAAGCACCTGTATACTTTCAAATATTAATGACACAATAGGTATTCAGTACAAAGATGCCCCATGGACATTACTGTGAAACACTATCCACCGGCTTCTTGTAAAGGACAATGGATATGCATATCATGTACTACCTGAAAATAGGTAATGACAAGGTACTAATGTGAAACGCTGCTGGAGCCCCAGTGAGCAAGGTCAGTGCTGTGGAAAGGAGAATGTGCAACTTGAGTCCTCACTGCTTTATACTGGCCATTGCAATGACAGGCTCCTCACAGTTACTGACAGCATGCAGGCAAAGCAAACGAAGGATGGTTCAAGGCATAAACTGCAACATTGGTATTCTGCTTAAGACAACCTCTAGGATGTTCAGCATGGAAAGAAACCAGCTATCCAGCATGTATGCAGCAACCTTCACAGCACAGGGGACTGCCTCAGGTGACCCAGACATGACCAGTCTTGTTGCAGGGGGGCCACATCATACTTGAATCTGTTATACTGGTTCCAGGGGCAGTATGGAAATCCAAAGTCAGAAACAGGTTTGCAGTAACAAACCAGCATATAGTTTTTAAGAGTGAAATCCTTAGCTCATGAAGATCTACATTACTATGTTTAAAAGAGAATCTGGTCAAGATTACCGTTTTACTTCTTACAAGGAAGGGATCAGCTGCAGATCAAAACTTCTGGTTACCAGTTTCTTCATGTACTTTGTGTAATAATTAATGCGGCCATGTTACATGACAAAATGGGCATGAAAAAGGAAGATTAGGACTAAATGTTATCAATAGCCACAGGGCTTAAAATCTGTTTTGAGACATTACTCTGATATAATCACAGAGAAGCACAAGTATCTGTCACTACCTTGCAATTAAATATAACAGGAGACAACAATGATTTAAATGCCTTGCAAAATCTAGATACAACAGGACAAACTGATGCCAAAATCTAATTGAAAGTCACTCAACATAGGTTCTTTGGCAAATTCTGTCATTAAAAGATATACCCAAGGGAAGAATGTAATCATTATAGCTCATCTTTGATCCCAGATACAAATGGCAAACTGTGCATGCTTGTGCAAAGCTTTTGATAGGCATTAAACCAAATGAAGTAGCTAATTTGTGAAGAAAGGCATAATGAAAACCCATGCAGTCAAATCTTAAGACTAGATCTTCAATTTACTTTCCCAAGCTGAATTAAGTGTAGGTGCTGTGTCATCTGCCTTGATCACTGGAACCATACAGCCAGAGAAAACAGACATGATAAGGAGGGTCAAGAATTCCTGTGTTGTCTTGAAAAAGTACATCGGTCACCATGTGTAAGGGCCATTTCTACAGTATGCACCAAAATGAAATAGCATATTATGTTATTTAAATTTAACTTTTTGACATTCCACTAATGGAAATGGTTATATTTTACAAGTATATCAGAAAAACCTGTAAGTCTCTGCACATAATTTATATGCACAAGTTCTCAATCTCATAACAACACGCAGCTTGACTACATGTTCTAAGCACTGTACCAGCATCTAGAGAGATATCAAATAAAATAAACTGCATTTGTTAAGAGGTACTCTACTTATTTGGTGCTGCAAAACACTGTTTTTGTTTTATTTATTAAGCATATTATTAATTTGTAAAATGTGGTAATATGCTAATGCCCGAAGGGCTCACTGTGGAACTTAGCAAAATTCTGCTGCATTTCTGAAACTCCAAGTCATGCTTTAACAGTTATCGTTTGTTCCAGTTTTTTTCCCTGGACTTATTTTGGTCCTTTTCTCTTATACACATCTAGATATTGGACAATATGTTTATTATCAAAACAGAGCTGAAAAAAAAGTCACACCCAGAATTTAATTGGCAACTCATGATTTGAATCAGCTGCTATTAAAAATCAACTAACATAAGAGAATGAAGAAGCTCTGCTGTAACTGAGCGGGAGGGAACAGTCCTCACACGCTTCACCGCTAACACCTCACGGTTGAGCTTTCCAGATCAGAGATGTGGAGCCTGGTGTCGTTTCAGTCCTACTTTGAGTCTGGTACTGCGCGCACACCAGGGAATTCTTATAGGGTTTAAAACCAACACGATAAGGAGCTACCCAGCGCATTTCAGTTTTGTTGAAGTGGTTTCCATCATCCATCAGCTACAGACAACTTTAATTCGACATCAAACAACCCCGATCACATGAGTAAAAACACAGAAATAGGGACTTCAGTTTGAGCCTGAGCTTGTCACTTGTGTTTCTACAACAACTGCCCGGTAATCACTAACATTTCAGATTGCTTATGGTGTCAACACTCGTGCCAACTGCTGGAGAGGCCAAAGCAACGCCCGCCTCTTCCACCGAGCCCGCGCTGCCCCACCTCCCCGCACCGCCGCGACTGCCCCGGCACTGGCCCGAAAACGGGGCTGCCCCCCGCTGCGCAGCCCCCCGCCCGAGCCCAGAGCAGCAGGCGGCCCTGTGCGCCCTGCTCGTCTTCCTCCAGGCAGCGCCCACCGCGAGCCCCGCTGCTCGTTCCGCACCGCGCTGCCCCCGGCACGGCACGGCACGGCACGGCCCCCGCCTCTCCCGCCCGCAGCCCCAGGCCGGGCGCTGACTGCCCTGCCCTGCCCTGCCTTACCCGCCCCTCCCCTCCCCCGACCGAGCCCCGCTACCCGCCCTTACCCGCCCCGCTCGGGCACCAGCTGCTCCGGCCTGCCAGGCCTGCGCAAGCGCACACGCACCTCCCACAGGGACCGGCGCGACAGCCAGTTTTTCCCTCCACAGAACAGACGCGGCAACGCATGCGCACAGGGACGGCCTCGCGGGAAGCCTTCTGCGTCTGCGCGAGGCCTGTAGGCGCGGGAAGAGTGATGGTAGCGTGCTGGTCTTGTCCGGGCGCGGAGTCGGGGTGCTCCCGTCATCACTGCGCCGGGGCGTGCCCGCTCGGCTGCGGGGAGGGGGCTCACCCCAGAGCAGGATGCGGGTTGCCTGCGGGCACTGGAGCCAAGAAGGGCTCGCCTCTCCCTCCATGCCCTTTCTCCCTCCCTGCAACTAGGGCAGTTTCCGTTTCCCTGAGGCAGGTCTGCTGCTCTGTACCCTCCGTCTGAGGGACCATGATGCGCAACTCTTCCAGTGCTTCAGAAATGTCACATGTAGGAGCAGTGATGCCACCTGAGCGCAGCTGCAGGGCATTTGTGGGGTGCTGGGGAATGAGGGACGAGGCCTCAGTTTGGCACACGGCTGCAGCAGTGACTTACTGTATGACCTAGTCTCTCTCGCTATCCCCTCGTGAAGTTGTGATAGTAAGGGCAAAAGAAGGGTCCAATTGTGTCAGGCAGCAGTCCATTGAGCCCAGCATCTTGTTTTAAACAGTGGCAAACAGGGCGTGTCTAAAGTAGTCTATCCCTTCTCAAACTTCATGTGGCATCAAACATCACTGATCTGGGGGTGCCAGAGGATGCATCGTTGATTGTTTTATGTAATAGCCCTCAATGGACCTAATATTTATTATGGTAAAATGAATAATATTTATTCAACCTTGTAAAATGGTTTGAAATAGTGAAAGGAAAAATACACAGCAGTGACAACTATATCTAATACTTTAGTGAAAACGATCCTTCTAGGGATTGCTTGCTATTCAGTAACATTTTTTTTAGTTTGGAATAGCTAGGTCAGAAACCAATTCCTACTCAATATGAACACCCATAGTGTTCATTTTACTTGACTTGGCAATCTTTCTGTTTACAACTAGATAAGTAACCACCCCACTAAAGAGTATTAACAAATGCATCATTCTCATCACTGGTGAGTGGGTCCCCATGGCTAAGGATGACTGTGGCACTGGGAGTAGATGAGTCAAGTGGGTGAGGGCACGGATGACTTGCAGGCTTTTCCTACACCAGCACGTGTTGCTGTTAGAAAAGGCCTGTATCTTTCACTATGGCTAAAAGCACATGAGAGTTAGCTAGGAGGTTTCTTTCATTCAAGCATATCTTTAGAATGTCCTTGAAGTGCTCTCTTTGGCAACCATGCTTCCCATGCCCCAGTTCACTGTACAGGAGCTCATTGAGCATTCATGTATTGTCCATCCAAGTCATAAGAGAGGTGGATGGCCATGTTAGTCTGAAGTCATAGCATCTGATGTAGTAGGTTATTGCCTAGGAAAGCAGATGTACCTCAGACATAGTCTCTAAAGTGCCACCCTGCCCTACCTCCTGCCATTCAACCCACACATCCTGAAGAAAGGAAGGATGGAGAGCAGCAGAGTAAGGACCCTAGACTTCAGAAAAGCAGACTTTGACTTGCTCAAGGAACTCATGGGCAGGATCCACTGGGAAGCTAGTCTGAGGGGGAGAAGAGTCCAGGAGAGCTGGCTGTACTTTAAAGAAGTCTTACTGAGAGTGCAGAAGCAAACCATCCCGATGTGCAGGAAGACTAGCAAGTATGGCAGAAGATCAGCTTGGCTTAGCAGGAAACTCCTCAGTAAACTAAATCACAAAAAGAAGCTGTATAAAAAGTGGAAACTTGGACACAGTGATGATGCATAGGCGGTGCACGTGCATCCCCTGAGAGCGCAAGTGCACCCGCTGACTGGCTGAGCTTGCTGCTTAGGCAATGGGTGGGGGAGGGGGGACAGGTGGGAGTGCCGGTGCTCCCCGTGGAAGCACCGGCCAATCACTGCAGCCATTCCTAGAAGCAGTCCTGTGCACTCCTGGAAGCAGGTGCAGTGATTGGCCGTCACAGCCCGACTCTCAGGCAGTGGGATGGGCCATGGGAGGACACCCCCTGCCACTTCTGGGCAGCCTGATGGGTTGCAGGGGGATCCCCCCCCGTCGATGGGACTGGTCTCAAGGGGGCATGTGCCCCCCCGACTAAGGTGGTACCAGTTGCCCATGTTGGACAAATAACTAGGGAAGAATATAAGAGCATTGGTGAGGCATGCAGGGATGAAGTCAGGAAGGCCAAAGCGCAACTGGAGTTACAGCTAGCAAGGGATGTGAAGGGTAACAGGAAGTGTTTCTACAAGTATGTCGGAAGCAAGAGGAGAATCAGGGAAAGTGTTGGGTCCCTTATGGAATGGGGGAAACAACCTTGTGATAGAGGATGCAGAAAAGGCTGAAGAACTTGATACCCATTTCACCTCAGTCTTCACAGCTCCTAGACTACTGCACCAGGCAGCACAGTTTGGGGAGGAGGTAAGCAGCTCTCTGTGGCAAAAGAACAGGCTAGGGACCAATTAGAAAAGCTGGGCATATGCAAGTCCATGGGGCTGGATGGGATACACCTGAGGGTGCTGAGGGAGTTGGCTGATGTGATTGCAGAGCCATTGGCCATCATCTTTGAAAACTCATGGTGATCAAGAGAGGTCCCAGATGATTGGAAAAGAGCAAACATAGTGGTCATATTAAAAAAAGGAGAATCCAGGAAACTAAAGATCAGTCTGCCTTACCTCAGTCCCTGGAAAAATCATGAAGCAGATCCACAAGGAATCCATTTCTAAGCACTTGCAGGAGAAAGGGGTGATTAGGAACAGTCAGCATGGATTCACCAGGGGCAAGTCATGCCTGACCAACCTGATTGCCTTCTGTGATGAGGTGACTAGCTCTGGATGCAGGAAGACTGGTGGATGTGGTGTACCTTGATTTTAGGAAGGCTTTTGATATGGTCTCTCTCAGCATTCTCACAGGCAAACTAAGGAAGTATGGGGTGGATGAATGGACTATAAGGTAGATAGAAAACTGGCTGGAGTATCCAGCTCAGAGGGTAGTAATCAATGGGTTGATGTCTAGTTGGCAGTTAGTATCAAGTGGGGTGCCCCAGGGGCCTGTCCTGGCGTTGGCTTTGTTCAGTATCTTCATCAATGACCTAGAAGATGGCTTAAAGTGCACCAACAGCAAGGTTGTAAATGACACCAAGCTGGGGAGAGTAGTAGACACACTAGAGGGTAGGGCTAGGATTCAGAGCGACCTAGACAAATTGGAGGATTGGGCCAAAAGAAATCTCATGAGGTTCAACAAGGATAAGTGCAAAATTCTCCACTTAGGACGGAAGAATCCCGTCTGGGGGTACAGGCTGGGGGCTGACTGGGTGGGCAGCAGCTCTGCAGAAAAGGACCTGGGGGTTACAGTGGCCAATAAGCTGAATCTGAGCCAGCAGTGTGCCCTTGTTGCCAAGAAGGCTAAAGGCATAGTGGGCTGCATTGGTAGGTGTGTTGCCACTAGGTCAAGGGAAGTGATTCTTCCCCTCTATTTAGCACTGGTGAGGCCACATGTGGAGTACTGTGTTCAGTTTTGGGCCCCCCATTACAGAATGGATGTGCACAAATTGGAGAGAGTCCAGTAGAAAGCAACAAAAATTGTGAGGGGGCTGGGGGGACATGACTTATGAGGAGAGGCTGAGGGAACTCAGATCTTTGAGAACTCCTGGGGCTCTGGTGTAGTGCCCGAAGACTGGAAGAAGGCCAATGTGGTGCCTATCTTCAAGAAAGGGAGGAAAGTGGATCCGGCGTACTATAGGCCCATCAGCCTGACTTCTATCCCGGGGAAGATCTTAGAAAAGTTTATTAAAGATGCCATCCTTAATGGACTGGCCGACGCCAACATCCTGAGGGATAGCCAGCACGGGTTTGTAGCAGGTAGGTCTTGCTTGACCAATCTCATTTCCTTTTACAACCAGGTGACCTATCACCTGGACAAGGGAGAAGAGATTGATGTCATATATCTTGACTTCAAAAAAGCCTTCGATCTGGTATCCCATGATCACCTCTTGGCGAAACTGGCCAATTGTGGCTTTGGTCCACCATGATCCGCTGGCTGGGAAATTGGCTCCGTGGTTGGACCCAGAGGGTGGTAATTGACAGAAGTCAATTGTCATGGTGCCCTGTGACCAGGTGGGGTCCCCCAAGGCTCTGTCCTTGGACCCATATTGTTCAACGTCTTCATTAATGATGTGGACATTGGAGTCAGAAGCGGACTGGCCAAGTTCGCCAATGACACCGAGCTTTGGGGCAAAGCATCCACACCTGAAGACAGGAGGGTGATCCAGGCTGACCTGGACAGGCTCAGCAAATGGGTGGATGAGAACTTGATGGTGTTTAACACTGAAAAATGCAAGGTTCTCCACCTTGGGAAGAAAAACCTGCAGCGTCCTTATAAGCTCAGCAGTGCTACGCTGGCTAGTACTATGGAAGAAAGAGACTTGGGGGTCATCATTGACCACAAGATGAACATGAGCCTGCAGTGCGATGCTGCAGCTAGTAAAGCGACCAAAACGCTGGCTCGCATCCATAGATGCTTCTCAAGCAAATCCCGGGACGTCATTCTCCCCTTGTACTTGGCCTTGGTGAGGCCACAGCTGGAGTACTGCGTCCAGTTTTGGGCTCCACAATTCAAAAAGGATGTGGATAAGCTTGAGAGAGTCCAGAGAAGAGCCACGCGCATGATCAGAGGTCAGGAAAACAGAACTTATGACGACAGGCTGAGATGTATGAGGCTCTTTAGCCTGGAAAAGTGCAGGCTCAGGGGTGATCTGATGGCTACTTATAAGTTTATCAGGCATGACCATCAGTATCTGGGGAAATGTTTGTTCACCAGAGCACCCCAAGGGATGACGAGGTCGAACGGTTATAAACTACTGCAAGACCATTTCAGGCTGGACATAAGAAAGAATTTCTTCAGTGTCCGAGCCCCCAAAGTCTGGAATAGCCTGCCATCGGAGGTGGTTCAAGCACCTACATTGAACGCCTTCAAGAGTAAATTGGATGCTTATCTGGCTGGGATCCTATGACCCCAGCTGATTTCCTGCCCTTTGGGCGGGGGGCTGGACTCGATGATCTTCCGAGGTCCAGCCCTAATGTCTATGAAATCTATGAACTGGGCTTATTTAGTCTAGAGAAGAGGAGACTGAGAGGGGATTTATTAGCAGCCTTCAACTACCTGAAGTAGGGGTGAAAGAGGATGGAGCTAGACTGTTCTCAGTGGTGGTAGACAATAGAACAAGGAGCAATGGTCAGGAAGTTTAGGTTAATGTAACAGGGTGCCGTCTCCGGCAGCATTTTTTTAAAGGCCAGTGAGTGGGACACCCTTCAAGTCCTGCTGTATTTTCCTCTTCCTCTGGGGACCAGCTTCCCCTCTTTGCATGCCTGCCACAACTCGATATCAGTTTGTTCTTAAAGCAGGAGGTTGACCCACAGGTTCCCAGATGGGCTCTAAGGCTTACCACCTGTAGGAGAATGAGCTGTTGCCTTAAGGGCAAAATGCACGCTCCGACCTTCCCTTGTCATGCCCCATGCCTCGCAGATGGTTTATAATGTTCTCTTTATGTTGGGGTCTCAGCTGCTGAGGCTTACCCCCTCTCTCTCTAGCTAGGCCTGTCAAAACTCACTAAGCAGGGCTTGACTCCAGAGGCTCTAACTCTCTAACCCACTTGGGCTCATGGCCCTCCATTTCATACTTTGCACAACACCAGGCATACTAGCTGTTCTACACTGCGCCCCTGTGGTGCCAGGCTGTTGGGGCCTCAGCCCCCTCCGGCTTTGCCCTCCTTTCTGTAGTTGAGGCCGTTCGCCTAAGTCCACCCACTAGGACCTAGCTTCCCTTCACGCAACTCTAGGCTCATGGCCCTAGTGCAGCAGGGCTTCTTGAGCCCTCTCTCACAGTGCTCCTTAGTGCTAATGAGGTCTCCTCCTCCCCTACAGCCTCTGCCACAAACCACTGCCCTTAACATTAGCGTAAACAATAGGCCCCTGTGGCCATATAAAGAAAATAAAGGTAAGAGAGGCAAACTGCCTGCTTACATGTGATTGGGCTTCCATCTCCCGCCTTGTCGCGTTCTTCCTGAGGAAGCTGCTGTAGCTTCTCTGTAGTCATCAGGAGTTCCCCTCTGTGCCGCCATCCTGGCCTTCTCCGCCTGAGGTTTATATGGTTCTGGCCTTTTCCTTCTGGTCACCTGACCAGCCAGCTGGGTGTGATCCTTAAACCCTGCTGGACTGAACGATTGCTCCCAGAAAGTTCTGAATTTAAAGGAGCCACCCTGCTTCCTGGTAGCAGGGCTAGGGTTCCCTGTTACAGTTAGATACTGAGGAGAATTTTCTCACTAGGAGGGTAGTAAAGCACTGGAACAGGTTACCCAGAGAGGTGGTGGAAGCTCTAACCTTCAAGGGTTTTAAGACCTGGCTAGAGAAAGCTTTGGTGGGGAAGATTTAGTTGGGATGGTCTTGCTTTGAGCAGGGGGTTGGCCTAGATGACCTCCTGAGGTCCCTTCCAACCCTAATTTTCTCTGATTCTGTGATTCTATGTCCAGCCCATTGCAGCTTCACCTGTATTATTAATGTCTTTATGAGTCAGCATGCTGCAGGATTTCATTATTGGTCATGTTGTACCACCACCCATGGAGTAGAACATGGAAGTGCTTCCAAAGGAACTTCCAGCTGACAAATGTGCCTGTTGTATGATAGCCATGCATCACACCCATACAGCAGTGTGGTAACCACAACACCTCTCTGCATCTTTAATTTGGGGGACACTATAGTACTCAGCTGATATAATACTCATTTTGTAAGCCTTTCAAAGGTCACACTCGCTTTACGGATATGGGAGACTACCACCTGTTAATGTTGGCATGCTTATTCAAAATAGTTCCAAGGTAAGTGAACTCATGAATGTTTGGAAGTTCATTTCAACTGATGGCTTTAGAAGGGTCAGTGTACTTTCTTCTAAGGACTTGACTCATAACCTGAGTTTTCTTAAGACTGATGATTAATCCAAAACTGGTTGCAGAGGCAGCAACATAGTAGTGCATCAGTAGATAAAAGTTTCTGGTACAGTCATAGGCTTTCAAGTGTTTTTACACACAAGCTTTTACATCTACAAATGTATAAGTGACCAATAAAGCACTATTTTTTTTTACAGCACTGTAAATATATATAACTTTGTAAAGAAAGTGCCGACCAGATAACAAATCTGTATGTTGGAGGGCTTGCAATCTAAAATTACAGGAAAAAACAGTACAAGACATGATAATAGAGCATAAGCATAATTGGGAATGACTGTTCTGGTTGACTGCTGTGTGGAATAAACGTTGTTTTAGGAGTTCCTAGTATCCACCCAAAGGTACTAGACAGAAAAGTGAAATGAGATAAAAATAACAGGAGAATCAGCACTCAACAATGAATGTTGTAGCCCCTACATAAGATCAAAGGCTATAAGGGGATCAGTGGTCCATTTGTGATATGGGTAGTGTTTTGGAAGAAGGTCTATTAACTCAACTATTTAATCTCAATACGCTGGACTTTAGCCTCTTTTGGAAAGAGTACCAGAGCTATTCAAAATTGAAAGGAAAACAGACTTGTTAATGTGCTGTTTATTTCAGGGGTTACTCATGGCTCACTAAGCATTGGTGTGGGAAATTACAAATTTATGTCATTTGAGCACATGACAGAATCATTTTCAGAAGATGTAGTGAAAAATCAGCTATTCGTTAAGGCATATGTTGCATTATACATCATGTGATAAATATAATTTATTATTACTTTCATTTCTGTAGGGTAAAAGAAGGCTCGTACACAGGAAGAGATGCATTCTCTGCCTCAAAGAGAGAAGCAGACAGAGATGAAGGGAGCAATGGGGGAACAGGACTAGGAAAAACAGATTGGGAGAAGAAATGAAAAGGTGGGGGTGAATTTATGTTCATAGATTCATAGATTGTAAGGCTGGAGGGGACCTTGGAAGATCATTGGGTCCAGCCCCCTGCACCAAGCAGAAAAGATAACGGGGGGTCAAGGGACTCCAGCATGGTGACTGTCTAGTCTCCTCTTGAAGATTTCCAGGGTAGGTGATTGCACCACCTCTGGAGGGAGCTTATTCCACAGTCTTTACACCCTGACTGTGAAGAAGTTTTTCCTAATGTTGAGCCTAAATCGATTTTCCAAGAGTTTGTGGCCATTAGTCCTGGTTTTCCCCTCGGATGCCCTGGTGAACAGTTGCTCACTGAGGCCTTGATGTACTTCTCTAGCGTAGCGGTAAGTTGGTATCAGGTCCCCTCTCAGCCTTCTTTTCTTCAGGCTGAAGAGTCCCAGATCCCTCAGCCTTTCCTTGTACGGCTTGAATTTTAAGATTGATCAGATGGGTGGTCCTTCTTTGGACTCCCTCAAGCTTGTCCATGTTGTTAAAGTGCAGTGCCCAGAACTGGATGCAGTACTCCAGCTGCAGTCTCACCAGTGCTGAGTAAAGCAGAAGAATCACCTCTTTGGTTTTGCTGGAGATGCATCGATTGATGCACACCAGAGTATTATTTGCCCTACTGGCTACAGCAGCACACTGCCAGATCATATTCATACTGTGGTCTGTTATTACCCCCAGGTCCCTTTCATTCATGGTGCTAGTCAGTTTGGTGTCGCCAAGCCTGTAAGTGTGTTGGGGGTTGCTCATCCCATGGTGGAACACTTTACACTTCTCGACGTTGAACTTCATCAGGTTCCAATCCGCCAAACTTGCTAGCCTGTCATCAAGCACGACCACGCTCCCCCATAACTTGGTGTCATCCGCGAACTTGGCCAGTGAGCTCTTCACCCCCACATCCAAAAAATGAATACGGATGTTGAAAAGTACTGGACGGAGCACCAACCCCTGCAGGCAGAGCCGACCCGAGCAGGGTGCAAGGTCCAGGAAATCAGCTCATGCAGGGCCCCACCCCGTTCCTGCGTGCCCTGGATGTGAAGAAGTTGCCACCGCCATTGGTGGCTGCACCAGTGGTGCGGGGGGGTGGGAAGGGCGGGGTAGTGAGCAGCCAGATGTGAAGCCAGTGATGCAGAGTTGCTACAGCCACTCCACCCAGCTCTGCAGGCCCCCCAAAGTGCAGGGCCCAGGGCAGTCACCCCAAGTCGCACCCCCCTAGGGACGGCCCTGCCTGCGGGACACTGCTGTCAACTTCTCACCAGGATGAAACAGATTTGTTCACTATGACTGCGTTCTGTCCTGCACCCAGTTTCTCACTCACCTGACTGTCTTGGAGTTAAGCCCACAATCCTCCAATTTTCTCGTCAGGACATTGTGGGGTACTAGATCAAAGGCCTTTTGGAAGTCGAGGTATACAATGTCAACCTGCTTTCTCGTGTCCAGGTGGTGAGGTACCTGGTCATAGAAGGAGATGAGGTTGGTAAGGCAAGACCTGCCTGTGATGAAGCCATGCTGGCTGTCACTCAGAATCTTACCTTCTGCAAGCTTATTGCAGATAGCCTCCTTGAACTTGCTGAAGAGAATGAGGTGCTTCAGTCTTGCTGAAGAGAATGAGGAGCTTCTACATACCTTAAGTACCTATTTGGCTCATGTTACTGGAGTGTCTCCTAATCCTCAGTGCAGTGATTCTCAACCAGTGTCCCACAGCATCCTGGGGTCCCTGGAGATCTTTTAAAGGAGGATGCAGGGTATTGCACAATATTAGCACTGGTGGGTGAGAAAACATTTGCACACAATTCACAAGACAGAGTTTGTTTCTGGTAGGGATGAGTGCAGTGAGGTAAGATGGTTAGTGGGTGCAGGTGTATAAGGCTAGAAGAGGTTGAAGATGTGCAGTAAAGTCATGGTTGTGTGCAAATGCTTCAGAGCATGCTGCAGCTTTCTGTAACAGCTCGAGTGTTCCCGTTTGTGTTTGAGAGCTGGGAAGCTGCTTGTATACAGCTAAAGAACAGCAAGTCCATCTCTGCAGCATGAGAAGAAAACGCTGTAGGGACTGCCAGCTCTGAAGCAGGCAGTGCTGCATGCACAGAATGTTTCCTTTATTGGAAGGCAGAAAAGTCTGGCGAAGTATGACCCTCTGTGGTTTAAAAAGGAACTACCATGCAGATAATGGTAAATAATTTTCCATAGACAGCATCCTAATCGAAAGCTTGTCTCACAAGCCACTGTCCCTCCAGTTTGTGATATTGTTGTGGGGCTTACCTTTTTTCCCTTGGGCAATCAAATAATTTCCCTGTGGCAACTAGCAAGGCCTGACATACATATGTCAGGAAAACACTTCTGTATGTCCCACTACTTGCAGGCTCCCAATGCTTGACAAAGGGTGTTTGTGCCTGAAAGTTTGCAAAGAACTTTTTTCCAACTAGTTGGTCTAATAAGAGATATCCTTGCCTGCCACTACTTTTTATGCAGTTCAGCAGGTGGACACAAAGGGGAGCCATTGCAATATGACCAGCCAGACAGCTCTTCATGGGTAACTAGAAAGTGCTCCGTGGGTGGCAGGTTGAACACTGCTATTCTAGGTCAGTTTACCATGGTGCAGGATACTATTCTAGCATTTTATTGTTCAGGTTTCCCATCCCATTCACTCTGCTTATTGCTTTTTCTCCTCCTCCTGCTGGTTTGTGAAGCTTGTCTCCCCTCTTGGGAGTAGGTGCTACATCAGTCCCTATTCTGTGACTGGCATATGCATGCAAATAGCCAGATTTCTACCAGCTGCTCCTCCTGGCATACACATGGACATTCACAAGAGTGTAACTGTTTAGGGCTCTCTACTTTGGATAGCTGCAGGACACTCTTCTAGGGGTGACCTCTTGAGACTGTTGAAAGGTTTCAGGTGTTATGGAACATAGATGCTCTCCTGTTTGGCAGTGGTAGCTGCAAAAAGCATATTACATCAACTATCCAAAGAATGCGTTAGCCTCCTCTTTGCTTTTGGATGAAATTTGAAGTGTTACTGCTGATTTAGGGGCATCTATGTGATCGCGTTCTGGAAGCCCAAGAGCCTGCCCATGGGCGACTGGTGCCTCCTGAGTCAGGGTGAGCACTTGCCCCACCAGTGGCCAGTCAGTGATGAGGGGAGTCCCCCTGCAGCCAATCACACTGTCCAGGGGGAGGGGTCATGCTGACGGGGGGGGGGGGGGGGGGGGGGGAAGGGGAGGTCCCTGGATGATCACACCAACTTGGGGGGGGCAGGAATTTCTCCTGCAGCCAGTTGCACGTGCTGACCTGGAAGCAGCATTCCCTCTAAGCTGCCTCTGAGAGGGAATGCTTCCTGGAAGTGCCTGCGGCACCCCCACTACCCAACCAGTGTTCTCAAGGGGGGCACCAGCATTCCTGCCTTCCCCCCTGCCCGCTGCCTAAGTGGGGAATGCTGCTGTGACAGAGTGCACTGGGGTGGGGGGTGCGCACCAGTGCTCTCAGGGGGTGCACATACACCCCTGTGCACCCCCTACACGTTGCCACTGAGACTGCCTTTCCTGATCAGTGTTCCTTCTAAGCTGCGCGTGTGCACGGTCATGCACAAGAAAACATCATGCCGCACAATGACTTTTTAATGCTGTGCACACAGTGGTGTAGCGATCGGTAGAGGGCCATGGCCCCCGGGCACTGGCCTAGGAGAGACACCCAGTGCCATACCAAGGGAGTGCTGACACTTCTCCCGCTGCCACCACTGGCTTCACATCCAGCCGCTCACCACCTGCCGCAACCCAGCCACAGGATGCTGCAGGAGGGGGGAGGGGCGGGCACACTGAGATACCCACTCACTCCCAGCCAGGATTGCTCATGGATCACTAAACGTTAGAGGGAACATTGTTCCTGATAGGTGCCATCTAACCAGAAGAGATCTTTTGGTGTCCTTTTGCTAATGGTCTTTATCTTAAAATATCAGCTATCTGAAGGAAAAATGTTCTAAATGGAGGGTCCTCCCTCTTTAGAATGCGCCTCCCTCAGAGGAATACCACATTGCTGACCTTCAAGGCCTCATGCAAAGCATATCTGTTTTCTCAAGCTTTTGCCTGACAGGGTGATTTTGAGAGAGTGAAGTTTATTCTCAGGAGCAGAAGTAATGCACATGTATCCAGGGACCATCTGAAGGGTACTTTCTACAAATCAGAAAGAATAAGTAAAAAAGTACCATTTATGTTCTGGATTCTCTTTGTTGGCATCTCAGCCCCTTCTTAAACTCTGTATACCTTAGCACCTGGCAGAAGACCCATGATACCACTTGCTTTCTCCTAGAATGAGTAGTCATTTAGGGATAAGCTGACTTTGCACAAAAAAGTCAACATTGTTTGAGTCAGTGGGCATGCCTACATGTGCACTTTAATGCAGTCTCTGATTGATTTCTATCACAAATTCAACAATCATCACCTCTCCATCAGACTCTCTCTTGAATACTCCAACACCAACATTTCTTTTTTAGACACTATGATAATATCCAAAATGGTAAAATGCAAACCACCATATAGAAGAAATCCAAGGACCAACATACACATCTACACAGAACCCGCAATCACCCTAAACACACCAAAAAAAACATAGTTTATAGTCAAGGTCTCTGATACTGCCAAATTTGCACTGAGGAGAATACCCGCAATTGTCACCTCACAGATCTCAGAAGGGCTTTCACCCAACAAGGACACTCCTCCAGAGAGGTAGATGCACTTTTGAAAGAGTCACCTGGATACCATGTAAAGAATTGCTGCAGTACAAAAAGACATGCACACTAGTTATGACATACTATCCTTCACTGGGACCTACACGGAAAATCCTCAAAAAATTGCAATCCATACTAGAAGAAGACCCAATTCTCAAAGAGATCTTTCTAGAATCACCAATCCTAGCCTTTAAACAAGCAGTGAACCTTGTTAAACTCATCACCAGAAGCAAACTTCCTATGGCCCAAAGATACCAAATGGATCCAGACCATGTCAAGACAAGAAATGTAAAACCTGCCAACACATTTTCATGAGTCCCACAACAGAACTTACACCTGCATCTCCAGAAATGTTATACATCTCATCCAGTGCACTAAATGCCCTGATGGAAAATATGTAGGAGAAACCAAACAACAACTGCACACCAGAATGAACGTACACTGAAAATCCATCAAAGACAAAGATATCCAATTACCTGTGTGTGCACTTTTCTCACAGGGCAGTCACTGCCTTTCTGATCTCTCAGTTCTAATCCTCAAAGGGAACTTCCAAAACACCTTTCGTGGGCGATGCCATGAACTTCACTTTGTAAATCTACTAGATACAAAAAATAACGTGTGTCAGGGGCAAGGGAACCGCCTAGCTGTGGGGACCCAGTGGCAATGGCAGGAGCCCCAAGCCACAGATCTTGCTGGTGGCACTTCACCGTGGACCCTGCCAACAGCCCTGTGACATGCTGAGCCATGGGAATGGGGTGGCGATGGCAGGACCGCCGTGCCACAAGCCCTGCTGGCAGCATCGCGATACACCAAGCTATAAGAACATGGCAGTAGCAGGTCCACCATGCCACAGGACTCACCAGCACAGCTGTGGCATCTTGAGCTGCAGCCAACAAGGTCCAGGAAGCTTGAAGGAAAAAAAAAAGCTGGCACCGGCATGGGTGCACTTTGTAAGCACATGCCAATTAGCCAGGAAGAGCAACGAGGCAGAGATAAAAGCCCCATGTCCTGGTCCAAGAGGGGGACTGGAAGGATGCAGCTGATGTGGAGATCCCGGGAGAAATGGTTGGTGGCAACCTCAGAGTGAGAAGCTGCCTCCATGGATTGACTCGGAGGAGTCAGTCCACCCACCTGGAGAGGAGATGTGGAAGTCTGACTGTGGAGAGTGGAGAAAAGACAGTGGTGGACCTACAGGACAAGACAAGAGTGAGGACTTGTAACAAAGTCCATGCCACATCAGAGTAACAACGGGTTGGCATTAGGTGGGGTGTAGGGGAGGTGGAGCCCCAATGTCCTTGCGCTAACAAGTGTTCCTAGCAACACACCACTGAGCTGGGATTAACAGGAGTCCCCAAGAGTAAAATTTCATCAAAGATGTGGCAGGAGAGAAGGTCTGGGTAACTGGTGCCAGAGATCAAGCTGTCGGGCCGCAGGACTACAGTTAGCTCTGGGAGGCTAGAAAAGCCTAAACGGGGAGCTCAGGACAGGCATGGCAAGTTACAAATTGGTGCATTGGCTGGAAACCAGGGAAGATAACAGAACCCTGAAGGCTGACACCAAAATGGAGGTCAATATGATGCCACAAGTAGAGTTGTTAGGACAAATGGTACAAGCGGTGATGAAAGTATTTGAGGTGCAACAAAAACAAGCCCTACGACAAAGTGAGTGGCTTAGGTGCAACTGGTCCACCTTCAAGATGCATAAGATGTTGAAAGATGATGATACAGAAGTGTTTATTGAGGCATTTGAAAGGAACGTGTAACCACTGGGCCTCATACATCTTACCTCGGGCTTCCTTGCTCCGAGTGCTTACAGGTACTCAGCTTGCCGTCACAGGTGGCCTTCTGGGAGGTTTTCCCACGTGCTGCAGTCCGCCCTTTCTCACCTGCCACGACTTGGATCTTTCAGTGGGTGGGGCTTTGTGTAGCGTGGTCACCCTCGTCAGGTACCTGCGTCGTAGATGTCTTCTGCAAGGCTCCTCCTCCCCTGCACCTCGCCCTTACCCAGTCCAGAGGATCTTGGCTGTTTCTGTGGGTGTCTGAATAATTCCGCAGATACACAAATAACGAGCTCACCCCTCGCTCTAACTCCCTGCTGTCGTGCTCTTGGCCCCTTCTAATCCGGGGAAACACAAAACCTTTCAAAACTCAATTAAAACTCAATGGGCCTCACGAGAGGCATAACCCTGCCCCTATTAGGCTTCCTAGTGGAACCAGTATCCTCTCTACCCCTCCGCTTAGTGACTGGGTCACTCGTCCGTGGCTCAGTTCAGTAGCCCTCTCCTTCTGTGTCAGATTCCCGCCACTCCTTGCCCAGTATCCCCCGGTGTGACCTTCTCTCCGGGTCTTCCCTGGCCTGCAGCCCTCTCTCCGGGTCTTCCCTGGCCTGCAGCCCTCTCTCCGGGTCTTCCCTGAACCGCAGCCCTCTCTCCAGGTCTTCCTCGGTCCGTTGACCCCTCCGCGCCGCCTAGGCTCTTACCGCTCTCTCTCCTGGTTCACCCACCGCTGTTGTGTTGTCCTCCGGTGTTGGCTCGTCCCCGGGTTCCTTTCGCTTTGGAAAGCGCCAGCAGTCAGCTCCAGCGTTCTGTGCCTCCAGCTGACTCCATCGGCCAGGCTCCCTCCTGGCAGCCACGTGCGCGGCGCGCTCCTCTCCACCGCTGGCCGTTTTATCTCCGCCGGCCGGCGATTAGGAGTGACGTCATCTGCCAACCGCATGTGACTTCTGACTGGAGTCAGAAGCGGACTAGCCAAGTTTGCCAATGACACCAAACTTTGGGGCAAAGCATCCACACCAGAAGACAGGCGGGCGATCCAGGCTGACCTGGACAGGCTCAGCAAGTGGGCGGACTAGAATCTGATGGTGTTCAACGCCGATAAATGCAAGGTTCTCCACCTTGGGAAGAAAAACCCGCAGCATCCTTATAGGCTCGGCAGTGCTATGTTGGCTAGCACTATGGAAGAAAGAGACTTGGGGGTCATCATTGACCACAAGATGAACATGAGCCTGCAATGCGATGCTGCAGCTAGTAAAGCGACCAAAACGCTGGCTTGCATCCATAGATGCTTCTCAAGCAAATCCCGGGACGTCATTCTCCCCTTGTACTTGGCCTTAGTGAGGCCGCAGCTGGAGTACTGCATCCAGTTTTGGGCTCCATAATTCAAAAAGGATGTGGAGAAGCTTGAGAGAGTCCAGAGAAGAGCCACGCGCATGATCAGAGGTCAGGGAAGCAGACCCTACGATGACAGGCTGAGATGTATGAGGCTCTTTAGCTTGGAAAAGCGCAGGCTCAGGGGTGATCTGATGGCCACCTATAAGTTTATCAGGGGTGACCACCAGTATCTGGGGGAATGTTTGTTCACCAGAGCGCCCCAAGGGATGACGACTAGGTCGAATGGTCATAAACTACTACAAGACCGTTTCAGGCTGGACATAAGGAAGAATTTCTTTACTGTCCGAGTCCCCAAGGTCTGGAACAGCCTGCCACCGGAGGTGCTTCAAGCACCTACACTGAACGCCTTCACGAGTAAATTGGATTCTTATCTTGCTGGGATCCTGTGACTCCAGCTGACTTCCTGCCCTTTGGGCAGGGGGCTGGACTCGATGATCTTCTGAGGTCCCTTCCAGCCCTAATGTCTATGAAATCTATGAAATCTATGACTTAAGGCGTTGTCCAGGCCATGCGCGAGCTTCTCCTGCCGTCCCTGTTCTTCCTCACATCCTGCGGTGAGTAAGTTATTTTTTTTCCTCTCCGTTCCGCCCCCTGCCCCTGGCTCTGGGGCTCCCTGATAGACTAGGGAGACTCCCGAGCACATCTCTGTCTGTGACAGAACGCTATACAAACTAGATTGGATGGATCTTTGTGAGCAGGGCATTTATGATCATTGCTAATTGGAAAGGCCCAAGCAGCTTATAGGGCCCTTCCTAAGGACAAAACGTATGACTATGACAAAAGTCAAGCTGGCAATTTTACATCAGCTGGAATTAATCCCAGAACACTATAGGCGACTCTTTAGGGCCAAAAAGAGGAAAGATGACATGAAACCCTGGATATGAATGCATTTATTAAAGGATCTGTTAGATCAAAGTGTCCTCCCAGCCATGGTAGGCAGGGAGGTGCTAGCAGATCAAATCCGGTTAGAACAGTTTATCTGAGACTTAGAGGAAGGGACGCAATTATGGGTAAGGAGACATCTCTCCAAGTTGGCCAAAAAGGCCCAGAGAATTGCTGAAGCCTATGCTGCTTCAGAAATGGAGACAGTTAAGGAAAAACCTTATAAAAGTGAGAGGAGCCGTTATCATAGGGAAAAGGAACATTATCAAGGCCCTTCGAGACAGGCAGGCAAGGGAGTACTGTGTTACTGATGTGGTCATACTGGACATGTCGCCAGAGAGTGTCCCCAAGGACCACAGGACCGCTGGAAACAGGCAGGCAGTGCCACAGGGCTCTGAGAAAGACAGGATAACAGTGAACCCATGGAGGAGATGGATTGTAACTTTGGTGGGGGAAGTGAAGTTTCAGTGTGGGATCGCTCCGATGTCACAGCATGGATAGTGGGCCGAGCTTTATAGGCTACGCTCGACAGAGTGCTTGCAGATGCTCATAAGGTCCAGCCTGGTACTGGAAGATGCCATAACATGGTGTAAGCCATTTAGGATAAGGTGCATACATGGTGAGGCCAAACAGTATCAGAGGGGATATGTGAGGGCTAGAATAGCAAACAGAGCAGGTAGGATGAAGGTGGGGTTTGTCCCCAGCCTAAATAGAGAAATAATCTTGGGGAGAGATTGGTCCCCTTTGTATGATGTTCTAGAAGAAGTAAATTAGGTGGAATTGTAAAGGAAGGGATGGTCCCAAATAGAAGGCTGGATAGCAGAAGAAGAAGAGCCTAGCTCCTCTGAGGAAGAGACATTTATTAGCTTGGGGATAGGCCCAACAGGCCCGTACTTCAAGATCACACAAGATGAAGAAGAAGAGTTAGGGAGGCTCATAGAAAATGAAGTTGCCAGCATCAATGGGCAAGTTGTAAGACCAGAACTACAAGTAAGTGACCTGCATTTTGAGATTTGGGATGGGTCATTATACCAGGTAAAGCAATTGGAAGGGGGTGAGTGCATCCTGCAGTTATTGGTGCCACAAGTGTTCTGGAGGAAGGTGTGGGACATGGCCCATGCAACACCCATAGATGGACACTTTGGGAGAGAGAAAATGCTAGGCAAAATTGAATGATGGTTCTTTTGGCCGGGTATGTGGGAAGAAGTAACATGCTGGTGTGGGTCCTGTGCAGAGTGTCAGTTGGTGGAGGAAAGATGTCCGCAGAGGGCTCCCTTGCAAGTCATGCCTATCATTAACACCCATTTGACAGAATTGCCCTTAATGTTATGGGACCACTCCCCTAAAGTAATGCAAGGCACCAGTACATGCTTGTTTTAATCTATTATGCCACATGATACCTGGAGGTGATCCTGCTCAGAACGGTCACTGCACCTTGAACCGCAGAAGAGTTGTTAAAGTGGATTTCCCATTTTGGTGTACCCAGGAAAATCATTACAGGCCAAGGTAAGAATTTTATGTCGGGGGGTGTTAAAGGCTGAATGTCATGGACTGGGCATTAAGCATCTGCGAACATTGGTTTATCACCTCCAGACAAATGGTCTGGTTAAATGCCTAAAGGGCAGAATCAAATGCTTGCTGTGACGAAGCATGCAGAAAGAGCCCAAGAAATGAGATCTGTTCTTAATGCTACTAATGTTTGCTCTCAGGCTTCAACCCAGTTTGCACCCTTCGAATTGATAATCAGGCACAAACCCAGAAGCTTACTGCAAGTAGCCAGGGAAGAGTGAGAAAATCTGGGGCACAAATGAGTCAGGGCTCAACAATTTAGGAAGGAGATGATTGAATGCCTTAAGCAGGCCTGGCAGTTAGCTCAGGCAAATATGGAGAGAGCACAGCAGCCACAGAAAGCTAGCTATGATCAAAAGGCACGAGAGAGAGTTTCAGACTGGGGATAAAGTGCTGGTTCTACTTCCCTCTTCCGCGAATAAACTATAAAGTGACAAGGGCCTTTTGATATAACAAGGAGGGCTGGGCCCGTAGATTATGAAGTATACCACCCAGGACATATAATGGAACACCAGATTTACCATGTAAACCTGTTGAAGGCTTGGAGGGAGCCAGAGGGATGGCTGCTGAGTCCTGAAGAAGTAAGCGAGGATCTAGGCCCCAAGATAGGATGAAACACACAAAGAGATGAGATAGCGATAGGAGATGGCCTCACAGATGAGCAGCAAAGGGAGCTGGGGCAGATCATCTTCAAATGTGGTGATGTGTTCAGTGAGGTCCTAAGAAAGGCTAGGGGCATAGTACATGAAATAAATATGCCAAAAGGGGTGGTTGTGAGGGAAAAGTGGAGACCGGTCCCCCAACACCTACAAGCACGGGTATATGAGGAGATACAGAAAATGCTTAGACAAGGGGATAATACCATCTCAGAGCCCCTGGAGAAGCCCAATGGTGGTCATCCCAAAATCCGATGGGTTGCTAAGGATATGCATGGATTTCAGGGGCCTCAACGTGGTTGCGTGTTTTGATGCATTCCCCATGCCCCACATAGAAGAGCTACTGGAACGGATAGGTCAGGCAAAGTACATCTCTACCCTGGATCTGTCCAAGGGTTACTGGCAGATCCCCATGGCAGGAAAGGACCAGCAAAAAATGGCTTTTGGTATGCTATGGGAACTATTTGAATTTACACGGATGTCGTTCAGCCTTCATGGAGCTGCAGCCTCTTTTCAAAGGCTGATAGATAATATCCTAGCTCCACATATGAGGTATGTGGTGGCGTACATTGATGATATTGTAATTTATTCTCAGTCACGGCCTGAACATTGGCAACATGTGGAAGTAGTATTACAAGAATTGCACCAATTTAATATGACTGCAAATCCCCAAAAGTGCACATTAGGAATGCGAGAGACTGACGGTCTTGGGTTCTGTGCGGGCTCATATGCCCGCTGTCAAGTAAAGTAGAGACCATAGAGAAATATAAACCTCCACAAACAAAAAACCAAAACCACTTCTTTTTGGGTTTGGCCAACTATTATCAAAGGTTTATACCAGGCTTTGCGAAGTTGGCCGTACCCTTGACAGACTTAATAAGGGGAAGAGTGCAGAGGGTGATACGATGGATGCCCCTGATGGAGGAGGCCTTTAGGAGTATCAAGAGAGCCTTGTGTAGTGACATGGTCCTGAGGACTCCTGACTTTTCTAAGCCTTTTATCCTACAGATGGACATGTCCAAAATGGCTGTGGGAGCAGTCCTCTGCCAAGGAGAAGACGGGGCTGAAAGACCAGTAGCATTCGCAAGTAGGAAGTTAAACACAGCAGAACTCAGGTATTCAACAGTCAAGACAGAATGTCTGACTATGAAATGGGCAGTCACATATTTCAGTTATTATTTAATGAGATGGGAATTCACGCTCATAATGGACCATGCGTCTTTACAGTGGTTACACAAGGTTAAGTGTGATAATGGGCGCATAATGCGTTGGGCACTAATGCTTCAGCCCTTTAAATTCTCCATCGGGTACAAACCAGGAACAACAAACAAAATTGGCAATTTCTTGTCCCGGTGTAGGAAATCGGCAGCAAGACCAAAGGAGCAGAAAGCATGGCAGGAGCAGAAGATGGCAAAGTACGCCCAGAAGATGGCACACTGAAGACGCCACAAGGCAACTTGAAGGGGGAGATATGTGGCAGGGGCAAGGGAGCTGCTGAGCCACAAGGACCCGGTGGCAATGGCAGGAGCCGCATGCCACAGATCTCCCCAGTGGTCCCATGTCATGCTGAACCGCAGGAGCATAGTGGCAGGATTGCTGCGTTGCAGACCTGCCGGCGGCTCTGCGACATGCTGATCCACAGGAATGGGACAGCAATGGCGGGACTGCCATGCCACAGGCCCTGCCAGTGGCACTGCAGTACACCAAGCCGCAAGAGCATGGTGGCGGCAGCAGGTCTACCACGCCGCAGGACTCATTAGCAGCGCTGTGGGGTCCCAAGCTGCAGCCAGCAAGGGCCAGGAAGCTTGAAGAAAAAAAAAGCCGGTGCCAGCATGGGTGTGCTCTGTAAGTGTATGCTGATGTAGATCGCCAGCAGGGGCTGTGGGGCAGAGATAAAAGCCCCATGTTCTGGTCTGACGGGGACCGGAAGGAAGTCCCCAACAGCCGAAGGAAGGCTGCAGCCGAGGCGGAGATCCTGGGAGAGATGGTTGGTGCCAGCCTCCAAGTGAGGAGCTTCCCCCATGGACTGACTCAGAGGAGTCAGTCCACTTACCTGGAGAGGAGATGTAGAAGTCCGGCTGTGGAGAGTGGAAAAAAGACAGTGGCAGGCCTACAGGACAAGACGAGAGTGATGACTGGTAACAAAACTGCGTCTGTGCCACATCAGAATAACAGTGGGTTGGCGCTAGGTAGGGTGTAAGGGAGGTGAAGCCCCAATGTCCTCACGCTAACAAGTGGCCCAAGCAACACACCACTGAGCCAGGATTAACAGGAGTCCCCAAGAGTAAAATTTCATCAAAGATGTGGCAGGTGAAAAGCATCGGTGGTCTGGGTAACTGGTGCCAGGGGACAAACTGTCGGGCCGTAGGACCGCGGTTAGCTTTGGGTGGCTAGAAAAGCCTAAGTGGGGAGCTTAGGACAGGCACGGCAAATTACATAATGGATTTAATATAGGCACTGGATTTATGATACATTACAACCTACCTGACATTTAACACACCAGGTAACCTTGCCTGTTAGCTGACCACTTCTTTTCCTTCACACTTTCTTCCCCCCTCCCCATTCTACCTCTTACCTTTGTTTTCCAAACTTCCACTCATTTGCATCTTCACAGACTTCTTGTTTACCTCAGCTTCTTTTTCACTTTGGAGAACTCATAACATCAGCAGATTCTCCCATTGTCTGAGGAAGGGTGTTATTTTATTATGCAATAGAACAGGAATGGTCAGGAGTCACCATGATTTATAGTGGAGATGTGTGGGCAATCTGTGGTCTCAGTGGCTTTCTTTGTGAAGTCCTAATAATATGTTGTGGACTTATAGTTAAGAACTGCCGTAATCCTGGAGTAAACTTGCCAAAGGGCTTTCAAGTGGAGAATGCTCATTGCTTTCCAAATAGAGTAGTTAGGGAAGATTCCTAGCACTGGCTGGCTAATGAACCATCAAAGTCCTTTCAGCATCTATGTGCACAGCAGCAAGCTAGTCTCTGAAGTGTCTGTCTTCTCACTTAATATGAAGCAGAGCCTGCAATTAATGTTTCCAAAAGATGTGAAATGGAGACTGAATGAATGTAGGCTCCATGGGTGCTCTGACCTGGGCACCAGAACCCTCTCAGCCCCTTGCACCTGTGTTTGAGAGTGAATTGCCACTCTGTGCCAGAGCCACCCCCTCCTCCACACAGTCTGTTTTCATTAATGTGCTTTCTTAGGTTAAGGATCATTCTCCTTTACAGCTGAACAAACAGTTTCCATTGCATGTAAAATCCAGCTAGCTGCTAATAAGCACCACTCCTCTCCCACTGCCACCTTTGTGCAGTTGGGTGGATGAAAAAATGGCCTTATTACCTGGATTATTATCGGCACGGGACTATAATTTATAGAGTATGCTTGGTAAAGTGCCATGCTGAAAACATTTATGGGCCACTTAGAGCCCGGCAGGGTGGCAGGGAGGGAGACAGGCCTAGGAGAGGAAAGGAGTAATTCCACCTTACAAAACACAGCAGGCCCTGAGAACTCCAGCTCACTTCCAGCACCAAAGCTCTTGGAAATTAAACCCAGTTGGAATGGCAAAGTCAGCAACCTCCTGTCCCAGGGCTATAGATCCAGAGGCAACTGTAGGCGGGGTGAGTCTAAAGGTATAAACAGACGATGCCACAGCTGATCCATTTTATTGAGTGAAACACGTCACCTGTTGTCCCACACTGGTCAGGGCCTCAATCCTGAGGGACAATGGATGACATGTTCCCAGCTTGCAGAGAAGCACTTTAGAGGTTCCCTGGGGTGTGTCTCTAGGTGGGAAACCCCAGCTTTCCCCACTTGCAGAGTTCATCTTGGAGGTTCCCTAGGGTATGTCACTAAGCAGGAACCCAGGCTTTCCTTGCTTACAGAAACACCCCCAGGGAATCTTGGAGGTACATTGCTGTAAATGGGGAAAGCTGGGATTCCCACTTACAGACACATGCCTCAGAGATTGCCCAGGCATATCCCTGTAAAAAGGGAAAGGCGCGCAGGTGTTCCTGGGGCATAAGGGGCCTGATCCTGCATGGAAATTTTTAGGTTGGCACAAAGGCAATGTCTGTTTTTCCTCTAAGCTGGCACAGCTCAGATGTTCTTGTTGTCCCTTTGTTGTAGATGCTATACCAAGGTTTTCCTCAAATTTTCCTTTGTGTTGACCATGTCTTAAGGGAGACATTGCTTCATATACACCTCTCCTCCCCTTGGTGACTTTGTACAGGTCACATTCCCTTTCAGTTTGCAATTGCAGGACATAACCAACAATCACAGAAGTTGCTTACATGCATGTATATTATCAGGGTATTTTTAATGAAGGGTCTTTATTGTACTATTCATACTCAGCCTGACTGTCCAGCGCTCTGCATGTTGTGCAGTCTTTTCCACCAGGGCCAAGTGAATATAAAACACTATTCTTTAGCTTGGTAGCACTTAGTGGAAGGGTAAATGACTGGAGAAGGTGCAAGGCAACAGAGAATCAGGCCCACTGTCTACTTTTGTTCATCAGTTCCTTGCTATTCTCTCATCTGTTTAGTTCCTTTCTCTCACTGCTCCCTTGCACATTTCATTGTCTCCCCCCAGCCCATCATTCCTTCCTCCTCCTGGTTCTCAGACATGATTCTATTCACCCTTGTATCCCTAGAGATTCTTCTACTGGTGGCTGGTAGCCCCAGTCTCACTAGAGAGTCTGTCCTATTCCTCTTCCTCCTCACATGTAGCAATGGAATCTAAAAGAAGCATCTATGTTAGCTTCTCCTTGAATGGCCTGTAGAATCATTGAAAACAAGGAGAGACTGTCCCCTTAAACAGCTTTTTCTCTGTAGCCCCCCACTGTTTCATGGATCACAGTTTAGAAACTGGTGCACTGCACTTGTTCACCTCTCTCAGACTTGCTTAGTGACATAGTCTCCACTCTCTTGTACATCATCTTTGAGGGGAGAGCCTTTCAGCTTGGTATGAGGAAGCAGGGAGAAAGGAATCCTTTGGGGCCAAGAAGGAGTGAAGGGACTGGCTTCCAGGCAAGTTCACTAGGGAAGGTGTGCTTGGAAGAAGGGCAGCAAGACAGAAGAGGCAGATTAAGAGATCCAGGGAAATGGCTGGAGGATGTCACAATGTCAGAGCCACTGCCACTGCACCTGTGAGATTTCTGTCCAGGGAAGACCGCTCACCATCGAGGCTTCCACCCAGGTCCGGGTTTGGCACTGTGGGGACTGCAGTTTGCAGGTTCCTTCAGGGGACAGCCAGGTGTAGGGAGTGCCTTCAATGTGAGCAGTACCCCCTGGTGGTGTCTCTCAGGGAACAGGCAAGAAAGCTATAGGAGGTGGTCAGGCTCTGAAGCATCCTTTGCCATGAGAAGTTCACCAATTCAATGCTTGAGGAGACCTCCAGGACTGGAGGAAGAACTGCCAGAAGCAGTGTTAGAGAAAGGAGAGGACATGGACCCCCAGGAAGGTGGAAGCTGGAAACTTGTGACATCTGGCAGCAAGCAGAAATCTTCATTTTCACCTGCAGCAGTTCGACTGAAGAACAGTTCATCTGGCAGCCCTAGCAACAGAGGGCGAGGAGCATGTTCCATTGGAGGAGGACAGGCCTCCCCAGGATGAGAAGGACAGGCCAGGCCTCCCCAGGGTGAGAAGGATCGAGATCACCACCACCAAGAAGAAGCAATGGGTTGCGGTGGTTGGAGACTCCCTTTTGTGGGGGATGGAGGGATCCATCTGCTGACCTGACTTGTTATTTTGGGAAGTCTGCTGCTTGCCCAAAGCCTGGATCCAAGATGTCATGGGGATTCCCTGAAGAGAGGATCTGATGCATTTTCCTGTTCCTGAGAAATCAGGGCGATCCACTAGTTACCTTAGGTGCCTGTACATGAATGCACGGAGCCTGGGAAACAAGCAGAAAGAATCAGAAGTCCTTGCACAGTCATGGAACTATGACATGATTGAAACAACAGAGACTGGATGGGAGCTCACATGACTGGAGCACTGTCATGGATCGGTACAAACTGTTCAGGAAGGACAGGCAGGGGAGAAGAGGAGGAGGAGTTGCACTTTATGTAAAAGCTGTATGGATTGCTCAGAGCTTCAGTATGACACTGGAGATAGGCCTGTTGAGAGTTTCTGGGTTAGACTCAGAGAGGAGAGCAAAAAGGGTGATGTCATGGTGGGAGTCTGCTATAGACCGCTGTACCAGGAGGAAGTGGTGGATGAAGCTTTCTTCAAACAGCTAGTGGAAGTTTTCCAGTCATAGGCCCTGGTTCTCATGGAGGACTTCAATCACCCTGACATCTGCTGGGAGGGTAATACAGCAGTGCATAGGCAATCCAGGAAGTTTTTGGAGAGTGTCGGGGACAACTTCCTGGTGCAAGTGCTGGAGCAGCCAACTAGTGGCCATGCTCTTCTCAACCTGCTGCTCACAAAGAGGCAAGAATTGGTGAGGGATGTGCTAGTACAGTGTTTCCCAACCTTTTTCATCTCACAGCACACTTACATGGCCTCCCTCATCCCAAGTTACACTGGCTGAGGGGTGGGGGTAGCGAGTGGCCGAACGCTGCAGACCGGAGGGGTGGGGGGAGGGGGAGGGTTGGTGGCAAGTGGCCAAATGCCGTGGAGTGGGGGAGGATTGGGTGGCGAGTGTCTGAAAGCTGCAGACCAGGGAGCAGGGGTAGCGAGGGGCAGAACGCTACAGAGCAGCAGGAAGTGGGTGGTGCAGTGTTTGAATCATTGGTTGGAGCCACGCCCCCTGTCTGTTGGGTTGCCCGCAGCAGCAGCAGGCAGGGGGTGTGGCTCTGACACCAAAATGCCACAGCACACCTGGGCGTGTCTGAGGGCACACCACTGTGTGGTGGCACGCCGGCTGGGAAACGCTGTGCTAGTAGATGGCAAGGGCAGCAGTGACCATGAGATGATTGAGTTCAGGATCCTGAGGAAAGAAAGGATGGAGAGCAGCAGAGTAAGGACCCTGGAGTTCAGAAAAGCAGACTTTGACTTGCTCAAGGAACTCATGGGCAGGATCTCCTAGGAAGCCAGTCTGAAGGGAAGAGGAGTCCAGGAGAGCTGGCTGTACTCTAACAAAGCCTTACTGAGAGTGCAGGAACAAACCATCCTGATGTACAGGAAGACTAGCAAGTATGGCACAAGACCAGCTTGGCTTAGCAGGAAACTCTTCAGTAAACTAAATCACAAAAAGGAAGCTTATAAGAAGTAGAAACCTGGACAAACTAGGGAAGAGAACTAGGGAGACAAACAACTAAGGGTATTGCTTGGTCATTCAGGGATGAAGTCAGGAAGGCCAAAGCACAGTTGGAGTTGCCGCTAGCAAGGGACATGAAGGGAAAAAGAAGGGTTTCTGCAAGTATGTCAGTAACAAGAGGAAGATCAGGGAAAATGTGGGTCCCTTACTGAATGGGGGAGACAACCTAGTGACAGAGGATGCAGAAACAGCTGAAGTACTCTGAATGCCCTTTTCACTTCAATTGAGGTGAAAGCTGAATGTCTTTTTCACCTCAATCTTCATAGACAAGGTCAACTCCCAGACTATGTTGGGCCCCAGAGGCCTTCAATCCTAGGTCTGACCTTTGTGCTTAGCTCAAGCTGCGTGCTTAGCTTGAATTATGGTCAAGACCTGCACCCAGTGAAAGGAGCAGATGGAAAAATACTGTCCCTGACTTGAAATGAATCAGGAAGTTGGCTAACTAAATTGAATAAATATAACCTGGGCAAAAGAGGAACAGTCAGAACAAAACTTACCCCCATCTAAGAATGAAAAGATTATCTCAGGATAGAAAATTCCAGTTACAGGTAACCAAATTTGGCAAACAGAAGCAAGATTATTAATATGCATTAGGAGGAAGGCTTAAATTAATTTTATGTATTAAGAAATCTGGGGTGAGGTGGGCACGCTAGCAGGGAGGGAAAGACTGCAGAAAGACCTGGATAGGTTGCAAGGGTGGGCTGACAAAAACAGGATGCGTTTCAATACGGACAAGTGCAGGGTGCTGCACTTGGGCAGTAGTAACCGGCAACACACTTATAAGATGGGAAACTCCCTTCTTGAGAGCATGGAGGCAGAAAGGGATCTTGGAGTCATCATTGACTCCAAGATGAACATGGGCCGACAATGCGAGGTCACTGTCAGCAGGGCAAACCGGACCTTATCGTGCATTCACAGGTGCATCTCAAGTAGGGCCAAGGAGGTGATCCTTCCCCTCTACGCGACACTAGTCAGGCCACAGCTGGAGTACTGTGTCCAGTTCTGGGCACCCCACTTCAAGAGGGATGTGGACAACATTGAGAGGGTCCAGAGAAGGGCCACCCGCATGATCTGGGGACAGCAGGGCAGACCCTACAATGAGAGGCTATGGGATCTGAACCTGTTCAGCCTTCACAAGAGAAGGCTGAGGGGGGACCTGGTGACCGTCTATAAACTCACTAGGGAGGACCAGAAGGGTTTGAGGGAGACCTTGTTTCCCCCAGCACCCCCCGGGATAACAAGGAATAATGGCCACAAGTTGTTGGAGAGTAGGTTCATATTAGACATCCGTAGGAACTACTTCACAGTTAGGGCGGCTAGGATCTGGAACCAACTTCCAAGGGAAGTGGTGCTGGCTCTTACTCTGGGGGTCTTTAAGAAGTGGCTTAATGCCTACATGGCTGGGGTCACTTGAGCCCAGTTTCTCTCCTGCCCAAGCAGGGGGTCGGACTTGAAGATCTACAAGGTCCCTTCCGACCCTACTTCTATGATTCTATGATTCTATGAAATGCAAGCTATATGGTATATAAAGAGAAGTGAGAGAGTGTACTCTTCAGAACACTCGGGAAAAAAGCCCGAAGAGATCCTGTCATCAGTCCAACAGCCTATTTTGACATCAGACATGGGAGCCAGGAGCCCTGGACAAGACTTCACGGCCCCTGGACAAGACTTCAACCAGTGAAGCTGTGTTCGCAACATTTTGGGGTGATAAGCATCTGCTTTGACTAGCTACAAACCTAAATTTTTTTAATTGCTACTATTACTTCCATTTTAATTAGAATTAAAATGGAAGGGTTCAATAAACTGTTAGGGTTCAATAAACTTGCCATTAGTTTAGGACAACCATATCTTAGTCTTCTTGCCTGGTATAAGACCTATTTTAGCATCATAGGGACGCAACAACTACTGCACCTGGCAGCACAGTTTGGGCAGGAGGTGAACAGCCAACCTTGCAAAAGTCCATGAGGCTGGATGGGATGCATGAAGGAGTTGGCTGATGTGATTGCAGAGCTGCTGGCCATCATCTCCGAAAACTCATGGTGATTGAGAGAGGTCCCGGATGATTGGAAAAGGGCAAATATAGGCCCATATTTAATAAAGGGAAAAAGGAGGATCCAGGGAATTACAGACTAGAGCTGTGCAAAATGGCACCGTTCTGTTTTGACTTGTGTTTCGACGGAATAGTGTTTCATTTTGAATTTTGTTTAGATTCGAAACCACTGTTCTGTTTCGTTTTGTCGAAACAGTTTCACTGTTTCAATGCTGTTTTGACGTTTCTCCCCTAGGCTATAATGGGGAAGCATGAAACAGCTTATAACTTTGTCATTTCTTGCCTGATTTGGATGAAACATGCAGGGATGGTAACCCCTTCTGAGGCCATGAAGCCTGCCAAGTTTCAATGAGATAGGTTTAGGGGGTTCTGGTAAACTGCACCCCCAAAGTCTTGAAAGCAAAACTCATGTCACGTGTATGTATTAAGCCACAGCGGGGTCAAAACTGCAGGCATGCTAGCCCCTACTGAGGCCACAAAGCCTGCCAAGTTTCAAGGAGATAGGTACAGGGCTTTCTGGGAAACTGTACCTCAAGCTGCTGACAAGCAAAACTTGTGACATCGGTGACTGTGTGTCTGTTAAGGTACAGTGGGGTGAAAACTGCAGGCCTTCTAGGCCTGCTGCGGCCATGAAGCCTGCCAGCTTTCAAGGAGATAGGTGCAGGGGCTTCTGGGGCTCTGCATCTCTGGCTGCTGACAGGCAAAACTCGTGACATAGGTGGGTGACACTGTGTGTGTTAAGGTGTGCCCTCACTGGTGCTGGGGCATCTACACAACATGGTAGTGTTCCCCAATGAGGCCTCCTCCTCCCCTATAGCCTCAGGCTGGTGTACCACTTTAAAAGGCAACAGGTAAGACAATCTGGTGTCTTTTTAGTAGGCCAACTGTATAGTTAGAGAAACATATCTTAGCAAGCTTTTGGGTTGAAAAACCCTTTGTCAGGCTGAGGAAGCACCTGCAGTTGGCGTGTCTGCTCTCCTAGATAGAAGGAATAGCAAAGAAACCAGAGGCTGGCCTGGCATGCAATGCAGGCAAGAAAGCCAGTCAGTGAAAATGGAAATGGAGGCATCGGGGGCAGGGGAGCGGGATGTAGCAGCGCAAGTAAAAGTGGAGAGGTACCTGGGGAGTCAGATGTCTGGCAGGTTGCAGTGTGTCAGAATTCCACTGTCTTATTGAGTCCCATGAGTTTCTGTACTTACTACCTAGGAGGCTGATGAAGTGAAGTTCATAGGCCCAGCTCTGAAAAGTGGTTTGTAAATTCAAACAGCATAACCTGATCACCAGAACTGAAGCCAACTTCCTACATCTCAAAACACAAAACCTGCCAACTACCTCCAGTACCCCCACAAACTGCACAGCAGAATCTATCAAAGACAACAATACCCAGCTACCTGTGGGGGCACATTCCTCAAAAAAAAGCCACTCTGTTTCCAGTCTCTCAGGCCTGATCCTGAGAGGGAACAATTTACAAACCACTTCATAGCTGGGCCTATGAAGTTCACTTCGTCAGCCTCCTAGGTACAGAAACTCATGGACTCAATATAGATTAGACAGTGGAATTCTGACATGCTGCAACTTGCTGGACATCTGACTCCCCAGGTACCCCTGCACTTTTACCTGCACTGCTATATCCCTCTCCCCCCACACCAGCCTGTCCCTCACCCCCTGACGCCTCCATTTCCATTTTCGCTGACTGGCTTTCTTGCCTATATTGTGTGCCATGCCAGCCTCTGGCTTCTTTACTATTCCTTCCATCCAGGACCAGAAGATACACCAACTACAGCTGCTTACTCAGCCTGACAAAGGATTTTTTAACTAGAAAGCTAGCATCACAGGCAGCTAAGCTGAGCTCACCTGGACCCTCACGACTACACTGCAACCAGCAAGCATCAGGCCTGTTGAAGACATGACAGATCTAGACTTCCCAAGCCAGGACTGTGTGTGCATGTGTATGGCACCCCTACCCGCCTTTCACCAGGGGATCCTCCAGCAGTCTCACCAGACCTCCCTGAACCTGGCAGAGTGCAGTTTTAGTGGTCATGCCCAAGACCTGGGTTCTTCTCCTTCCCCATAGCCCCAGCCCATACCTCCAAGCTCATCCTGGCACGGGAGCTCAGCGAGGACATGTTCTTCCCCTGCTGGCTGGTGATGCAGTGAGTGCCCCCTCCAGCTGAAAGCGGGGCATAAACTGGTTTTTAAAAAATGAAAAAAGGAAATAGGTATGGATGCAGTGAAGAGGGTGGCATTCACTCCATCTGCACCTGGAGCTTGGAGAACCCCAGCAGCGGGAGGTTTACCTTCAAGAATACCAGCTGCTCCACCAAACCAGGATTCAAGCAGGTGTGGTGCAGTGTCACTATATCCTCAGTGATGCTGAACACCCTCTCACTCAGAACACTGGGAAGTGGACAGGAGAGGTGCTTATGGGCAACCTTGGCCAGATCCGGCCACATTTGGCTGCGGCTTGCCCAGTAGGCCAAGGAGTCACACAGCAGTGGCTCCACATCCTTGGCAAGATAGGTAGCTACCAAGGCCTGAGCACTACCTGCCTGATGGTGGGGTTTGGTGGCTGGATCCCACCATAGAATACATGCCTTTGGCCCACATTGGCAGGGCCTGTGCTGGAGGAGGAGACTGGCTGGTGGATGCCATGCTAGCATGGGGCAGTGGATCCCCCTCTTTCACGTTCCTCCGCCTCTGCCGTTCTGCCTCCCTGATTCTCTTCAACAGCATGTCCATCCACTGATTCAGGATTTGGCTGCTGCATACACCCTTCACCCTCGGGTCACAGATGGCGGCCAGCACATGGACTGTACTGACCCACAAGGGATCAAGCCATTTCCTGATGCCCTCCTTCAGCTGCCTCACCAGTGCCTGCACGTGTGGTGACTGTGGCTTGCCCCAGCCAGGAACGTTGATCCCCTAGAAGCTCTCCATTTGGCTCTGAAGTTCCCTTACTATGGGGATCACCTGGCTAAGGAGGGCATCGGCAGTGCTGAGGGTCTTGGTGGCCTCAAGGAAGGGCTTGAAGACCACTAAGATCTGGGAGATGGTATCCCACTCAATTCTGTTCAGGGGGTCACTAATCCCACTCTCCCCGAGCAAGGCCATCTCACCAGCCTCTCGAGCATCAGGTATGCAGAGTTCCACCGAGTCTCCACATGCTGCATGATTTTGAGCTGTAGGATGCTCAGCTATGCCTGTATGTCCCGCAGCATCTTGCCTCCTTGATGCTCCAGTGGAAGTAGCCTGCCACCTTCCTGCATTTTGAAATAAGCTTGTTGGTGGTACTGGCACCATCACCGACAGCCCTGGCCCCCTCCAAGGCATCCCTGACAACAAGATACAACTTGTGTACCACACAGCAGATGCCAACAGAGTTGGCATCATGGACCGCCTTGGCCATATTGATCCCTTTGTCGGTGACCATGAACCTATGGGTAAGCTTGCTCTGCCCAGCGAGCCACCCCTGCACCAAGTGGTTCATAGCCCCCATCATCTCTGTTGCCGTGTGGGACTCATCCATCACCTTGACTTGAAGGAGAACCCACTGAGGGCCTGACTGGTCACACCAGTGCCTTGTGAGGGAGAGGTAGGCGTGATTGCCACCCCAGCTGCTCCAGATGTCCGAGGTGAAGTGTAAGGCCACCTGCAGCCCTGCCTTGCACAGCTTCTCCCTCAAGTACTCCCTGCATGCCTCATGCGGGGAGGATACCACTGTCCTACTGAAGATGGTACATGCAGGCACTTGGTATGATGGAGCCATGAGCAGCCTGAACCCTGGCCACTCAACTAGGGAGAAGGGCTGGCCATCGACAGCAAGCATCTCCCCAATGTTCTGGGTGATCTCGCTTGCCCTTGCAACTTCCATTTGGGCATGAAGAGGGGGACTTCCATTTGGGCATGCTCCCACTGGTCCCAGGCTGAGGAGGAGCAAGGACAAGGGGGTGGTGCCTGCAGAGATGCATCAGCATGCCCATGGTGCTCATGTGTTTTGTTCCCTTTCCCCGGCTTGTTTTGGCTTGGTAGTGCAGGGAAATAGTGTACGTGGAATCATCTGCCAACTCAAAATGATCCCAGACCACACTACCCGCTCGTTTCTGGGGTGCGGGTGCATGTGTGGATGCTGCTGTACTTTTCCCCTCCTCAGCAGGCAGAGGCACAGCAAGAGGAGTAGCGGACTCAACTAAGCCACTTTCTTCCACTTTGTGACAAGGCGCAAATCTCAGGGCTGGGTTTCATATTGGCCTACCCACCTGTTTCTATGGGCAATCTGCCCGATCCCACCTGCCATGACTTTGATTGTCCCATATACAGATGGTACTTGCAGGACTGCCCATTACTGCCCCGATGCCAGGGGGTTCTATATGCAGCTCCGATCTTCCCTACACCACAGCCCATCCCTCGCATCCATGTGACACAATGCTTCCAGCCTACAGCTGGACCAAGCTTAACCCTGGTTGTCAGGCCTCAGACACACATGCATTCATATTGCCTTCCTCTCACTAGGGCCTCTCACACTCCACCCCCTCTCACAAGGTTTCTTTCACGCATTGACACCTTATACTGCCTTGCCCCCTTTCAGAGCGGGCCCCTTCGGCCATAGACTTTATATAGTGCACGCCTTGGGTGGCAGACATACTGTCCTTTGGGTCTCTCCTGCAGCACTCACCAGGGTAGTGGCCAGCCAGTTACTCAACCGGGGCCAAGCTTGCCCTATAGCCCTTCCCAGGGCAACTCCACACAAACTCTCATACACACACACTAGGCTACCAGCCCTCTGGTTTCCCCCTCACTGGGGCTCCACATATCTACCCCTTCACTGGGGCCTACCCTACTGCGGTTCCACATCTTCTACATCCTCACTGGGGCTACAGGACTTCCCTCCCCAGTGGGGTCTCAGGTGGCCATAGCTGTGCCTGGCCCCAACTGCTACCCACAGTGATGTTTTATTGAGGTGCCCCAACCCACCTTCCACTGGGGTGGTAACTGGTCTGGTATTTTCCTGGAGGCTCCCATGCCACTGGGAGCCCCACCAGGCCATCCATTCCTGGCAGGGTGCAGTGTCAGATTATGCCCAGGACCAGGAGCCTCCAAACCATCCCCTTAACCTCCTGGCTTTACCTTAAAGGTTGTTCCTGCTGCAGCTCAGCTAGCGATGTTTCTGCCTCTCCTGGCCGCACAAAACTGCAGCCTTTATATGCCTTGTTCAAAATGGCTGCATTCATCAGGAACCTGGTAGCTGCCTGCCTAGCTGCCTGCCTCTGCCCTTAAAGTGGCAGGCAGGGTGCCCTGCCACACACCTCTACATCAACCGCCTCTGAAGTGCCTTCTGGGGAAGGAGACCTGATTCTAGGGGAAACTTGAGGGGTGTCAAACACAAGCTCAGCTGATTCCCCCTTCTTCCCCAGAATTTCCCTTGCTAGGGCACTCAGATCCAGATCCAGCACCAGCTCTTCCTCTGGCACTGGAAGGCTCAGCATGGGAAGTGAAATGGAGGTACAGTAGGCTGCCATGCTGTTGCTGGTGCTACTGCTGCTTGTTGTTGTCATCATGGTGGTGAAGGTGGGGTTATGGCTGGTGCTCATGGAGGGGATGCAGTCTCGGGTACAGACAGTGGCACTGGCACTGCTCCCCTCTCCTTGCTGCTTGTAGCAGCCTCATCCAATCTAACTGGAGGAAAGAGGCTGTGTCTCAGTTTGGTTGGGGAGGAACTTACAGCATTCCCTCTACCCCCTCTTTTATGCCTCCTGAAAGGCTGGCCACCTGCCTTTCCACCACACTTCATGGTGTGTTTCTTGTATTCCTTTTCTACAAATATATAAATGTATTCGTGTTCTTCTATACATTCAAAAATATAGGTGTGTGGTGCAAAGAAGAAATGTATACAAACAAATAGAAATATGTCTTTCTCCCTATATAACTTCAAAACTGTAGGTGTGGTGCAATGAAGAAATGTATGAAACTGATAGAAATAGATCTTTCTCCCTACATAAATTCAAAACTGTAGGTGTGGTGCAAAGAATAAATGTATAAAAACAAATATAAATATATCTTTCTTCCTGTATAAATTCTATTATGTATGCATGTATGTATGTATCTATGCTGCAAAGCTTTAAATGTATAGAAATAAAATATATTTGTATTTGCTTTCCTATATAAATTCAATTCTGTAGTAATCCTATCCAATATAAGTATAAAATTCAAAAGAATAAATCAATGAATAAAATAATAAAATTAAAGCGCCTAGAATAAAAAGGTATTCTGAAATCCCTCTTTCTAGAATAGCTTAGTCTAGCAAGTAGGGAATCCTTTAGAAGATCAGTGGTAGCTGTAGTTGTCTGACGCTGAGCTGCTGGAACACACAGCTCAGTAAGTGACACCAAAGCAGAAAGCAGGGCAGTTCAAACATGCTGCCTTTTATGCTGCTTTTCCATCCCTCCCCCAGAGCACTGAGATTGGAAGGGACCTCAGGGAAGGATGACAGTCACTGGCTAGCTACACAGCCAATAATGAAAGCAGTCCTTCCCCGCTCTTCCCTTCTCTTCCCCCTCCCTCTCTTTACTTTCTGTTTCCCTGTAGGCAAGCCCAGCTTCAGTTTCAAAACTCATTTTGTTTTGAGACTGTTTCAAAGCCCTCTGTTTCATTTCAATTTTGCTGTTTTGAGCTCGAAATGAGTCAAAACAGCGTTAAAATGAAACAGCCGCTGAAATTTCGCGCAGCCCTACTACAGACCAGTCAGCTTCACCTCAGTCCCTGTAAAAATCATGGAGCAGATCCACAAGGAATCCATTTCTAAGCACTTGTAGAAGAAGGTGATTAGGAACAGTCAGCATGGATTCACCAAGGGCAAGTCATGTCTGACCAACCTGATTGCCTACTGTGATGAGATGACTGGCTCTGTGGATGTGAAGAGACCAGTAGATGTGGTACGCCTTGATTTTAGCAAGGCTTTTGATATGGTCTCCCACAATATTTTCCAGGCAAGTTAAGGAAGTATGGGCTGGATGAATGGACTGAAGGTGGATAGGAAAGTGGCTGAAGCATTGGGCTCAGAGGCTAGTAATCAATAGCTCAATGTCCAGTTGACAGCCGGTATCAAGTGAAGTGCCCCAGGGGTCTGTCTTGGGGCTGGTTTGATCTTCATCAATGACCTGGAAGGTGGCTTGAAGTGCACCCTCAGCAAATCTGCAGATGACACCGAGCTGGGGGGAGTAGGAGACACACTGGAGGGTAGGGCTCAGATTCAGAGTAACTTAGACAAATTGGAGGATTGGGCCAAAAAGGAATCTCATGAGTTTCAACAGGGACAAGTGCAAAAATCCTGCGCTTAGGACAGAACAATCCCTTGCACCAGTACAGGGAGGGGCTAACTGGTTGGGCAGCAGCTCTGCAGAAAAGGAACTGGGGGTTATAGTGGACAAAAAGCTGAATATGAGCTAACAGTGTGCCCTTGTTGCAAAGAAGGCTAATGGCATTCTGGGTGCATTGGTAGGAGTGTTGCCAGTAGGTCCAGGAAAGTGATTATTCCCCTCTATTCAGCACTGGTGAGGCTGCATCTGGAGAACTATGTTCAGTTTTGACTCCCCTGCTACAGAAAGGATGTGGACGAATTGGAGAGATTCCAGCGGAGGACAAGGGAAATGATGAGGGGGCTGGGGCACGGCTTATGAGGAAAGGCTAAGGAAACTGGGCTTATTTAGTCTAGAGAAGAGAAGACTGAGAGGAGACTTCATAGCAGCCTTCAACTACCTGAAGGGGGCTTCAAAAGAGGATGGAGTTAGACTGTTCTCAGTGATGGCAGATGATAGAACAAGGGACAATGTTTTCAAGTTGCAGCAAGGGAAGTTAGGTTAGATATTAGGAAGAACTGTCTCACTAGGAGGATAATAAAACACTGCAACAGATTGCCCAGAGAGGTTGTGGACTCTCCATCCTTGGAGCTTTTTAAGACCCAGCCAGACAAAGCCTTGGCCAGAGTGATCTAGCTGGGGCTGGTCCTGCTTTGAGCAGGGGGTTGGACTAGATGACCTACCGAGGCCCCTTTCAGCCCTAATTTTCTATGATTCTATGATTTGGCATGGCCTGTATGTTGTGAAAGGAAGGGGGAAAGCAAATCTTTATAGTGTCGCAGCAGATGGACTTTACTTAGGGCTGATTTAGTGGAGACAAATCCACTGCATGCAAGGTAAAATGCCACATAAGCAAAGATTTTTCCATTGATTGGGAAGTGATCTGTGCACACATGGACCTTTCTGTCCCAATTCAGAGATATGCTGAATGCTTCATAGAAATTAAAGATGGTTTGCAGTGCCTCAGGGCTGTTTGCTGAAGGGCCCTCACTGTCATTTTGCTTGTTGAAGATCTCTTAAAACCCTGGGTCATTTAAAGATATTTGAATGGTCCATACCAGGAGTTGGCAACGTTTTTGGGCAGAGTGCCAAAAATACCCACAACCTCAACTTGTAAGATGTTGGAAGTGCCAGGGGTAGATGGTGGAGAAGTCATGAGGGGCCCAATCCTTGTTGTGGGAGTGCAGCCCTAGACCCTTCCCTGCTGTTCATACCGCGGCATGCATACCAAGCAAAATGCCTGTGTGCGCCATGCTCTGGCATGCATGCTGGGGGTTGCTTACCCCTGGTTTATACCCATCTTGTCCAGCTGTCCTGATTCCAGAAGGGAGAGGAAAAGTAGGAAATTGTGTAACCAGGCAGCCATATTCAGGCACATGTAGGACAAATATTTCCTGAATGTGCTTAAAGAGAAGACAAATTTGCTCAATGAATATTGGAGAGTCCTATTCAGTTGGAGGGTTGGTACCATTGATTTGGAAGGGGTAGGGGAGTAGAGTGAGAGCAAGAATTCAGGGAATCCACAAGGATGGGAGGTATCCAAAAATAAGGACCACTGTTGTGGCGCTGGATGAGTCTCTATGCATTTTAGGTTGCTTGGACCAGCGGTTCTCAACCTTTTTTGTACCAAGATCCATTTGTAAACATTGATGGCCAGCATAGGCAGCAGAAGGGGAGGGCTAACTGGGCTTAGCTCCCCCAAAGGCAGGCAGCAGGTATGGCCACAGGGCAGCCTAGCCACAGGCTGCTGCAGCCGGGGGGGGGAGGGGCCCACACACACACATACCCTGTACAGCCAGGGTCACAGCTGGCTGAGCAGGCAGGTTAGTTTCTTTCTGTTTTCTTTATCTGGGCTTTGGTGGGGGGGGGAGTGGATTGAGACCCCCACAGTGCAGGAGGCAGTGGGGTAGGGGCATGGGCAAATCATTCGCCCCTGCCCCATGTCCTGCTGCACTGTGAGGATTGCCCCATGACCTGGGCTGGCCGGGGCCACATTTACGGGGCCAAGCCGAGTCGTGGGGAAATTGGAGCCCGGCAGCTGGTTCAGGGGCATGGGTGGTCAGCTCCCACTGATGCATGCACCACAGGGGAGCCAGGGGAGTGGAGGCATGTTCCCCTGCTTGGCTCCCCTGGTTGGTGCCCCTGTACAACTTGCCAGGCTCTTCCTGGGGACAATGCAGGGCGGGTATGGGGGTCCTGTGGGCTCCGTCCCCTCCACCTTGGTGATACAGACAATGCTGGCCGCATTCTTATGCCCCCGGGCATCGTGGGGCCAGGGCCGGTGTGGGGCTGGAGGGCAGTGCATTCGCAGGGGCTGCTAGTGCTGGGCAACAACCCCCAGCGCGGGAAAGGGACAGGTGCAGATCCCTGCCTGGTCCCAGCCTCATTCCCCTCCCACCCCCCATGGCCCTTTCCCATGCGCACACATACTCAGCCCCCCCAAATTATTTTCCCTCCCTCCGCCTATGATGGCCAGCCTTGACCCAGTGCCCCTCACTCCAGACCTGCTGCCCCTCACCCCCAGGCCTCAGCTCCACAGTGTGGGGGGCAGTGGGTGGGTATGTAGGGCAGGGGGTGGGTGTGTGCCAAGAGGGGGGGTGGGGGATGGGGGACCACAAGCAGCCCATTGCAGGCTGGAACTCTGACAGCCTGCAAGGGAAAAGCCATGGTTTCCGAATCTTTTTCTTCTTTAAAGAGGAATCCATTTTTAAAGTTTGTTTGCGACCCTTTCATATATTCTTGTGACCCACTTTTGGGCAGAGATGTGGTTTGCCAGAAAATTTTCCAATGCCCTAAATAGAGCATGATCTGATTTAGCATGTTTATTTGACTTATATTTAGCAAACAAAACTGAAAAAGTATACCATGTTAATTTTATGTCCCAATAGCCACAAGTATTTGAACAGAAATTTTTGATTAGGAAAAAAAGTAAATACAGCACACTTAATGTAGTTTAAATGTTATAGTCAAACAAATGCAAAGATTTATGTGGAAAGAAATTATTTTTATTGGAATACTTGGGAAAATGTAAAGACAATACACAATAGCATGTGCTTCCCTTACATTTCTTATTTAAATTTAAGAAAAAAAAACAGAGGCACTGAAAACTGTGACACACTAATTTTAGCACACCCAAAGAACTGTGAATGATATGCCGTGGTTGTTCACTCATCTACTTCAACAGAGTTTAACTCTCTTCCACTGAAGTTATTGTGGTGCCTCCAGTTTCACTGTCACTATCTGTAGAATCACTTGCATTACTTACTAGTTCCATTTCAGAATCAGATTGAGGCAAATCTGATTCAAAACAACCTGACCCACATTCTCTTTTACTACAGGATGGTTTTACCAATGAATCTATGGCGGGGGTGGGCAATTATTTTGAATGGAGGGCTGCTTAACAAGTTTTGGCAAGACATTGGAGGCTGCATAGATAGCTCCATCCCTTGATGTCATATTGAATGAAATAGTTTGAATGTTTGTAATGGTTGCCCATTAGCCAGTTTCAGGAAGAAGATAAGATTTATCTCTTTATCTAGGTCATTGTTTTGGACTACGTGTGGAAAATCAAGACTTTGCTTAAAGTTTTAACTCTTGAATTTTATCTTTAGAAGTCTTTTACAAAGAGAACCTAAAATTGACCCTTCAGCAAATATCCTGAGTTCTGAGAGATCAAACCCTAGAGCCTTTTGACAAGATTGGTAAGAAAAAGGTCGCTTGCAGTGATATGGAAGTTCCCCAAAGTAATTAAAATGATCAACAAAAGAAACTAATTACTAAGCAAAAGAATATGTTGAGTAAGATCCGAGCCCAAATTTGGGGGTAATGACAGGTTTGAGTAGGAGGAGCCCATTGACGGCAGCTCACTCAATAAAAACTGTAACCTACTCTCCCAATTTGGAGGTGACTAACTTGCAGAACAACGAAGGAAGAATCGCAAGTGTAGGCTGGATCAGACTGATCACCTGAACCACCCTCTCCGTGAACACGAATCTTTTAGTTCACGCTGAAGCTGCAGAGCGCCCGAAAGGGACTGAAAGAAGGGGACATAGTCCTATCAGTATTGAGGCCAGCCCATTGAATCGTATTGCTGAGGCAAGCCCATTGATTGAACCGTACTACTGAGGCCAACCCATTAAATGGTACTACTGAGGAATGAAACCATATTTAGGTGTTTGGCTTCTCGGAATTCTAGGATTGTAAGTATATTATGAAAAATAATAGTATTGATTCAAATTTAACTTTTAGTTGTAATTGTAGTTGTTTTTGTAATACTAATTCTTATAGCATTGTTTGGGAAGGAAGTGCATTCGGAGCATTGTTTCTGATATATGTAATTATTGTGTTCTTAATGTTTGTGGTGTTTCTTAAAGCTAAGCAGTGTTATATGCATAGCAAAGAGTTTTAAAATAAAATTATGTTGTATGAATTAAGTGTGTAATCGTTGTGAAATCGTGCAATCAACTAACTACTCCTCCAGCCAGTGCATCAAAATGAATCAGTAAATTGTGTGGGATTTTCTCTATTCCATAACCCACTAGAGACACTTGACAGTTGCCTGCCCACTAGCCATATTGGGACCTGAAGTCCCACCCCCTAACACCTTACCTTTGCCACCAGAAGGCCCTCCCCTTGCCCCCCAGAAATACTCTTTTTAGGAGAGGGGTTGCCATCCCTCCGTCCCAGGGAAAATCCTGGAAAAACTCATTACTCTGTGCGATATGTTCATTGAGGGTAAGATTCTGAATGACAGCCAGCATGGCTTTGTCACGGGTAGGTCTTGTTTAACCAATCTCATTTTCTATGAACAGGACTCTCACCACCTGGACATGGGAGAGAAGGTCAACATATATACCTAGACCTGCAAAAGGCTTTTGATTTAGTATCCCACAATATCCTTGTGGAAAAATTGGAAGATTGTGGGCTTAACTACTTAACAGTTCAGTGGGTGGAAAACTGGCTGCATGGTAGGACCCAGAGAGTTCTCATGAATGGATCTTTGTTGTCCTGGTGAGAAGTGGCCAGTGGTGTCCCTCAGGGGTCTGTGTTTGGACCAGTGCTTTTCAACATCTTTATCAATGATTTGGATGTGGGGGTGAAAAGCTCACTGGCCAAGTTTACAGACAACTCCAAGTTATGGGGGAGTGTGGTCATGCCAGAAGGTAGGTTGCAGATACAGGCAGACCTGGACAGGCTGGAGGGTTGGGCGGAAGTGTAAGGTGCTCCATCTGGGGGAAAACAATCCCCAACATACCTACAGGCTCAGTGGCAACAATTTGACTTACACCATAACTCAAAAATAAAGTTTCACTCTTATATTATGTGGGGAGGAGTGTGGGGGTATGTGTGTATGTATGGTGGGGTGTGTGGGGAGCATAGGGTATGTTGGGTGTATGTATATGTTGGTGGAGGTGTGGGGCAAGGTGTGGATGTTTGAGGTTTGTGGGGTGTGGGGACCCCCCCCCACACACTCCCCCACATGGCATACAACCCCTGCTGCTGGCAACAGCAGCAGGTGGGGGGGGCTTAGAGCTCATGCCTGGTGCAGGCACTGGTGCCTAGCAAGGGGCAGCTCTGGGCAGCGCTGTGTGTGGCAGTGAGGAGCACAGCCTGCCCAGCTGCCTCTATCATAGGGGCTCTGCGCCGTATACCCTGCACCTCCTGCACTCCCATGGGGGAAGCCCCATGCTGGACTCTGCAGGGAAGCAGGGGACAGGGCTCCCTCCACTTCTGATGGAGTCCGGAGACCTGTGCAGCAAGGGACAGGGGAGGCAGTGGGCTCCACTGTGGGGCTTCCCCTGCTGTGACTGAGGGAGCTTCAGGCATACCATGGTAGAGGTGGCAGCAGGAGCAAGCTGGGAACTGCAGGGCCAGGCTGGCTCCTGCTACCTTCTGTGATTTTGGCATTGCAGCTGGGAACCAACTGGTGTAGTGCGGCATGACTGGTCACCTCCCAGTAGCACGCTGTTCCTACCTGCAGTGCTGAAGCTGCAGAACACAGCAGGAGCTGGTCTGGGCCTGCTGCTCCTAGCTTGCTTCTGATGCTGCTTGCCCTGACCCCTGGGGCTCCATGCTCCCACCTGCTGCCATTTCCCTCCCGCGCCTGCTCCTGCTGCCTTTCCTCCACCGCTTTCCTTCCCTCCCTGCCATAGGCAGAGGGAGAAAAAAAAAAATCGAGGGGGGGAGGACCCTGAGTGTGTGCGTGTATGTGCACGCACCCCCGTCCCCACATCTGGGCAGCCATCCCTTTCCCCATGTTGGGGTCATTGCCTGGTGCCACCGCCCCCCAGTTCTACACCAGCCCTGGCTCCACACTGCCCCGGGGCCCCAGAGCAAGATGCCGGAACAGGACCATCCTCGGCTGTACCACCAAGCCAGAGAGGACGGAGCCCCTGGGACTCCCGCACCCACCCAGCTCCAAGTTGTCCCTTGGAAGAGCCAGACAGCTCCTCCAGAGGCTCAGCACTGGGGACCCAAGGTGGGGGTGGGGCACGTGGCCCCCTGATCTTGCACAGGGCAAGGGCGGGCTACAGCTGTGGGCTGGAATCTGCCTGCTCCCTGCCTCCGCACCTCACTGTCTCCTTTGAAAGTGGTGTGGTGCATCACCATGTTCCTTGCTGCCTGGCCTGCCCAGAGGTGGCACACACATGGTGTCGTGCCACTTTCAAAGGCAGCAGCAAGGTGCGGAGGCAGGGATCAGGCAGATCTGATCCTATGACCCCAGCTGACTTCCTGCCCCTTGGGCAGGGGGCTGGACTCGATGATCTTCCGACGTCCGTTCTAGACCTAATGTCTATGAACTCTATGAAATAAGTAGGGGCAAGCCTATAAGTCTGAAACTCAATTGGTTCAATGTTGGTGCCTTAATATCTAGCTGTGTTTAGTACTCTCCTTTCAGGTTACGGGTATTCAAAGGAAAGGTTATATGTTGTGACTGTCATTACCAGGGTTGTGGGTGTGTATTGTATTAGGCCTATACAAAGCGGCTAGTAGTTGCTTTGGATTCAGATTTGGTCAATTTGGGGGACAGGGATTCAATTCAGTTATTTTAATCACTGTCCCGATTCGATTTGGCTAAATCTGATTTGGAGGTTCAGCTACTGCTGAATCTCCTAATCTCTGAATCAGCCAGGCCAGGCCCACCTTCTGCCCACTCTCTAAGCCCAACAATGGCTGCCCCGCCCACCCCAGCTCCCAGCACTTCTTAAAGAAAAAAGCTGTGGCTCACCAGGTGCTGTTGGGTGGGGGGGGGATCCCCGCTACCCTATGCTGCATGTTGGGGCTCTGCACAAGTCCCCCCACCTCCCCTCGCTCCCCCCACATGGGTGTCCTGCCAGGATCAGCTTTGGTCCTTTAAAAAAAAAAACCCAACTCACCACTCCTGCCAGCGGGGGGTGATCCCTGCTGTCCCCTGCTGCCCCATGCCATGTAGGGGGCCCTGCATGAGCCCCCAAAGCCCTGAGGCTGCTGCAGGAGCAGTGAGTTCAGGGCTTTTCTTGTTTTTCTTTTTTTCTTAAAAGGCTGGAGCTGGCCTGGGTGGGGCACCTGTGGGGGGGGGGCGGGGGAGTAGGGGGGAGTTGGAGAGTCGGGGCAATGGGGGGTAGGAGGGATTGCCCCGCGGCTGCCGGTGGCAAAAGTGAAACCGCAGCGGATCTCGCCACCGTAGGTCAAGATCAAAAGGAAAACCCACTGTGGAGCCAAGAGAAGCCAGGAATGGCTCCCGTGTCTTTTTGGATGTGCTTTGTAAAAGTGTGCCAGGGGCGATTGGCCAAGCGGCCACCCAGCGCCAGAATAAAAGGCCTGGCAGGAAGGAAGCTGAGGGGACCGGAAAAGGTGTTCCTACTGGCTCAGAGAGGTTGAAGAGGACCAAGGGGCCGGTGGCAAAGGAGACATGGTGGTGCCCCAGAGGGGGAACCATGGGAGACAAGGTGGGCCAGCTAGGGCCCATCGAGTCACCTATGAGGCCAGTGTGGGCAGAGGCTGGCAGTAGCGGCGATTGGGACACTGGTAAGGACAACGGAGCCAAAACCCGGATGTGGAGGACGGGCAATAGGTACCGAACCTGGGGAGTAGGTAACCCGTCAAGGGGACCTGAAGCCCGGGCACAGGCCGACATCCTGTGAACTGGGGAACACCAAAGGGCGGCCGTGGACGCTTGGTGCTAGTACCATCTGTAGCCCACAGCCACAGCCCTTAAGAAACCAAGTGTCAGTGAGGGCCAGAACACCAGCCCCGACGGACGACATCATGGTTGGCGTTAGGTGGGGTGTAGGGGAGGTGGAGCCCTGAGAAACAATATTCACGAGGATGACTGAGGGGGAGTACCAGGGGAGACGGGATTAAACATCTTCCTCCTGCTAAAGAACCAATCACCATCAAAGACATGGATGGCGAGACCCCTAGGGAGCTGACCCAAGGCCACTCCCAGTAGCCTGGCCGTGCATCCCAGAAGGTGACGGCAACGTTCGAAGGAGACCCAGACGTGCGATGCTCGAGGGGAGAGGCACGGAAAGCTACACCCCCGCTTCCCCACCCCTAGTACTTACCAGCTTGGAGTCAGCTGCTGCTCCCTGCTGCAGTCACTGGGGACTGCCCAAATCATTAAAGCTCTCTGAATCTTTTCCAAAGATTTGGCAAGCTTTGAATCAATTTGGATCTTTAAATTGGTCCCCTGATTCAATTTGGATTCTGAGATTCGGCCACCATATCGGGCCGAATCTCCTCCAAATCAAATCACCACCCGAAGCTTCGCACAGCACTGTATAGGGAGACCCTCTGCTTGAGGAACCTGCTGCAGTCACTAGAAGGGCTGGGCAAGGTCACTGGGTACCGGGCACCCCAGGATCCCACTATTCAGTAGTGGCCACAGGCAGTGCTGTGTACCTGGGTTACATTTTGGGGGTTCCCCCGGGATTTCCTGAAGGATGTATTCTTATTAAAGGGGGCCACGTGCCCATAGCAGAGTATCTCCCCCACCTTGCAGCAGGCCTGTGATATTTTTTGGTTTTGGGGGGATTTTTGTGTTCCCTTTCCTGTTCCCATTTGTTTCCTCACTACTGTTGGCGCATCAGTGAAAGGGGAGCATCACTGAAAGTGAAAGGCAAGCATCACTGTCATGGTAACTGCAGAGCTCATACAGTGTTGCATGGAGCTTCTGTTGAGCCTGGAGAGGGCGCTAGTGATTACTAATATCCCCATAGACCTTTCAGCCAAAACCATTCAAGACCTGTTCAGAGGATTCTCTCGCAATCTCAAACTGTGTCGGGTGCAGGGAATACATCCTGAAGGAGGAAGGGACTACTAGGCATTGGTGTGTGAGCTGGCCACCACAGTGGATCCATCCTGTATCCCTCAGATGCCGGAGGTCACAGATGAGGATGTATGGACTATAACCCTGGTGGACAGGGGGACTGTGCCTCACCCAGACTCTTGGGCCAGGCCTGAGGACGCTGCAGCCGTTGCCCCATCTGGGAGTGGGACAGTGTGGCAGGGCACTGTTTGTGCCTGCCACTTCAAGGGCCTGGAGCTGGCAGCTGCCAGGTGCCTGATGGTGGCAGCCATTTTGAATCTGGGGCTGCCCATATAAACAGGGCAGTTTTGCTGCTGGAGGCAGGCAACAACATTGCCTGGCCGGAGGGCTGCTGGTATCATCTGGAGGTAAGGGAGGAGCTGTAGGGGATGGATAGGAGGCTTCTGGTCCTGGGTATGACCTAAAACTGTACCTGCTGGGAGTGGGTGGCCTGGTGGGGCTCTCAGTGGCGCAGAATCCCGCAGGAAATGCCAGGCCAGTTACCACCCCCGTGAAAGGCGGGTCGGGGTGCCTTAACCCCTAGCCCCCACAACCGGGTGGGTTACCCCTTTGTAGGGTCTGGAGGGTGGACCCCCAGAGAGAGAGAGTGAGGCCATAGACTCATGCCTATCTGGACTTCCCCTGACTGATCAATGCTGGGGCCAGGACCGGAAGGGTTGAAGGGCCAGGGGCCCACTGCAAGGAACGCCCAAGAGCTGAGGGCCTGGGGCTCCGGCTGGCCTGGAGGTGGGCCAGGGCTAGTGAGCCGAAGGTCCTGGGAGGACTGTGGTGGGCCAGTAGGGGGAGCTCCTGTGTTGAGCCTCCCACCTCACCATGCCCGTCCACCTGCCGGACTCCATGTGTCTCCCCAGGGGCGCCTAAGCCCTGACAGACCCCCTTATGAGTCCCAGCGCAGAGTCCGGGTGTAACGTGCCACCACCACCCCAAGTAGGGACCTTCTAAGTTCTGTGTCCTCGGGGAAACACAGGCCTAATAGTCCTACGAGTACTCAACCCAGTCCAAGCACTTGGGGCTCCTCCCCGAGTCGGGGTCCAAAAAAGGATAGTCTCCCTTAGTCCGCAGACCTAAGGGGCCTCCTAGGCATAATTAAACCCACCCCTCAATAAGTCTCCTACGCCAGTCACAAAGGAGAACTGTATTGGTTCCAAAGGGTAGGGTTAGAATAGGGTAAGAGGTAGAGCACTATCAAGGGATTAGTGTTGAGCGAAACAGTCTGGCTGAGGTAGCCGTTTGATACGCAAATGCATCACTGTGAGCTGACTAACTCTCTAGAAACACTTATGAGTATCATCCAGAAGATGGTAGAGATCTGGCTCGGAGATTTCCAGAGAGAGTGTGTTTCAGTTGGATCAGACTCTCTCCCTGTGTCCTGATGCTTGTGCCATGCTGGTAAAATGGCTTCTCTCCTCTTCTTCTTGGACCAGGCCCTTATATAGCCGTTCTGACCTCAGCAGTCCAGTCCAATAGAAGCCAGCAGTGTTGGCAACTGGCCAACCGATTTAAAAAGCATCACTGGCTACCTGGTCAGAGGAGCAGGGGCTTTTCCCTCCCCCATTCATGTGACCAGTGGGACCACACCCTCGGCACCAGGCTTTTGTCACGTAGGCAGGGAGGAAAATCCCCCCTCCCTTAGGAATTCGACCCCAGTGTCCCAAACTGACCGGGGCAGGTTTCTGGAGGGAGACACAGGCAGTGGCATTTCTGCCACAGGGACCACACCCAAAGGGGAAGCAGTTGAGGGAGCTATGCTGCTCAGGACCAAGGCGGATGATGCTGCCTGATTGGAGGGATCGTAGAGGGGTTCAAACTGGAGGATTTTGGGGCCCAATGGGGGCCAGTGATTGTAGGAACATCTGGATGCCATCTGCGAGGCTTGGGCTGCAGTGTAGCGGAGGATCGGAGCTGCGGATAGTGCCCCTTGGCATCGGGGCAGGAAATGGGCAGCCTCCCACTTAATTACATCAATGAACTAATTACCAACAAGGCGTGGTGGGTAAGAAGGCAGGTGGTTAGCCCAGAAACAGACGGGCGGGCCACAGTGAGATGGGCCCAGAGCAGGCTCCCTGTTACAGACAGGCTCTGGAATACAGGGCTCGGGGTGGGCAGAAGCACTAGGGAAAGCTCTGAAGGAGGCCCTCCAGCCATTGCCTGAGTCAGTCGCTTACAAGAGGCTTCACATATTTTCAGGGAAGGACCCATTTCTCCCATGGGAAGAAACTTTTGAGGCATGGCATTCTCATGTGATGAAGACTATGGCCTCATGGGCAGTCTCTGAGGAGAAGTGGAGGCGATTGCTGGAGAGTTTCTGAGACCCTGCTTTTGAAGTAGTCCATATGATTAAGCAGGACAACTCTGGCATATCATCCCTCCAGTGTCTTGAGCTCCTGTCTAGCATTTTGGGGAAGTCAGTGCAAACAGGCACCATTTCTAGAGTTCATTTGGACACACCAACAAAGAGGGGAAACCACCTCCGCCTATGCCCTGAGATTAGAAAAGGTACTATAGTGGCTGGTGGCCCAAGGTGGGCTCATAAGAGAGATGGCTGGCAAGGCTCGATTTGCAGCATCTCTGGGTAGGGATACTCTCTGAAGAACAAATGATGAGGGACCTCAATATCACTGAAAGGAAAGAAACCCCCACTACGTTAGGTCAGCTGATTTGGGAAATCAGGGAGATCGAAGGCTTGCAGGCTGTGAAGGCCTTAATCAGAGCTGTAACTCCAATACCAGCTTGGGGACTGGCCATGGCTCCTTGCCCACTGTAAGCACTGGCTGTCGAGACCCTGGAGGCACCTAATTTCAGTGGTGATAGCCCAGAACTGCTAACCGTGCTGCGTCAGCTGGCCCATGTGACACAGGCGGCTCATCCCATGGCACTACAAGGCTCCTCGACTACAAGATCACCACATCCTTGGTGGTCTGCGAGGAGGCGGGGTTTTGCTATAAGCGTAGGCAAGACGGTCACTTTGGGCGAGAATGCGTGAATCTGGGAAACCCATTGCTGGTGTGGCAGCAGCTGCAGGAAATGTGGGAGGAGCCAAGAAACAGAGGTGGGGCCCGGAGAAGGAGCCAACCTGAGCCTCAACTCCCTCAGTCTCCAATGTCTCGGGAAACAGAGATCAGCTTCCCCCAGGGCTAGTGGGACCAAGAGCAGAGGTCCCTGTGGAGACTGAAGGATGGAGGTGAACTGCTGTGTTGGGCAGTAGATTACAAGTGACTATAATTTTTCAGTCCTTCTATGCTGAGTCATTGAAGCACTTACTGTTATGACTGCTGACAGGTCTGGGGCTATGTGGGCTAAGTCAAGAGGTCTGTCTGTACAGCAGATATGTCATTGCCCAACTAAAGTTCCCAGAGGAGGTGGTAGGGGTATGCCAGACAGTGACTGTTGCTGCGCTTGTGTGCCCAGATACCAAATGTATGCAGGGGAGGGGCAGTATAATAGTTGGAACCAACTCCAGTTTATTTTGGGTACTGGCACAATATTGTCAATAAAAGGCAGAGGTATAGTATTTAATGGTTCTACCTATGCATGCGGTTTGCATTGGGGTTTACCAGCAAATTGGGAAGCCAGCTGGCCCTGAAACCAATGCAAGGCTGGGGGCCTTGCACTGTGCAGGCAAAACCCCAGAGAAAGTGCCTGCCCGCAGCAGTCAATTTTTACTTACTACTTCTAGGGGTGCTGTCAGGACCTACACTGAGAAATTGGTGATAGTACAGTGATGCAAGAGACTAGGGCCATTAAGGCAGATGCTGGTTCCCAGTTGGGAGGTTGCTATTGGACAGCAGGCCCCACTTTCAGTGTCTGTATTTGTGGTGAACCTGACAGGAAGAGACAGCACAGTAGCTCATGGGACAATGTATAGCTGATTTGGTTGAAGCTGACATAGTTGTATCACCTGCGCCACCTTCACAAACCTGGATTGTAGACCTTGCAAAGTTTAATTTTGGGAGTTCCCCAGTGCTGGTTGCTTGGAAGACATGACTGCAAAAGAAACTCAGTGCTCAAGGGAATGTATTCTCGCTGCATGAGTGGGATGTCGGGTTGACTAAGGGAGTGGAGCATTCTATTCGGCTGCAAGATACCCAACTTTTTATGGAGCGCTCATGCCAGATTGCCCTTTCAGAGATGGAGGATGTGAGGCGGCACCTCCAAGAGCTCTTGGACCATGGCATCATCACAGAGGTATGAAGCTCATATGCCTCCTCAGTTGTGGTGGTGTGGAAGAAAATCAGCAAGATTCAACTGTGCATTGATTACCTCACTCTTAACAGCTGCACCATGGTGGACTGATATACCATCCCCTTGAGTGCAAGATGTGTTGGATTGCTTATTAGGAAGTCAGTGGTTCTCTGTGCTTGATCTGCGGAGTGGTTATTATCAAATCCCACTGACAGCTGAAGACAAGGAAAAAATGGCATTCATATGCCCCTTGGGGCAACTTGAACACATGCCCCAGGGATTTCTGGTGCCCCTGCTACTTTTCAGTGATTGATGGAGAAGGTAGTAGGGGACATGAACATGACACAGGTATTAGTATACCTAGATGACCTTATAGTGTTCAGGAGGATGCTGGCACAGCATGAAGAAAGACTGTAACAGTTCTGGATCGGTTAGAAGCTGCTGGGTTTAAACTTGCTTTAGACAAGTGTCAGTTTTGCCAAATGTTGGTTAAGTATGTTGGGCATGCAGTATTGCAGGAGGGAATCAGTAGGGACCTGGATAAAATTACAGCTGTGGTGATGTGGCCAAAGCCTAAGAACTTCCGGGAGCTCAAGAAATTCTTGGGGTTTGCAGGATACTGCAGACAATTTGTTTGGGATTATGCCAGGCTGGCAAAACCTCTGAACAACCTCACCTGAGGGTACAGACCAAGAAAGGGTGGGTAAATGGCAGGGGAGCCCCACCCAGGAAAGAAGCAGGTGGAACCCTTATGTGTTGGCAGGACCCACTGGAGGCATTCGGACCCTGATGGGATGAGAGGTGTGAACAGGCTTTCTGGGCTCTCATTGAGAGTTTGACACATGCCTCAGTGCTAGCCTGTGCAGACCCACAGTGACCGTTTGTGTTGCATACAGATGCCAGTCTTGAGGGGCTGGGAGCTGTGCTGTACCAAGAGCACCAAGGAAGACTGAAGCCAGTAACCTTTGCCAAATAGGTGACACGTGGGAGGGCACGTGAACCCCTCAAAAAGCGCTGGTACCCCCCCCGACAGTGAGCACTCCAGCTGCTAGGGGGGCATGGAGAGCGCTTGTGCCCCCACTAAAATCAGCTCCGTCTGCAAGATGTTGGCAACAGAAATGCCAGCGGTGGAAGTCCCAACACTTCCGCCGCTGCCATGCCTCATGTGGAAGTGCTGGCACTTCTGCTGCCACCGTGCCCCTGGCGCACTCGGTGACCGGCCACTGGGAGACCGCCCCTTCCCCAGTTGGGCTCCGCTGATGCCCCCCCAGATTTGGGAGGCACCAGTTGTCCATGCTTTGCCAGCCCAGGCTTAGTAGACAGTGAGACCCAGTTCCCAATCTACAAACTAGAATTCCTTGTGCTCAAGTGGGCTGTAACTGATTAATTTAAAGATCATCTGTAGGGGACCCAGTTTGAGGTCTGGACTGATAACAATCTGCTGACTTATGTTTTAACAAGCGCCAAGCTGGACACAACCAGGCAATGCTGGGTAACAGTGCTGGCAGACTACCGGTTCAGCTTACACTACTGAACTAGGAGGAAAAACATCAATGCCGATGCATTATCTTGGCAGCCTTGCAAGCCTTTAAAAGAAATTGTAACAGCAGATGAGGTGCAAAGCATCTGCGATTTAGAAGGGAGAAGAACACCTGAGGCAGGATGTTTACCTGAGTGTGTGGCAGAGGTGCTGGACCTGCTGCCAGAGAGTGTCCCACTGGCCACTGTGGGTTATGTGACTCTAGATCGGGGCAGGCAATTATTTTGGGCGGAGGGCAGCTTACTGAGTTTTGGCAAGCCATCAAGGGCTGCATGACAGGCAGTCAGGAGAAGATATATATTAATTTTCTAAAAATTTTAGGGTCCCCGCGGGCCGGACAGAATGACCTGGTGGGCTGCATCTGGCCCATGGGCCACATTTTGCCCACCTCTGCTCTAGATCAGTCCCCAGTACCATGACTCAATGCTGCTGGATGGTGGCATGCTCAGGAGGAAGACATCAATATATGGGTGATTCTAGAGAAGAAAAGGGGAAAAGGCATATTGACAGGTTTCATGCCTGAAACTTGGGGCCAAACATCTCTTCTGTGAATAGGCCAGATTAAGGGTAATAGAAGGGGTGTTGCACAGAGTTGTGGCCACACTGGACGGGGGTGTACAAAAACAACTAGTGTTACCTGATGACTACCAAGCCTTCCCATTAAGAGCGCTGCACAGTGACCTCCAGCACCTTGGGGTTGAGTGAACCTTATCATTGGCTCGGGACCGATTCCATTGGCCAGGGATGTCTGGGGATGTCCAGAGGAAGTGTGAAGCTTGTGTATGCTGTGTGCAGTGGAAAACCTTGCCAACTAACATGGGTTACCTGTACACCATTCACATGTTGAAGCCACTGAAGCTGGTGTGTATTGACTTTCTGACTATAGAAATGGACTGCAGAAACAACAGCAACAGCCTATTTGGGGGTCAGGCTAGATGGTCTGTTCAGGTCCCTCCTGACCTTAGCTACTATGAAACTACTATGAAACTACTATTCTAGTGGTCACAGATCATTTTACAAGTGTAACCCGGGTGTCCCCAAAATGAGTGTCCCCCCCCCTTACCAATGGAAGGGGAAAGCCAACAGGGCACAAGTGCTGGGGTGGAAACTACAGTCACTCGCATTTCCTTCCCACCTATTGTGTCTCAAAAGAGGCAGGACAAAAAAGGGATGTCTTAACCAGGTACAAATTTAATATAGGTATATATATATATATATATATATATATATATATAAAGGTAGGTACATTAAAGAATGGGCAGAAGAATCGGTGGAGCCAGCACCTTGCATTTCTGGTGCATGCTTACAACATTACCAGGAATGATGCCACTGAGGCCAGCCCATATTGGCTCATGTTTGGAAGAGAGCCTCAGCTACCAATAGACGTTTGCTTTGGAGTTGCCAAATATCAGGATGAACCTGTATCGTATGGGCAGTATGCCTAGTAGTTGAGAGAGAGACTGCGGCAGGTGTACCAACTGGCAATAGAAGCTGCTCATTGAAACACAGCTCATCACAAGCAGAGGTATGACCTTTGAGTGCACCCACAAGGCCTACAGGTTAGGGATAGAGTGTTACTGAGAAACCTTGGGGTGGTAAGAAAGCATAAAATTGCTGACAGATGACGGCCCACTCCCTATGTCATTGAAAAGCAGCTCAGGGATCTCCCAGTCTATAGAATACATCCCAAGAATGGTCAGGGCCCAGAGAAAACTGTCTACCAAAATCTGCTTCTTCCTGTGGGAGAGCTGGTTGGGGCCCCCACCGAATGATGAAGAAGCCCATAAGTCTCCAGGAAGAAGTAGGGCACAAGCTAGGCTCGTCAAAGCCAGCCGACATCATCAGCCCGCAGAGCCCCAGTGTAGGGCTGTTAGTGAGTCTGAAGAGGACTATTCCATAGAGATCAAGCTGGGGACAGGAGAGACACGGTCCCAGGTGGACCCTGAAGCCTCAGCCCATTTTAACAAGGCGGTGATCCCAGCTGTGTCCCCTCAATGTGGAAGAGAAGGTAGTGTAGCCTCAACAGATCCAAGAGCTTCCCTGAGCCCTGTTGGGGAAAAACCCTGTAGTGGGAAAGAGGGAAATACTGACTGGGGGTTGATGCCAGAGTCCCCAAGTAGTCAGGACTGGGTTTTATACGACCCTGGAGAAGACGGTGCTAAAGAACCAGTGCTTGATATGCCTCGTCCAGTTTGGATAAAGAAAGAAGTATCACAATTAATTTATGATGCTCCAGGGGTCAGTGGGGAAGTTTTAATCTCCTCATCCTGGAGGTATTAAGTAGCTCAGGCTGCATCCAGCTTAATTTGCTGGGACAGCGAATTTCAAGGCAAGGGAGGATGTAACAAGTAGTAAGGTTGTGATTACCCAAAGGGGGAGTGTTTCATGAGGAACACAGGTGGGCAGCAGCGTGGGAAGGCTGCTGCTCTAGAGACAATGTGCTGTGAAAGTGGGATGTTTGTCCTAAGGAAGGCACCATATTGTAGGCAGATGAAGCCTGCCTGGAGGGACCCATTCTGGGAGAGAAAAAAGGAACAGGGGCCATTGTGGAAGCCTCCAAATGAAATCCCTGCGGGGGATTGGCTAGGGAGGTCCTGAATAACAGGATTTCCCATGCTCCCTCCCTCCCTTCTGAGGGAAGAGAGAGAAATGGCTCATGCCAGCGGCTGAAGGAGGGAGGGAGCCTGGCTGCGGTGGTTCTTCCCTGGAGCCTGCAGAGCCACGGAGGGAGTTGCTGCAGGCTCGGGGAGATGTCTGAGCCCAGGAATCCCCCATGGGATGAGGAGGTGGAGAGCTGTGCTGCAGCCTAGCAGGGAAGGAGCCCATAAGCCCTGCACAGGGTAAGTGTACGTGGAGTAGGAGGGACCGGAGGGAGACAGCCCCGGTCTACCTGCGTGTGGGGTTGAAGGAGGTGGGACACAGGCTGCAGAGGGCAAGAGCAGCCCCTTGGTTCGTGGTAGGGAAAGGTGGGGTTAGGGGACTCTAGACCCTACTTACCTGGGGTGAGGCACCCTGTAGAAAGCCAGGATAAGGAGGTGACAAAACCCTCCCCTGATTGCCTGGTGGGGTGTGTGTACTGGCCAGGGGGACTGCCTGAGCCAGCAGCCCAGACCCTATGGCCAGCTGTGCCAGGGGAGCAGATCAGGGGAGAGAAGTGTATTGCAGAGATGCCAGCGCGGGAGCAATGGCTGGCAGCGTTGACACTTGAAGCAAGCACACAGGGACCCAAGCCAAAGAGGACCTGCCCATGCTCCAGTGAGAGGGGCAAAGAAGTGACTATTCCTCTCAAGGCATCGCCCCAGGCTGTCAAGCGTGCAGAGAGCCATCATATTCATCCTGGTGTATAAAAGTTATTGATTGGATGTGTACATAAGTAGGGGCAAGCCTATAAGTCTGTAACTCAATTGGTTCAGTGTTGATGCCTTAATATCTATCTGATTAGTACTCTCCTTTGAAAGGCTATGGGTATTCAGAGGAAAGGTTATACGTTGTGACTGTCATTACTGGGGTTGTGGGTGTGTATTGTATGTTCTCTTTAATAGCCTTTATGAGTTAAACCTGTTTATTTGTAATTGATATTGTATATAATTAAATCCTGTATATAGTTAACCCTGTTTGCAAGGCTCATCCTCTGTACTGGGAGACCCTCTTCTTGAGGAACCAGCAGCCACTAGGAGGGTTGGGCAAGGTCACTGGGTACTGGGCACCCCAGGATCCCACTATTCAGTGGTGGCCATGGGCAGTGCCATGTGCCTGAGTTACGTTTATATGATGGGTGAATTCGTTTGTAATGTTCCTTCCATTATTGATTTTCAGTTATGGAAAGAGGTGTACCACTTGTAAACATAGCTGGAGCTAATGGTTCATCTGCTGTTTCTTGATCTTCTTTTGACATTTTGTCCACAAAGCTTGATAAAAAGCTTGACTGTCTTGTACAGCTACTCATGGTGGATCCCATATCTAGTGACAGTGATCTTGAAAGTGAGGATTCTGCTTCTTCTTCCCCCACACCTGGCAGCCTAACATTTTCACTTTCCATTTTTTGCAAATCTGCTATTTCACTTGAGCTACAAAATTCCTGCAACAAAAGGGGGAAAATATTTTTATTTTAGCCTATTCTAGTCTGGCCACATCCATCAGAAGGAGAAGCATCAGGGAGCTTGCTTCCCCCCTCCCTGGCAGAAAGAACACTCTACTGTAGTTTTAATTTTGGTTTTGCTTTTCCTTGCAGTTTGAGATGAAATAAGTATTTTAGCTTTGGTTTTGATTTGACCTGCACAGCCAATTTGGTGAATTCATAACTTGATTTTTGGTTTGGATTATTATGTGACCATATTTACCCTCCTGTTTACAAATCAGTAAAACATATATGTACTCTCACACACTTCCTCGGGATAATCACCTGAAAAACATTAAATACAACTTTGAAGCTGCCAAGCTTGCCTAGTATTGTATTGACATCCATTCATTGGTACTAATGAATTTTATGAAACAATGAATTTTTAGAAATGGAAAATTTCCCATGGAAAAATAAAGCACTGGAAAATTTTCTGCCCTACATCTCTGCTTTTGGGTCGCAACCCATGGGTTAAGAAACACTGGCTTAAGCCAACCAGCATGTTGGTTCTGCAGTGTTGGGCTAGGGACAGAAGTTACACATGAACTGGTTTAAGTCATCGGAAACTGGTTTAAATCTGCAACAGAACAGAAGTTCAGTGTGTAGCGGATCAGTAGGGGGCACTCCTGTGCTGAGCCACCTAGTCCCCATCACCTACCAAACTCTGAGTGCTTCCCCTGGGGTGCCTCACATCTGGCCGACCCCCTTCCTGAAGCACACCCACAAGCCTGGGGTAACTGCTGCCACCACCCAGAAGTCTGGTCTGTTTCTGGGACCTGTGCCCCCTGTGGTACATAGACCTTATAGACCTTGAGGGTGCTTGAGCCACTGCAAAAACTTGGGGTGCTTCCTTTGGCCTGAAGCACAAAGAACAGCCTCCCTTAGTCAGCCAAACATATGGATCTTAAAGGCATGCCCTAATCCCTCTCCCAGCAAGTCCACCACACTTGTTATAGTGGAGAGCTTTATTGGTTAAAGAGGGTAGGCTTGGGGAAGGGTACAGGATAAAGAAGTATTAAAGAATAACTCAGAGCAAACCATTTCAGCTCAGTAGCTGTTTGATACGCTTCTACATTACAGCGAGCTATATATCTAGATAAGTTCCAAGTAGTTTACTCACTTCAGTATCCTGAGAGAGAGAGAGAGTTGCAGATATTCCAGTTGCTGTATGTAACTTAGCATGGCTGTTACCCTCCCTCCTGGGGAGTCTTAGCTTTAGATAGCCCTTTTGACATCACCTTCGAGACCCAGTCAAGGCTAGGTATTGTTTGATGTCAACCAACCAATTTAAAAAAGCACCACTAGTCACCTAAGAGAGTGACATGGGCTCAAGTCCCCCCATGCCATGAGGTCAGTGCTAACATAATAGAGAGGTGGAGTTCCCACCCTTTAACCTGAAGTCCCTCATGTCTGCGCTAACCCAGGGCAACACAATTGACAGACAGGTGAGAAGACAATGGCAAGGAAAAACCTAATAGAAGAGTCTGGGAAGAAACTGGAATGGCATTCTTCTACACAGTGCACGTAAACCAGTTTCAAAATGGCTGAAACTGACTTAAGATAAACGTGGTTGAATGAATGTAGTATCAGACTTAACTGATTTGAGTCAAACTGGTTTATGAAACTTCTGAAACTTAAACCCTAAATTCCACCTTCACCTGTATGTGGCAGGCTCAAGTCCTAGACTAAGTACAGTCAGTCAAAAAGCCTGAGGCTGAACAGATTCAGTCTTTGTAGGTTAGTCTAAACTGCAGAGATTAAACTGAGAAACAACTGGACATACATGTCCTTTTGATTCAGAAAATGCAGCTGCATGCCTGTGGTAGCTCAGGCCAGAAGCTGGGAGGACACTAAAGCATGGCTCTCTGGCACATAGCCAGCGAGGGCTGTGTGTTTGCTTCCTCTTCGTGCTGCCCCAGAGGTCCCTGGGATCTGCAGTCCAGACTCACAGCAGCAGGACTCTGCTGGGTTACTCATCACTTCCTCTTCATGCTTTCAGGCACCTCTGGGAATTTGTAGTCTACAGTTGCAGTCAACAGTTAGTTTGAGCTGGGAAAGGGGTGTTTAAACCCTCTCCCTGGCCCCAGGCCCTAGCCAGGGTTTGCCTGGGGAACGGGGGGCAGTCCCTATCTCCTCTGCTCCCGCAACCCTTCTTTGGTGGAGCAGACAGCCCAGCCTAGCCCAGGGCTGGAAAGCATGTTGGGATGCTGGGGGACTGTTTTTTAACTTGAGCCAGGAAGGAGTCTGGGACAAAAGTTTCATAAATTGATTTGACCCAAATCAGTTGAGTCTGATACTACATTCCACCAGGTTTATCTTAAATCAGTTTCAGCCATTTTGAAACTGGTTTATGTGCACTGAACTTCTGTTCTGTTACAGGCTTAAACCAGTTTCTCATGACTTAACACTGGTTTATGTGTAACTTCTGTCCCTAGCCCAAGTGTCATGGACTCCCTGTTGTTCACCATGCAAAGCCCTACAAGATCAAGGCGGTAAGGAATGCTGAGACAATGCATGAGATTCAAGCGTTAGCTTGGTAATACATGGACCTACTTTTAGTGAGGTTGGACTAGATTACTTATGGAGGCCCTTCCAGCTCTGCTTCTCTATGCTTTCTATGAAATCCACAGCCCATCAAAGATTAAGCAGAACCAATGTCCTAAAATGCTTCAGCACATCCCGAAGTGTGAACTGCATTTCAGGTTATACTGAAACCTCCGCTTAGCATGAAATTGTTCAATGGAAAAAAAAATACCTGCTGTAAGAGGGCTCACTGTGTATTCACCTGATAAAAATCAAAACACAGGATCGACTTTCCTCTCTGCTTATTTAGCTTTTGGCATGCGTAACTGTGCTCTGGCAGGCAGGATCAAATTAATTCTCCCCAGGGCCAATAAAAAACACCCTTTCCCCTCTAAAGAAAGGGAGGGAGGGAACACTCAGCTGGCCAGCAGTTCAGCCCTGCCCAGGCCACTGCATTCACTCCCAGAGCCTCAGCTCTCTTCTTTCCTCTCCTTATAATTGCTGCATGCAGGCTTTGTGTAACATCAGGCACGTGAGGTCAAGTGGGGGCTGGACTGGTATGAAAGCAAACACACATCTGGAAGTTCCTTCAGTTAATTGGGCAATTATTCATACTGGAAGCCTGCCAGCAACAAGCCAAAACCAACAACAACAGAGCATGGGGTTACTCCTCTTCCCTGCCTCCTCTCAAAGCATGTGTGTGTGTGTGATGGAGGGATTGGGAAGGAAGGGGGTATGGATGCACTTCCAGCCTCTAGCCATGTCAGTGTAGACAAAACTATTTTTCAGCATGAAAGGTGAGTGTCTCTCACATCTGAAAAAATTGCTGTGGGGTTCTTTTGTGGTGTACCTAGGTTCCACAAGAGGACAGAGATGCTGTCTTGGAACACCAGGAGAACCACAGTTAACCTGTGTTGGGTTTCATTAGGTGACTTGGCAGGCAAGCAGCAGTGTTGCTGAAGGCAATCAGGCCTGGCTCTGCTGTGTAAATTTTGCTCCTCATAAATAGCAGGTAAGTTGCCAGGTCTGCTCAGAGATTACTTGAGCATGGAGATTAAGATCCTTGCCAACATTTACCATCTCCTTGCTTACTTCATTCTTAACATCCCCATCCTAGTTTGATGTCACATTCTTCAAGCTAGATGAGCATTTCCTAAAGGAGAGGTTACCAATGCCTTTTTCCCTAAAGGAAAGGTTACTGATGCCTTTGTGCCCACACAGGCAGGGGATAGCTTGAAAATATAGTGAGATTATTGGAGGCCTTTCCCTTTTTTCTCTAAACCATTGCCTCCCTTTAGAGATTGAAGTCATTCTCTGCTCTGGATTCTTTCCCAGCAGTACACCCTAGCATTGCACATCATTGGGATGAAGCTGTCTTGATCCTATTTGCACTGGAGCAGCAAGTGAGCATTCTGCTTTCTCTTTGCATACTGTAGGGGCATACAGGAAGTTTGAACTCTCTTGTCAGAAAACCCCATAGACAAAGGTTTGTCCCCCTCCTTTGAATTTCTCCTACTATTGTTGGATTTTACTTCTTATACCAACTGTGCTCCCCTCATTGATTGAAAGTGGGTCTGAAGTGCAAAACAATGACAAACACCAAAGGGCAAGCAACATCAAGCTTCATCAGTGTAATTAAAGACAGTTTCTAAGCAGGCTGCACCAAATCTGGAACTGGAACACGGATAAGTTGAGGCTTCCACTCTTTCCTATACTTCTCTTCTCCTTTCCTTTTTTCCCCTATCTACTTCTTTTTTGTGAAAACTCATCACAGGCTTTTTCAGATGAATGGAAATCAGACAGGCAGCCTGTCTGATACTGCCAAGAGTTTATTTTACTACTATGTTGCTAAGAGTTTTGCAAACAGTGTTATTACAACCAGCAGGGCTGTTGAAGGGCTTTTGGAAGAGTAATCTATTGCAAACAGCTGATCTGTGCCTCTGAAATAGAATCAGTTACATATTACTGATGAATGGCTCTTAGTAGCAGTAGCAGATCAATGGCTGTTGTTTACTTGTATGCTGTATGTGTCAGGATGATATGTGTGAACTGCCAAGTAGAACAGTGGCTGCATAGCATTTCACAACACATTTGCTCACCCAGGCACAGCATTTGCAAGTATGTTTCTAAAACTGAAAGAAAGGGATAAAGCAGATGCCCTTTTTATGAGGTGCCAAGTGATTGCACCTCCTGTTGTGGTCCATTGGCTTTGATAGTGATCTGAGGTTTGCACAATTGGGTAGTTAGCGAGAAAGTATAGTTCATGGGTGACTGATGTAGATTGACTTGTATTATGCAGAGAAGCATATCAGATGCTCTACTGGCTTCTTCAAGGCATTTAGTTTTTAAATTATCCTTTTGTATAGACCATAATTTTCAAAAGTGTTAAGTGTTCAGCAGCTCCTGGAGCTCAGGTCATTAATTTGCTTAGTTTGTTCAGCATGGGCAACTGGTGCCTTCTAAGTGGCACTTGTGCCCCCAGCAGACAGTCAGCGAGTGGGGGGACGACCCCAGGGGCTGATTCCACAAACTGGGGCAGGCTGGGTTCCCGCACGATCAATCCTGCCAACCTGCAAGTGGCAGCGGCGTGTCACTGGCACTTCCAGGTGAGTGCATTTGGCCTTGTGGAACTGCTTCTCCTGGTGCCCCAACTTCCTGGCCAGCGCTCCAGGGGGGGGGGGGAGGAGCAGAGAGGGGGGCGAAGGCTGAGCTCTTCAATGAGTTCTTTGCATCTGTATTCCTAGACACAGACCAAGACAAATCTCTCAGTTGGATCATAGATAGGCACAGGAGGGACACCAGCCCAACAACTGTTAGCACAGACTTAGTGAAGGGGCACTTGGAGGGGCTGGCTGTATTCAGATCAACGGGCCCAGATGAACTTCATCCAAGGGTGCTGAAGGAATTGGCCAGTGTCATAGCAGAGCTGCTGGCATAGCTGTTTGAGCACCTGTGGTGCTCTGGTCAGGTCCCAGAGGACTGGAAAAGGGCCAGTGTGGTCCCTATTTTCAAGAAGGGGAGGAGAGAGGAACTGGGAAACTATAGGCCAGTTAGTCTCACCTCCATCTTTGGGAAAACTCTGGAAAAAATCATTGAAGATCACATTTGTGGAAGCCCAGCAGGGGAAATAATGATGAAAGGAAATCAGCATGGATTCATTGCAGGTAGATCCTGCCTGACTAACCGTGTTTCTTTTTATGACCAGGTCACAAAATGCTTAGATGCAGGAGTCGAGGTAGATGTCATCTGCTTAGACTTTAAGAAGTCCTTCGATACAGTATCTCATTCTGTTTTCATAAATAAATTGATGGGCTGTGATGTAGAGGATTACACGTTCAGGTGGGTGGCAGATTGGTTTAGGGGGTTGCACCCAGAGAGTGGTGGTGAATGGGTCGATGTTGACCTGGAAAGATGTGGGCAGTGGAGTCCCGCAAGGCTTGGTCCTTGGACCAGTGGTATTTCATAAATTTCATAGACGTTAGGGTTGGAAGGGACCTTGGAAGATCATCGAGTCCAGCCCCCTGCCCCAGGGGTAGGAAGTCAGCTATTCAGTGTCTTCATTAGTGACTTGGACGAGGGTGTAGAGAGCACCCTGTCAAAGTTCACAGATGATACCAAATTATGGGGCAAAATTAACACACCAGAGGGCAGGGAATGGATCTAGGTGGATCTGGACATGTTGGAAAAATGGCCAGAACGAAATAGGATGCAGTTCAACAAAGACAAGTGCAAAGTGCTGCACCTGGGCAAAAAGAATCACCAATACACTTACAGGCTGGGGGATGACTTTCTCAGCAGCACAGCAGCGGAAAGGGATCTTGGAGTCATAGTTGACTCCACGATGAACATGAGTCGTCAATGTGATCAACAAGGCTAACCACACTTTATCATGCATTAGCAGATGCATGATGAACAGGTCCAGGAAGCTGATGCTTCCCCTCTATGCAGCACTGGTCAAGCTGCAGTTGGAGTACTGCATCTGGTTTTGAGCGCCACACTTCAAGAGGCAAGCGGAGAATCTTGAGAGGGTTCAGAGGAGGCCACTGGTATGGTCAAAGGCCTGCAGGCAAGGCCCTACAAGGACAGACTGAGAGACTTAGATCTCTTCAGCCTTCATAAGAGAAGGCTGAGAGATGATTTTGTGGCTGCCTATAAATTCTTCGGGGTGGGGGGAGGGGCAGCAGGGAATAGGAGATGCTCTATTTACTAGGGCACCCCCTGGAGTAACTAGGAACAATGGCCACAAATTGTTGGAGATCAGATTTAGGTTGGACATTAGAAAGAACTTCATAGTAAGGGTTGTCAGAATCTGGAATGGACTTTCAAGGGAGCTGGTGCTCTCCCCTACTTTGGGGGTCTTCAAGAGGAGACTGGACAAGCACCTAGTTGGGGTCGTCTGACCCCAATGCTATTTCCTGCCCAGGGCAGGGGTCAGACTCGATGACCTCCTGAGGTCCCTTCCGACCCTAACATCTACGTATCTATGCTGAGGTAGAAATAAAACAACCTGGAGTAAAAATTTTCATAGGCTCAGCCTGTCCTCATAAGTCATGTGCCCCGGCCATCTCACCATTTTTGTCACCCTCTGCTGGACTCTCTCCAATTTATCCATATCCTTTCTGTAGTGGGGTGTCCAAAACTGAACACAGTACTGAAGATGTGGCCTCACCAGTGCAGAAAGAGGGTTTTAATCACTTCCTTGGACCTGCTGGCAACACACCTACCAATGCAGCCCAGGATGCTGTTAGCTTTCTTGGCAACAAGGGCACACTGCTGGTTCATATTCAGCTTATTGTCCAGTGTAACCCCCAGGTCCTTTTCTGCAGAGCTGCTGCCCAGCTAGTCAGCCCCAACCTGTAATGGTGCATGGGATTATTCCTTCCTAAGTGCAGGACTTTGCACTTGTCCTTGTTGAACCCCAAGAGATTTCTTTTGGCCCAATTCTTCAATTTGACTAGGTCACCGTGGGAGAGTGCCTGCTATCTGCCCCCTCCTTCCTCAGTACTTGTCTGCCACGACTAAGGAGATGAAAAAATGAAGTGATGTTAAATCCTAAGGAGAGAGATAAGACAGATCACCCACTGAGATGCTTTATCAGCATTGATTTATTTTAACATAGAAACAAAAAGTGTATCCACGCTAATTGTCTCATTAGTTAGGGGCGGCAAACTCGCTACTTGAGTTAATTGCAGCTTCCCAGCTGCTCTGCTGCTGGCCGTGAAGACTCTTTTTAGCTACATCTGAGCAGGTCGTCTCTTAGGGGTTGGTTCCCTGGGGTCATGTTCTCTGCAGAGATCTGGGCAGCTGGTCGCTGGTCCCACCATCCCAGTAGGGATCCTGCTGTTCCTCTCAGAGTGTAGCCCCACACCGCCTCTTCAGTTGCCTCTTGCCTGTCTCGGGGAAAGGAGCTACTGGGGCTTGCAGTTCCCTCCTCCCCGGGGCCCTGCCAGCTAAATCTCCCGTTGCATGTCCCAGAGGCGAGTGTTCCCCCCCCTTTCTGGGTCTCATCAGATAAGGGGCCGCCTTTGTCGCATTCTTGTCTGCGGTGTCCTCCGATCCTCAGGTAAGTCTGAGAATAGCCATTTCCTCTCTTCTTCTCTTCCAGTGCCCCAAGGGCAATGTCTAATGCTGTGTCCCGCCTTTGATGTCTTGCCGAGATCATTAAGTCTTTACCTGTTCCCAGTGTGTGTGCCTTAGCCCCCTTATCCACCTGTGATCTAGTTTCACCCTGAGTTGCTCCCTTAGTAACAGGGGCTCGGGTAAAGCCCCCTGTTACACACCTCCCCACTTTTGTCCCCCCAAAATTACGATCTGATGGGTCTTCTTTATCTTCAACCCAAACCATTGAGGTCATTGCTCTTGCATCTCTGTCCGTCGTGGTTTCTGGGCATGACAGGAAGCCCATGTTCCTATTTTTCTTCCTGCTTGATGTTTTACTGAAAAATAAAAAGAGACCATCTCATTAGCCTGGCATTATCAAGCTTGGCGGTTCATAGCCAGCGCAGGGGTTCATGGTCTGTTATTAGCATGAACTCTTGGCCTAGTAAATAATACCGAAACAGCTCTACTCCCCATCTGATAGCCAAACACTCCCTCTTGCTTGTACAGTACCGTGTCTCGGCTGGAATTAACTTTTTACTAGCGAAGGCTATGGGTTTCTCTTCTCCCTCATCCTCTTGGAAAAGGATGGCTCTCAATGCTGTGTCAGAGGCATCAGTTCGTAAAAGAAAAATCTTTTCAAAATCTGGCATATACAGCACTGGGTGTTGGCACAAGGCTGTCTTCACTTGTTCAAATGCTTGAATAGCCTGGGGATCCCACTGTAGTCTGTTTTTCCAACCTTTCATCATCTCCATCAGCGGTGCAGCCTTTTCCGAAAAATCCTTGATGAAACGTCTGTAATAGTTAGTGAAACCCAGGAAAGATTGTAGTTGTTTGAGGGTTTGTGGCAATGGGTGTTGTCTGATGGCCACCACCTTGTCAGTTAGGGGCTTTATTTTCCCTTGTCTGACCATAAACCCGAGATACTGGGTCTCCTTCTTTCCCAGGGAACACTTCTGGGGATTCGTGGTCAACCGAGCTTGACGGAGCTCATTGAGGATCTCCTGTAGGTGTTGGCAGTGGGTTTCCCAATCGTGGGAAAAGACAATAATATCATCAATATATGCAGCCGCGTACCCTTGATGGGGAGCCAGCAAGCGGTCCATCACGTGTTGGAATGAGGTCACTGCCCCACAGAGCCCGAAGGGCATCCATCTAAATTGAAACAAACCCCATGGGGCTCCAAGGCTGGGTTTTTTTGTCAGTCGGAGCCATTGGGATTTGCCAATATCCCTTAGTGAGATCCAGGGTTGAGATCTATTTAGCTTGGCTGACCTTTTCCAGCATCTCCTCGACCTGGGACATAGGGTAAGCATCAAATGTTGTTTCATTTACCTTCTGATAGTCAATGCATAATCTTATGGTCCCATCAGTCTTTGGGACCACCACCATTGGCTTCTCCACAGGCTTCAAGATTCTTCTATGATGCTGAAGTTTCTCATTGCCTTGATTTCTTGTTTGACAGCGGGCCATAGGTGACGAGGTAGCCTCCTCCAGTGGTCTCGTATGATCTGCCCTGGTGGGGTTTGGATGCGATTTTCCACTCCTCGGGCTTCCCCTGCGGTCTCTCAGAATACATCACTATATTCTGACATTAAGGCCTTTATTGTATCCTGCTGCTCCCAGTTAAGTTGGTTATCTATCTCAGGTCAGGGCGTGTCCTCCCTTCCCCTTTGAATTTTCCTATCTCCTTCAAGTTTGTCGCATACAACTGGATCCTGAATCATCCCTCCCTCCCTTTGACACCACTTCTTCAATAAGTTAAAGTGATATATTTGTTTTCTCCTAGTGGGCTCAGTCTGTAGTATCTCATAGTTTACTAGCCCCCTATGCCTGGTTACTTGGAAGGGACCCTGCCACTGGGTTATCAGCTTGTGCGGGTTGTCAGGTAATAACATTAGCACCAAGTCTCCTGCTTTCAGTTCTCTTTCTGCGGGATGTCTCATAATTTTGTTTCTGTCTTTCTTGTTTCTGCTCTAAGTTCCCTCGGGCTAATGCCAGTGCCTGCTCTAACCACTCTCGAAAATCAGTCTCAGCCTGTGGCTGCATTGCATCATTTGGTAGTGTGCCCCATTCTTCACAGACCATGTCAAGGGGTCCCCTAGGGTTATGGCAAAAAATCAGCTCGAATGCGGCGTACCCCATGGATGCTTGGGAAACTTCTCAGATTGCAAACAGGAGAGGGGGGATCATAGTATCCCACCCTCGGGAATCGCCCTGTATGCATGCCCGTATCATCCTTTTTAGTGTCCGATTAAAATGTTCCTCTAAACCATCCATCTGAGGGCGCTAGATAGAAGTCCAGAGTTGTTTAATTTTGAGTATGTTACATACTCCCCACAGGATCTTAGACATGAAGTTTTTGCCCTGGTCAGTAAGGATCTCCCGGGGAATGCCGACCCATGCAATCCATCTCATAAGCACGCTAACAATCACAGGAGCCGTCACTGAACATAGGGGAACAGCTTCAGGGAATCGAGTGGCATAGTTGATGATAACTAGGATGAACTGGCAGCCTGTCCAGCTGCGGGGAAAAGGGCCCACCACATCCATGGTGATCCTATCAAATGGGTGCCCCTCCAGTGGCATTGGTCTCAATGGGGCCTTGAGCAGCCTTAGCTCCTGTTTTCTGGCACTCTGGGCATTCCACATAAAATCTTTCCACCATTTTGTAGAGCCCTGGCCAGAAGACCCACTGCTTTAACCTAGTTTCCATCTTATCCTTCCCCAAATGACCCCTCATGGGAAGGGTGTGAGCTACTTGAAGAAGATCCTGCCAGTATTTCTGCGGGACTAGAACCTGTTGTTTCTTGCCTCCCTCTTTCTGGTTCTCCACCCGGTACAGGATGCCTGTCCTTACCTTGAAGTGGGGGTTCAGGCTTGCCTGCTCTGAGTCCACCACTTCTCCTTTCCGTCTGGCCAGCTGTGTTTGCCAAACATTCCAGAACAGTGGCTTCTGCTCTTGTTTCTCTCTGAAGTAGCCATCTCCAATATTTTGCTCCAGATCCAGGTCTCGTCCTTCTTCCTCCTCCGGGGTACCAAAACATATTGCATCAGAATCATCCTGCCATTCTCCCCCACTCCTTCTCAGCACTTGGGAGACTACTCCTTTCAGGTGAGGCCAGTTGACTCCCAGGAGCATAGGGCAAGGCAGGATTTCAGCTAATCCCACTGCGATTTCCTCTGTGGCCCGTAACAGATAGCCGAAGTCACCTTCTTACGTACGTATAGGAAGCCCCATGTATACAGACCATGCTCACAGGTGACTCTGGGATTCCCAACTGTGCATGTACTAGGTCTGCCCTTACCATGGACTGGGAACAGCCGGTGTCAACAATCGCCGGGATGATGGTGTCCCCCATGCGGATCTCTACTGGTTTATTTTGTTGTCCAGGACCCTTATGCTGTCCGAAACTACTGTCCATTTTTTCCTCGTGGGGACTCTCCGTTGTTGTCTCGGTCTGGAATCTGTGAGGGCAAACCCGATATACGTGCCCCTTTTCCCCACATAGATAGCAAACAATGTCTTTGTTGTCCCAACCTCCGGGCTCTCAACCTGGTTTCCTGAGTCACTCCCCTGTTCTTCCTTTGTTAGTGGTCTCTAAGCGTTGCCCCATACCTATTCCACTTGAACGCTCCCTCCTAGGGGCCTCCCCCTCAGTTTCAACTGTGACATAGTCCTCTGCCAGGTGTAAAGCTTCTTCCATTGTTTTTGGCTGATGATGCCTCACCCAGCATTGGGTGTTGCCCCTTAAGTCATTCAGAAATTGTTCAAGTACGATGCGGTCTACTACCTCCCCTATGGACTGTGTGCCCAGTTGGAGCAATCGTTCTACAAGGTCCTGCAGGGTCTGAGCTAGCAGGCACGGCCACAATCCCTCCGCACCTTTCTGAGCTTGGAACTTCTGGCAGTAGGACTGGGGAGATCTCAAGGCAGTATAGTATGGCCTCCTTTATTTTACCATAGTCTTGGGACTCTGATCGGGTGAGAGCCCGGTAGGCTGCTTGCGCAGGGCCAATGAGCAGGGGCCCTACGTGCACATCCCAACTGCTCGGATTCCACTTGCGTGCTGCTGTTGTTCTCTCGAAGGCCTCTAGATATGCCTCTATGTCATCCTGGGGGGTCATTTTGGGAAACCATGACCCATTGCCTTCTCTCCCTAGAGCCGCTTGTTGGGCTTTGATCTTTTCACTTAGGTCTTGTTGCCGAAAGAACAGTCTGATCCGGGCTTCAGCTTCCTGGGTCTGTACACGGACTATTTCCTCCAGTTCTGCCTGCTGACCCTGCAGTAGCTGGAGGGTGGGTGAGGTTGTGTGCCTGTTGCCACTCCACTGCTGCTTAGATGTCCATGGACTCCATGTTCTCCACGAGGTCCCACGGGTTTTTCCAAACAGGGTTTCCCGGCCAATGCACCAATTTGTGGGAGGGTGAGAGGGTGCCTGCCTCTTTCCTCAGTATTCACCTGCCATGACTAAGAAGATGAAAAACATGAAGTGATATTAAACCCTGAGGGCAGAGATAGGATAAGCCAGACCACCCACTGAGATGCTTTATCACCGTTGATTTATTTTAACATGGAAACAAAAAATGTATCCGCGCTAACTGTCTCATTAGCCGGAGGTGGCGAACTCGCGGTTTGAGTTAATTGCAGCTTCCCAGCTGCTCCGCTGCTGGCCACGAGGACTCTCTTTAACTCCGGCCGAGCCGGCCGTCTCTTAGGGGTTGGTTCCCTGGGGTCATGTTCTCCGCAGAGATCTGGGCAGCTGGTCGCTGGTCCCACCATCCCAGTAGGGATCCTGCTGTTCCTCTCAGAGCGTAGCCCCGCACCGCCTCTTCAGCTGCCTCTTGCCTGTCTCGGGGAAAGGAGCTACCCTCCTCCCCGGGGTCCTGCCAGCCAAATCTCCTGTTGCACGTCCCGGAAGCGGGTGTTCCCCCCCTTTCCGCCTCTCATCAGATAAGGGGCTGCCTTCGTCGTGTTCTTGTTCTTGTCTGCGGCATCCTCCGATCCTCGGCTAAATCTGCAGATAGCCGTTTCCTCTCCTCTTCTCTTCCAGTGCCCTCAGGGCAATGTCTAATGCTGCATCCTGCCTTTTATGTCTGGCAGAGACCATTAAGTCTTTACCTGTTCCTGGTGTGTGTGCCTTAGCCCCCTTATCCACCTGTGATCTAGTTTCACCCTGAGTTTCTCCCTTAGTAACAGGGGCTCGGCTAAAGCTCCCTGTTACAGTCACTCTGAATCCTAACCCTGCCCTCCAGTGTGTCTCCTACTCTACCCTGCTTGGTGTCATCTGTAGACTTGCTGAGGGTGCACTTTAAGCCATCTTCCAGGTCGTTGATGAAGATATTGAACAAAACCAGCCCCAGGACAGACCTCTGGGGCACTCCACTTAATATTGACTGCCAAGTAGACCACTTTCATTTACTGCTAGTGTAATATTGTAGAAATGGGAGTAAGATGGGATGTGTCAGATTTGTACTGAGAAGACCTCCAAGTTGCAAAGCTCCAACAGGTCCTGCAAACAAAACCTGTCCCATCTGTTTTTCAGTTAAACTAAAATATTTGTGTGTGTACACTTGGAGAAGTAGCCCAACCTGTGTGCAACATGATGGTGAAGATCCTCAGGAGATAGAGATAAAGCCGTAAGAACAAATTAGAGGCTAAAGCAGCTTGAAGAACAATAAGGAGGGGTATAGGGGCAGGATCCAGTATTAGTTGTGAAGAGAAACTTGAATCAAAAGCCACTTGTGGAATGACAAAAAGATACAACTTACACTGGGAGAATGTACAGCCGTAAACATTGAAGTTAAACAGCTCAGATGGGGCAGCTCTCACTGACTGATGTGGAGTGACTCCCATTGATGTCAATGAGGGATCAATTGGGACCCTTGTGAGGGCTTTAAGAGCGCTCATGGTGCTCTGGCATAGTGCCAGAGGACTAGAAAAGGGCCAATGTGATTCCCATTTTCAAAAAAAGGAGGAAGGAGGACCCAGGAAACTATAGGTCAGTCAGTCTTATCTTGATCCCGAGTAAGCTTTTTGAGAGAGTTATCCTGGCGCATGTCCGCAAGGGGCCAGCAGGGGAGATAATGCTTAGGGGCAACCAACAAGGGTTCATTAGAGGCAGGTCCTGTCAGACCAACCTGGTGGCCTTCTATGACCAGGTCACAAAATCCTTAGAAGCAGGTGTAGCAGTGGACATAGTCTTTCTGGACTTTAGGAAGGCCTTCAACACTGTCTTTCACCCCATTCTCATTTAAAAACTAGGGGACTGTGGCGTTGACACCTACACAGTCAGATGGGGCTCTAGTTGGCTGGAGGGTCGCACCCAGAGAGTGGTGGTGGATGGGTCATTTTCGACCTAGAGGGATGTGGGCAGTGGGGTCCCCCAGGGCTCGGTCCTCGGGCCTGCGCTGTTCAACATCTTCATCAATGACTTGGACGGGGGTGCAAAAAGCACCTTGTTCAAATTCACAGATGACACTAAGATGTGGGGAGAAGTGAACACGCTAGAAAGGAGGAATAGGCTGCAATTGGGCCTAGACAGGTTACAGGGGTGGGCGGATGAGAACAGGATGGGTTTTAACACTGACAAGTGCAAGGTACTGCACCTGGGGAGGAGGAACCAGCAGCAGACCTACAGGCTGGGGAACTCCCTTCTCATCACTGCAGAGGCAGAAAAGGATCTTGGAGTCATTATTGATGTCAAAAGGAACATGGGCCGACAGTGCGAGGAAGCGGTTAGGAAGGCCAACCATACCTTGTCATGCATCCACAGATGCAACTCAAGCAGGTCCAAGGAGGTGATCCTCCCCCTCTATGCGACACTGGTCAGGCCGCAGTTGGAGTACTGCATCCAGTTCTGGGCGCTGCACTTCAGGAGGGATGTGGACAACATGGAGAGGTTCCAGAGGAGGGCCACTCGCATGATCAGGAGTCAGTAGGGCAGGCCGTACGAGGAGAGGTTAAGGTACCTGAACCTGTTCAGCCTCCACAAGAGAAGGCTGAGGGGGATCTAGTGCCCATTTACAAACTAGTCAGAGGGGACCAGCAGGCATCGGGGGAGTCCCTGTTCCCCTGAGCACTACCAGGAGTGACAAGAAATAATGGTCACAAGCTGGCAGAGAGTAGATTCAGGCTAGATGTCGGGAGGCGCTACTTCACTGTCAGGGCGGCTAGGATCTGAAACCAACTTCCAAGAGAAGTGGTGCTGGCTCCTACCCTGGGGGTCTTTAAGAGGAGGCTGCATGAACACCTCGCTGGGGTTGTTTGACCCCAGTACTCTTTCCTGCCGTGGTAGGGGGTCAGACTTGATGATCTGCTCAGGTCCCTTCTGACCCTACCAACTATGAAACTATACTGAATTTAGACAGAACCACTAAAAGCAAAACAGATGCTGCAGCCTACTTAATGCAGTTATGGCAAGGTTGCTATGAAACCTTTTAACACGGCAGTTTCTGTCCAAAAGTCATCTCCAAACCCAGGCAGTAAAGGCTCAAGCCGAAGGAAGAAGATGGAGAAGATTATTCAGGAAACCTTGCTCTCTAGACAAAGAAATGCAATGGCATAAGGTGGCAATGTAGGGCGTGGCAGGGTCCCATTGTGCGTCTATTTACAACACAGCATGGCCCCCAGGCACCCACTTTCACTTTCCAACTTGCTTCTCCCCAAATATTCCTGAGCACCTTTTATCATCACTTACCATTTCTGGGGTTCAATTTATTGAATCTTTATGAGATGTGGGCATTGACCTTTTTAGTCCAACCCCTTCTGAGGCTTTCAATTCACTCTTGTTCTAGAGGTTTTTTTTCTCATCCAATTGCTGCTACCACTGGGATCTTCATCCATCCCTCTGAAGCCCCCAGCCTCTCTGAAGGACTTTTTCCATAGGTCTTCCTCTGCCTTGATCCATGGACTTGCACCAACAGGTCTTCTAGTTAAGTGATCCCACAGTCCCCCTTCATGGTCCTGCATCCTCAATCAAGCAATATGCCCCAGACAACCAGGTTCAAGCCCTGTTCCTCAGAACTTCCTTCTTTTTCCTGTAGCTCTCCATAGACTTCTGTCCTGTTTCCACCTATAGGCTTGATTTGGTGCATGACCTACCTGTTCTGTGACTTTGCTCATTTTCCCCACCTGGGCTAGGAGAGAGATCATAGGGAAGTAGGGCTAGATGGGATCACACAAGGTCATCTAATCCAGCCCCTGCTCAAGGCAGGATCATCCCTGACTAAACCATCCCATCCAAATGCTAAACCATCCCATCTAACCTGGTCTTGAAAACTTCCCAGGATGGAAATTCCCCAATTTCTCTAGATAGCCTGTTTTAATGCTTGATCACCCTCATAGTCAGAAAATTCCTTCTAATCTCCACCTCAATTTTCCATGGTAAAATTTGAGGCCATTGCTCCTAGTCCTGTCCCCTGTGGCTACAGAGAAAAGCCCATCTCCATCCTCTCTGTAATCCCTTTCAGATATTTGAAAACTGGTATCAAATCCCACCTCCGTCTTCTCTTCTCCAGGCTAAATAACCCTAGATTTTTCAGTCTTTTCTCATAAATCTTGCTTCCCAGGTCTCTAATAATTTTTGTTGCTCTCCACTGGACTCTTTCCAATCTGTCCACAACCTTCTAGAAGTGTGGGGCCCAAAACTGGACATAGTACTCCAGGTCATGAACGACTCATGCCTCCTAGGGCTGGGGGGCATGGCGACTTCCTGCAGGCAGTGGTGGCAGTATCAGTAGCAAGGGCGTGGTGGCAGCGAGTGGGGACCACCCACAGACAGTCACAGTGACATCGGCAGTGAGGGTGGGCCAAACAGGGACTGCCTGTAGGCGGCCGCAGTGATGTTGGTGGTGAGGGCAGGCTGAGCGGGGACTGCCTGCAGGCAGCCATGGCCTTATTGGCGGCGAGGGGTGGGAGGATGGCAAGCAGCAACTGCCCACAAATGCCAGCAGCAGCAGCCTCTCAGGGGGGCATGTGCCCCCCATGGCCACCTACATGTCGCCTATGCTCCAGGTGAAGTCTCATCAATACTAAATAGTAGGGCTGTGCGAACTGGCACTGTTCTGTTTCAACTTGAGTTTCGAGCTTTGGACGGAACAGCGTTGTTTCGAATTTCATTTTGAGTTGAAATAGCTCTTCCATTTCGCTTCATTGAAACAGTGAGGCTGTTTCGACGCTGTTTCAACATTTCACCTGACCATTGCGCTGGGAAAAGGAACTCAGCACAGCTGGGCTGAGTTCCCAACCCCAGCCCCATGATTGGGGCTGGGGAAAGTTATAGTAGATGTTTGATTTTTTATTTTATGATTTTTTTTCTGGTTTCAAGATGGCAGCACCCCCCCCCACCCCCCCCACAAAAGTACTCCTTTTGGGGCAAGGGGAGGGACTTCTGGTGTCAAACATCAGGGGTTAGAGGTGGGACTTAAGGTCCCAAGATGGTGACCAGGGGGCGAGGCACCAATAAAGGAGCAGGGCTACCCTTGTGGCCCTTGATAGCTCACTAAAACTTGTGAAGCGGTCCTCCAGCTGAAATAATTGCCTGTCCCTGTTCTACTGACTCACATGGAACAAGATCAGTTCACACCAGTGTAGCCCAGGTGGTACACGCTGGTACCCCACTCTCCAGTTGAAGGGATGTTAGCGGGTATGAGTGTGCTGTGGGAGTGTGACTGCCTAGCTTAGGCCAGCTCACCTCCCTCCTCTACAGAGCAGAGCAGAGCAGAGCAGAGCAGAGACCATGGGCACCCAGTAAGGTTTAACTATTTACACATTTAATTTAAAGTGCAGAGTCAATAAAGCATATTGAACATGTACATATATCTAGGAACTATTTATAGATTTAAATCTACAGAGACAGTGAATCTTATTAAAACATACCCAGTTGTTATTGCCTGTGTATATGGCAGATGAAGGCTCTTTATCAGCATAGGCCTTGAACCTCAGCACTCTTCTAGTTAATGTACAGCCCCTACCCTCATCAGGCCCCCCAGGCGGTAGGCAAGGGAACAAGCAACAGCAAAACACAGGTTAAACAATGTGTCAGCAGATGAAACCCAGCAGGGATAAAACAATAGTCTGAGCATACGTAAACGAGTCTACATCAACAAAATTTAACACAAAGATAACAAACACATGAAAGTAAAATAATGAATGAGGGGTGCTCTAGCAGACCCTTAAGCAGTTGAACCACTAGCAGGCAAAACAAGGCAGTTCATGGGCATTTCATAACACAACATTAAAGTACACAAGTTTACAGCAAAAGACACAACTTACAGGCTACTCTACAGTATAAGGAACGAGGAGAGTCTTAAACAGTTACTTAATGAAACAGACGGTGGTACAGCCGTTGTGCCAAAAGGGAAGGAATAAGGAAACAAAACAGGTTACTATAAAGAAACACTGTCACCCACAACTAGTCCACTTGACTAGAATGGCTCAGTAACCATGACGCTGGGGGCCATCCTCCCCTGTGGAAACCCCCGTCTCTTCCCCTCCCTGGGACTGCAATCCCCTACCCAGGTAACTCATGATTCCCCAACAGTGGAGGGCTTGGCTCATCTCTCTCTCTGTCTCTGGGCTTGGCTGCCGGGGCTCCCCACCCTCACTGGGATGGCCGCTCTGTCCTGCTGCCACTTGCTTCAGGAAGGCCTGAGATGCCTTGTACAGCTACCCAGGCCTATCAGCCCTCTCAGGCCCCATGCATTGCCTTGTGCACTGTGGGGTTTTTCCAAGCCCCGTGTACTGCTCTGTGCACTGGGGAGGGGGCTCCTGCCTCTCACAGGAATGGGGACCTGCCCTATCTTGTGCAACCACAGGGTCCCTTCAGCTCCCTCTGGGCCCCATGCACTGCTCTGTGCACTGACACCACAGCTCCCTCAGCGGTGGGGCTGGGACACAGCCACTTGCTGCTCCACCCCGCTGGTCAGCTCCACCAGCCCTTCTTTGTCATCCCTCATTGAACCTGCCCATGTGCTGGGTACGCAGGCTTTTATCCCTTCCGGAAGCTCCACCCTCAGACTGAAAATCAACCAGTGGGGAAGTCCAAGGGGTTAGTTCCCCATCAGGTCCTCTTCTTCACCTCGCCTTTGTGTCAGGGCAGGGCAGGCCTGCCTTCTGCATGTTCGTGATTGGTGGGGAAGGGAAGTACCCATACCAATCAACCTGAGCCATCTGGGCTCAAGCCAACAAGCCAGGCTGCCAGTGAGCCCACCAGCCAGCCTGCCACACCAGCAAAGGATCAGGCCCAAGAAATTGAAAGTGTTTTTCTTATTACCTATGCAATGCTTTCAGTTACAAGCTTGTTCCATAAGGCAAAGTGGGGTGGGCTGTGTCTGCCTCTAGTTTTGTATCAAATAAAAGGTTTGTCATTCTGATTCACTGTCATTACACACAAAGATTGACACCTTGAAAACCTGAACAGCCAAGTATCCTGACATTTATACAGGAAGACACCCGCCTGTCTTAAGGGACTAGCACAAAATTCTCAAGATGGACTAATTAGTTCAGTGCCCTTCAGCTCTCAAAACAAAAACACTACTGCCTTTCGGGGCCTTTCAGACAGGTTTCACTGTAACAATTTCCAAGGAATCTTACTCTGATTCCAAGTAACTTATTTGTCCATAACAGCACCTTGGCTACTAATGAATAGAAGGAAAAAATTAATAAAAGATAAATGTTTATGTATTACCGGATGAGGGAAAAGTCAATAAACAGAGTTGGCATCTCAGGAAACCCAAAGTAGACAATCTGGACCTGTCCTAGACAGACAGGTGATGGACTGAATCTGGCAACACTTCCTACTCCATGGTGTCATATCAGTACATATAGAGAAACAGATTTTTGAGGAAATGGGAGGACATCACTTTTGGAAGCATGGGGATAAAGTCTAGCTGCCAAGGCAGGAGCAATGTTATGGAGAAAGAGTGAAAGCAAAAAAGCAGCACTATTCTGAGTAATAAATAACACTTTTTCTGTCTAAAACACTCCATGAATGAGGGGTGGGCAGGTAACAGGAATTATATGGGAACTGACTGTCTCAGAGGCTGGCTCACTCAAAGAAGTTGTTTATAGCTTTGCCAATGAATATTGCTACAGGAGAGTGTTGCTGACAGCTGTGACTCACCCTCCGGGCCACCTTCCTCCCCTGGTACTACCCTGTATCCTGCTTTGCCACGTACTGCCAAAATGTACCATTTTTTCCTAGACTTTTCTCAGGAGAAAAGAATCTCTGCATTGACCCTTCCAGCCTCAACCCTCAAACACACCCACCCACCCACCCACTGACTATTTACTTTGAGGAAGTGAGCTCATTTCCAATACCCATTGGAAGATGACACAAGCTGAAATCCCACTTGGAACTCAAAAAAGACTGGAGTCATAAATGCAAGACAGGTGGTGCAATAAAGCCTTGAAATGCATGTTGCAGTGACATGGAGACAATCACAATTCTGTAGGTTGGGGTGACCAACCTGCACCATAGGTGCCACAAGTGGCACAGGCAGCCCCCATGTGTGGCATGCGGCAGATAGGGAAGGGAAAAAGCAAAGTGGCAGATCAGACAGGGAGCGCAGGGCTGGGAGCAGAAAGCAGATCAGGAAGGGGAAGAGAATCAGAGTGGCATTCAGGGAGGGTGCAGAGCTAATTTCTGGCATGCCTCCCAAAAAAGGTTGGCCCCCACTGCTGTAAGTTATCTCTGTAGCTGTCTGTGTGTATGACACATACACAAGGCTCACTGCTTTCCCCCACCACCCTCCACCAACTGTGGAAAACACTTATCTGTGGAATAGCTCTGCAACAGTTTGGAATCTTAAAAGATTTTTCAAAGGAGGGAATTATAAAATCATAAAAAAGTAGGGGTGGAAGGGCCTGCTGAAGTTCAGGAACCTCCAGGTTTTAGTCCCAGCAGGAGCGCTGGCACGCTCTTGTCAAAATCCCCAGCCTTGGCTGTAGCCAAAACCTAGTGCCCCACCCAGCCCTGCATGATGAAGCTTGGCGGCGCTTGCAAGGCGCTTGCATCTTTGTAGAAATCTCTCAGATATTCTTAATAATGTAACTACATTTGTGCTCCATGTACAAACTCCCCATTCTCCTCCCGATGCAAACATAAGGCATGTGCCAGTGTGGTACCTCGAAGCTGTAGACTTGCATAACTGTAGTTATAGTGGCACAAATATCTCCAAGTAAGTAAACAAGCCTCTCCAGTCTAATTCTGCTCTTAGAATCATAGAATAATAGAAAATAGGGCTGGAAGGGACCTTGGGAGCTCATCTAGTCCAATCCCCTGCATAAAACAGGATCACCCCTATTCAAACCACCCCAAGCAAATCCATTGTGTGATGAAGTCACCAACAGAGCAAATAGAGCTCTGGCATGCATCAGCAGGTGTGCCGCCAATAGATCCATTTGGGGTTGGTGAGGCCACAACTGGAGTACTGTGTCCAGTTCTGGGCACTGCACTTCAAGAAGGATATGGACAAGCTTGAAAGGGTGCAGAGAAGGGCCACCCGCATGATCAGGGGCCTGGGGTAGAGGCATTATGAGAAGAGACTTTGGGATTTGGGTTTGTTCAGCCTGAGTAAAAGAAGGCTGAGGGGTGACTTGGTAGTTGCCTACAAATATGTCAAGGGAGAACACCAGGATCTGGGAGATCAATTTTTCAGAAAAGCACCCCCTGGGAGGATGAGGACCAATGGGCATAAGCTAGTCAAGAAAAAGTTTACGCTAGACATACAGAAAAACTTATTTTCCGTGCAGGCAACTAGAATCTGGAACACTTCCAGTAGAGGTGGTGCAGTTGCCAGGGATGGCAGTGTTCAAGAGGAGGCTGGACAAGCATCTCATTGAGCTCGTTTGAGCCCAATTACCTCCTGCCCATGGCAGGGAACCAGACTTGATGATCTTACAGGTCCCTTCTGGTCCTTCTTTCTATGATTCTACGATTGACTAACCTATTAACAAAACTACACCGCCAACCCTGGCATAACCACAAAACATAACACCATAACATGCCACAGGTAAATCTGGGAGACCACTATGGCAAATGTCCTGCTACTGAAAGGGTTGTTAAAATATACTCAGAGATCCCAGGAAAAGCCCCATGCCCCTTGCTACAGAGGGAGGCAAAACCCCCCAGTCTGTACCAGTCTGACCATGGGGTAAAATTCCTTCCTGATCCCAAATGTGGTGATTGGTCTAACCCTGAGTGGAGGGGCAAGACCCTCTAGTCAGGAATCTCTGCCTTTAAGTCCCAGCAGGAGCACTGACATACCCCAGTCAAAATACCCAGCCTTGGCTGCAACCAGTACCCAGTGCTTCTGATGTAAATCTGGAGTGACTCCAGATTTATATTCGTATGAGAGAAGATTTTAAGCTCTACAGGGCAGGAAAGATGACATCCATTAGTGTCTAATTTCTTTCCCACGCCTGCTCCCCTTTCCAATAGAAAATGCTTCAGACAAACACGAAAATACCTGTTTGCACAGTGCAATATGCATTTACAGTGTAACATGTAATTTATAATAATGATAATCTCAGGGATTTACCTATCAGATTTATTTATTTATTTCCTTGACTTCATCAAGTAAAAAAGTAAGGAAAGGAGTCTGATTCCACATAGTGACCTCAGGGGGCCAAGTCCTCAGATAACATAAATTATTACAGACAATGGAGCTGCACCAGTTTATACAAACTGAGGATTTGACCCAGGAAAACAGTGATTAGTACAAAGAAAACAAAACAGCAAAGACGAGGCTGTGCAGAATAATCCAAAGAATCCAAACTTGTTATTGTCCCCATTCAGAATATTCTTCCTTCAAGCCTAAACCACAAAGAGGTACTTATCCCACAGGGATTTAAATCACATTAATGCTATCAAAGCCAGCAGAGCCAGGACACACAAACTCACATTAGACATACAAAAATTAGAACTCTTGGTTCCAAAATGATACCTTTTATTAGACCAACTGGAAAATGGCATGACAATTGTCCTTTTCTGCAAGCTTTCGGGATCCACATCCCTTCATCAGGCTCTGGGAAAAGTGTAGATGGTACAAGATGGTAAAATGTCTCTGCGGGGAAGAGATGGCCTCCACCTCTCTCCCCTGGGGAGGAGGCTCTTCTCAGCCAGACTGGCTGACGTGCTCCACCGGGCTTTATAGTTTCATAGTAGCTAGGGTCAGCAGGGACCTGAACAGATCATCTAGCCTGAGCCCCTGCCACAGGCAAGAATGAATGCTGGTTTCACAAGACCCCAGTCAGGTGATTGTCCAACTTTCTTTTGAATTTGCCCAAGGTAGGGGTGAGGACCACTTCCCTGGGAAGTTGGTTCCAGATTTTGGCCACCCTAACTGTAAAATATTGCTTTCTGATCTCCAACCTAAACCTATTCTCCATCAGCTTATGACCATTGTTCCTCGTCACCCCAGGTGGTGCTGGGGAGAAAAGAGCTCTGCCTATTTGCTGTTGATCCCCCTTGATGAGCTTGTAGGCAGCCACCAGGTCTCCCCTCAGCCTCCTCTTGCTGAGGCTGAACAGGTTCAGGTCCTTCAGTCTCTCCTCGTAGGGCCTGTCCTGCTGCCCTCTCACCAAGCGGGTGGCCCTCCTCTGAACCCTCTCCAGGCTGGCCACATCCCTTTTGAAGTGCGGTGCCCAGTACTGGACGCAGTACTCCAACTGCGGCCTGACCAAAGTCGCATAGAGGGGGAGGATCACCTCTCTGGACCGGCTTGAGATGCACCTATGGATGCATGACAAGGTATGGCTGGCCTTGCTGGCTGCGGTCTGGCATTGGCAGCTCATGTTCATCTTGGAGTCAATAATGACTCTGAGATCCCTTCCCGCCTCTGTGCTTTCAAGAAGGGAACTCCCCAGCTTGTATGTATGCTGTGGATTCCTTCTCCCAAGGTGCAGCACCCTGCATTTGTCTACATTGAACCCCATCCTATTCTCATCTGCCCACTTTTGTAGTTTGTCTAAATCGAGTTGCAGCCTCTCTCTCCCTTCAAGTGTATCCACCTCGCCCCACATCTTAGTGTCATCAGCAAACTTGGACAGCTTGCTTTCCACCCCCTCGTCCAAGTCGCTGATGAAGATGTTAAACAGTGCGGGCCTGAGGACCGAGGCCTGGGGTACCCCACTGCTTACATCTTGCCAGGTTGAGTACAACCTGTCCACCACTACTCTCTGGGTGTGCCCCATCAGCCAATTTTTTACCCATCCAACTGTGCAGGCATCAATGCCACAGTCACTTAATTTATTGATGAGGATGGGGTGAGAGACAGTGTCAAAAGCCTTCTTAAAGTCTAGAAAGACTATGTCCACAGCGACACCATCATCCAAGGATTTAGTTACTCGGTCGTAAAAGGCAATCAGGTTGGTCAGGCAGGACCTGCCTTTGGTGAACCCATGCTGATTGCCCCTGAGCATGATCCCCCCTGCAGGCCCCTCACAGATGTGCTCCTTGATGACCCTCTCCAAGAGCTTCCCGAGTACTGAGGTGAGGCTTACAGGCCTATAATTACTTGGGTCCTCCTTCCTCCCCTTAAAAATAGGGACCACATTAGCCAGTTTCCAATCCCCCGGCACCTGGCCAGATGACCACAAATGCTCATATAGCCGGGCCAAAGGCTCCGCGATGACCCCTGCCAGCTCCCTCAACACCCTTGGGTGGAGGGCATCTGGACCTGCAGATTTTAAAATGTCTAGCCCTTCCAGAAGATCCCTAACTACATCTGCACTGACTGAAGGCTTGATAGAGCTATCCCCAAGATTGTCCCTACCTCTGGTAGGTGGGATATCCCAGTCCCTGTTCAGGAACACAGAGGCAAAGAAACTTAAAAATATCAGCTTTCTTGTCTGGCGTGGCTACCAGATTACTGTTTGTGTCTTGCAGGGGCCCTACATTGCCTGGTGCCCTCTTCTTGCTCCCAATTTACTTGAAAAAGGACTTTTTGTTGTCCTTAATCCTGGACGCTAGCCTGAGTTCCATCTCTACCTTGGCCTTCCTAATAGCCCTCCTACACTCCCGGGCCGAGGAGGAGTACTCCTCCTTGGTGATAGCTCCTCCCTTCCACTGGTTGTATGCCTCCCTTTTAGTCCTCAGGCACTGCTGAATGCCCTTGCTGAGCCAAGGGGGTCTCTGAGCACTCTTACCCACCTTGCTTCTCTCAGGGACAGTTATCCTTTGGGCCTGGAGGATTGCCCCCTTAAAGTACGACCATCCTTTGTGGGCTCCTATCTCCTCTACCTTCTGGGCCCTTATTGCCTCCCCCACTGATCTCCTAAGCTCATTGAAGTTGGCCCTTCTGAAGTCAAGGGCTTTAGCCTTGGTGTGAGCTGTAGATGCCCTGCGTTGGATAGTGAAATCCAGCAGGTGATGATCGCTGTTGCCCAGGTGGTCAAGGACCTGCAGTCCCCTCACCAGATCATCCCCCGTGGCCAGGACCAGGTCCAGCAAGGTGTTACCCCTAGTGGGGCTGTGCACTTCCTGGATAAGGTGAAGGTCCTGTAATACAGCCAGGAACCTACGTGAGCGGTCAGACCTGGCTGTCTGCTCCTCCCAGTTAATGTCCGGGTAGTTTAGGTCACCCATGACAATAACATCCCTTGACCTAACCGCCTCCATAAGCTGACTGGAGAAGTCCTGGTCTAGCTCTTCCCCCTGGTTGGGTGGTCTGTAGTAGACACCCACCATAAGGTCCCTTTCGCCACGCCCCCCTTGTAATTTGACCCATAGTGTCTCTGCCAGACCCTCCTCTAACCCAAAGCTAATCCTTGATGATGTGATGTGACATAGAGCTCAACCCCCCCCCCAACCTTTCCTCTCTGTCCTGTCTCTTCTATATGGGGTGTACCCCCGAATGCCCACTGCCCAGTCATAGGTAGGGTCCCACCAGGTTTCTGTGAGCCCTACTAAGTCTGGGTTCTTACTTGCAATCAGGAGGCATAGTTCCTCCTGCTTACACCCCATACTACGAACATTAGTGTAGAGGCACCTGAGGCCTCCTGAGGGTGCTCATGCCTTCCTCCCACTCCCAGGACAGTTAAACTAAGCCTGCTGGAGGACGGGGGGTACTACCACCACTGCTGGCCTGCTAAGCAACCCTTGCAAAGCCAGCAGGCCAAGGCACTTAAGGGAGCCCGCCCTGGTACAATCTGTGGGCAAGGCAAAAGCCCCCAAGGGGACGCTTGTCTGCCTGTACACAAATGCCAGGAGCTTGGGGAATAATAAGCAGGAGGAACTCGACCTCCTGCTTAACGCAAATAATTACGATGTCATAGGGATAATGGAGACCTGGTGGGACTCTATCCAGGACTGGACCACGGGTATAGATGGCTATACTTCATACAGGAGAGATTGAGTAGATAAAAGGGTCGGGGGTGTAGCGCTCTACGTTAAGGAAAGCTACGCATCCCTGCAAGCTGATGTTGGCAACCAGGGTGGATGATTGGAGACCCTCTGGGTTAAAATCTGTGGGGAACACAGCACAGGAGACACAATGGTGGGAGTCTACTACAGACCTCCCACCCAAAGTCAAGAGCTTGACCAGGAGTTCTCCCGGGAGCTGGCTGAGGCCACATGCTCCAGGACCACGGTTGTCATGGGTGATTTCAACTACACATCGCGTGGGAGCAAAATCTGAGCGGTTGCAAAGCTTCCTATCATGCATGGATGACCTCTACCTGACTCAAGAAGTCCACGGGCCAATGAGAGGTAAACTGCTGCTTGCCCTGGTACTGGCTACTGGGGATGACCTAATCAGTGACCTAGTGATTGATGGGAAGCTGGGTGACAGCAACCATGAGCTGATCACCTTCACCATCTGCCGTAAAGTTGGCAAGTCAGTCAGCAACACTGAAGTCCTTCACTTCAGGAAAGCAGACTTTGACAAGCTCAGGAGGCTTGTCAGTGAGGCCCTAAGGGACCACAACCCCGGGGGGAGGGGAGTTCAGGAAGAGTGCTTGCTCCTCAAGGGAGCGATCCTCAACGCACAAGCTAATTCTATTCCATCTCAGAGGAAAGGCAGCAAGAGGGCACAGCAGCCCCCCTGGCTCTCCAGGGACCTAGCAGACCTCCTGAGGCTAAAAAGAAATGCCTACAAAGGATGGAGGATGGGAGTCACCTCCAAGGGGGATTATTCTGCACTGGTCCAGTCCTGCAGGGAGCAAACCAGGAAAGCCAAGACTGCAACTGAACTCCAACTAGCTTCAAGCATCAAGGACAATAAAAAAATCCTTTTTCAGATATGTGGGGAGCCGGAAAAAAGCAAGGGCAACATTGGACCCCTGCTGAACCAGATGGGACAACTGACAACTGATGCCCAGGAAAAAAGCCAACCTATTAAATGGGTACTTTGTGTCGGTCTTTCATCAGTCCCATGGGACGCCCATGCCCGCTACGGGACAGGGAGGTCTGGGTGAGGGAGATCCCTTGCCCTCCATCAATGCTGACCTTGTGAAGGAACACCTTGAGAGGCTGGATACCTTCAAGTCAGCTGGCCCTGACAATCTACACCCCAGGGTACTCAAGGAGCTCGCGAGCATCATAGCTCAGCCTTTGGCACGGATCTTTGAGAACTCCTGGCGCTCTGGTGTAGTGCCCGAAGACTGGAAGAAGGCCAATGTGGTGCCTATCTTCAAGAAAGGGAGGAAAGTGGATCCGGCTAACTATAAGCCCATCAGCCTGACTACTACCCCAGGGAAGATCTTAGAAAAGATTATTAAAGAGGCCATCCTTAATGGACTGGCCGACGCCAACATCCTGAGGGATAGCCAGCACGGGTTTGTTGCGGGTAGGTCTTGCTGGACCTATCTCATTTCCTTTTATGACCAGGTGACCTATGACCTGGACAAGGGAGAAGAGATTGATGTCATATATCTTGACTTCAAAGAAGCCTTCAATCTGGTATCCCATGATCACCTCTTGGCGAAGCTGGCCAATTGTGGCCTTGGGTCCATCACGATCTGCTGGCTGGGAAATTGGCTCCGTGGTTGGACCCAGAGGGTGGTGGTTGACCGAAGTCAATCGTCATGGTGCCCTGTGACCAGTGGGGTCTCCCAAGGCTCTGTCCTTGGACCCATATTGTTCAACATCTTCATTAATGATGTGGATATTGGAGTCAGAAGCGGACTGGCCAAGTTCGCCGATGACACCAAACTTTGGGGCAAAGCATCCACACCTGAAGACAGGAGGGCGATCCAGGCTGACCTGGACAGGCTCAGCAAATGGGTGGACGAGAACCTGATGGTGTTTAACACTGAAAAATGCAAGGTTCTCCATCTTGGGAGGAAAAACCTGCAGCGTCCTTATAGGCTCGGCAGTGCTACACTGGCTAGCACTACAGAAGAAAGAGACTTGGGGGTCATCATTGACCACAAGATGAACATGAGCCTGCAATGCAATGCTGCAGCTAGTAAAGTGACCAAAACGCTGGCTTGCATCCATAGATGCTTCTCCAGCAAATCCCGGGACATCATTCTCCCCTTGTACTAGGCCTTGGTGAGGCTGGAGTACTGCAAGAGGTTTTGGGCTCCAGAATTCAAAAAGGATGTGGATAAGCTTGAGAGAGTCCAGAGAAGAGCCATGCGCATGATCAGAGGTCAGGAAAACAGACCTTACGACGACAGGCTGAGGTCTACGAGGCTCTTTACCCTGGAAAAGCGCAGGCTCAGGGGTGATCTGATGGCCACCTATAAGTTTATCAGGGGTGACCACCAGTATCTGGGGGAACTTTTGTTCACCAGAGCGCCCCAAGGGATGATGTGGTCGAACGGTTATGAACTACTGCAAAACCATTTCAGGCTGGACATAAGGAAGAATTTCTTTAGTGTCCGAGCCCCCAAGGTCTGGAATAGCCTGCCACCGGAGGTGGTTCAAGCACCTACACTGAACGCCTTCAAGAGTAAATTGGATGCTTGTCTTGCTGGGATCCTATGACCCCAGCTGACTTCCTGCCCTTTGGGTGGGGGGGCTGGACTCGATGATCTTCCGAGGTCTCTTCCAGCCCTAATGTCTAGGAAATCTATGAAATCTATGAAGTCCTCATAGGTAGGAAATAAACTTCATTTTTGCACAGAGGGAGCTGAAGATGGAAGTCTGTCTCTCTGGGTCCATGAGAGTGTCTTTGTGAGCTGTGTTGAGTAGCTCTTTGATGTGTTGATCAGGTAGAATTCCTTCCCTGGAGGTGTCAGATGGCAGGCAGGGAGGCAAAAAAACTTCCTTGTTGTTCTGCAATTTTCTTGCCATTTTCCAGTTGGTCTAATAAAAGGTATCATTATAGAACTAAGAGTTCTGTTTTTTGTATGTCTTTTTGTCTCAGACCAACATGGCTACCAAGTACACCCCTGAAACTTAGATTAAGCATTTCTAAGACACTGACTTGAAAGCCTCTTTCTTGGTAACTGTATTGGTTGGGTAGGTGGGTGTACGTGCACATGTGCACACATGTACATACAGCCTTTTCCTTAGAAATTACTGGGAAGATCGAAAAATAAAAATATCCATTTTGCAAGACACTGAGATATTAAAATGCAACTACCAACTTACTGGTGCTGTTGGAGTTCAGCATAGCTTTCACTGGTAAGATCTCCTCCAAACAGTAATCTCCAAGTTGTAGGCAGCAGTTTCACAATGCTGATCAGGTCCTCAGTCTGTAGCTTTCCACTTGAGGCAATCTCTTTGTCTTCTGAAGTCACCAAGGCCCTAATGTCCTACCCATCATGCACTCTGTTCCCTTTCCAGTCAAGGATGAACATATATTGTTGATGATTTATCTATTAAATAGCCTACCAGGTGAGTGGTTGTAGCAGCCATAAAGTGAGGAGCTCCTGGCAGCAGGGCTCCTGAAGGGCCTGGAGTTTATATAACCAACCCTGCAGGCCTGGGAACAGGGGAAGGTTACCTGGGCAGAGGAAGGCAGGGTTTTACAGGCAAGTGACCTTTGTTTTATTTTGAACCCACAGAGGGACCTATGTGCCTAGGGAAGGGCTGAGCCAGGCCAGAGAGCCCACAAGCCTAGAGAAGAGGTGGTGTTCAGGGGAGTCCAAAGGCCCAAGGCAGGATGAGGGTATAAATAAGCAACACAGAAAGAGAACACCTGTGAGGCTAGGGGCATGGTGTAGGGGAGGTATGGAGCCATGCAAAGAGCCCTTAAGGTGACAGATGCCTGGCAGGAGTACAGACAGGCCAAGAAGGCCTGCTAGCCTGGGGGCACAGGACCATGACTGAGGGGACCCAGAAGAGGCTCAGTGGTTATTGACACAGGCTCAGGCTCACGCAGAGCCCACAAGCATCTTCCCTTTTATAACCTCCGGTAAGAGCAGTTGGAATTGAGGCACGTATAGAAACAGTCAAATACACTAGTCAAATAATCTAGTCATTGCTGCTGAATGTTAAAATGATCTGCTATGTCAGAGCTATGCCTTGCTGTTACTGAAGGTTGCAGTTGGGCCTGAGCCAGCCAGGGGACGCATGGCCAGGCCCATGGCCATGGACCTGCTATATTAGTTTATTCTCCTGATACTCGTTTTGTTGTATTGTTCCCATGCCCTTCTAAGTACAGGGCTACATGGAAGAAAATCAGATGCAATATAAAAAATAGAAGGAAAAAGACTTTGTTTAATGGGGAAGTGGCTCACTGGTGCTTTTATTCCAGCCATCTAGTTAAACCCAAGTGGACCTAGTTGGAAAATGTTAAAAGTGACATAAAATGGGAGAATTTTTTTGTGTGAAATCTGCCATTTGTTGACTTGTTTTCATAGCTACCTGGTCTAGAGCCTGTGGGCTCTGGCTCCTTAGTGATGCCAGAACACAGACATACAGGCACTGACCCACACACATGCGCTGTGCACACGCATCCCACCCCAGGCAAGAGTACTCTCATCTACACAAACTATGTACTACACAATTGCTGCCTCCATGTGAACTATGAATATGTACATATTTCCTGTACACATTTCACTCATTTATCTGGGCACTGCACTTCAAGAAGGATGTGGAGAAGCTTGAAAGCGTCCAAAGGAGTGCCACACATATGATTAGAGGCCTGGAGAACAGGCCATACAAGGAGAGGCTGAAGGACATGGGACTGTTCAGCCTGGAGAAGAGAAGACTTAGGGGGGACTTGGTGGCAGCCTATAAGCATATAAGAGGTGAACACCAGGGGCTGGGAGAGCATCTGTTCACCAAGGCACCCCAGGGGAAGACAAGACATAATGGATATAAACTGCTAGAGGATTGCTTCAGATTGGACATAGGGAAAAACTTCTTTATGTTTTGCACGTGCAGAGTCTGGAACGAACTCCCCCCAAAGGTGTTACAGTCACCTACCCTGGAGATCTTTAAAAGACAACTGGATGCACACCTTGCTGGGGTCATCTGACCCTAGCAGTCTTTTCTTTCCTGCCTAAGAGCAGGGGGGTGGTGGATCTGATTAGCTTATAAGGTCCCTTCCAGCCCCTAACTTCTATGAATCTACCCGCAAGTATGCTCTTCGGACATGCGTACTGCCTCACATGCATACACTACACACACCCACTCACCCTCAGACCTGCACTACACAGCTCACATGTATACACTACAGCAACTAAGTTCCAGGGAGCAGAATATGGGATGTATTCCCTGGCACTTCCCAGATGGGTATCTGAAGCTGTGAAATTGGCTGCTAATAGCAGCTCTGAAATTAGTGATGGATGATCATTTTTGTAGCCTCTGCAATTGTATGGTTTGCAATACTGGCCCCGTTCAAGATATTGTCCTGCTGATCTGGGACCAATTTTGCAAATCTGGGATCAGTTCCCATTCCAGGCAGTCTTCTGGGGACACTGGGACACAGTCCTGACATTCAAGCTGTCCTGGAAAATCAAGGATGCTTGGTTGCGTTAGCCATGTGTTGATGTTGGTGTCAACATTATTTCTAAGGAATGGACATGCAGAGGCACATTGGGTGTAAGGAGTAGGAGCAGCAATATTTTGCAGGTAAAGGGGTACCTGCAAAATTCTTTGAAATTTGAAAACCACTGACCTAGGCTAACACCACATAGCAGTCTCTCTCTCTCTCTCTCTCTTTTCCTACAGCTTGGCCTGCATGTAAAAGGTTTAAGGGTCTGCTACTGCTCTCAAGTGGTGAGCCTGGCTCTTTAATTTCAGGAGTAGCAGTGCATCCTTCTAGATGTGGAGGTTGGGGTTATAGTCCCAGCTGATGGATGTCATTTGGGGGTCATTACATAAATGTGTACAAGTGGTGTTAGGGTTATAGTGATATCACCTCATAACCCAAGTGCCACATGAGGACTATGGGACTTTGTGAGGCTGAATCCCCGCTACTTCATACCACCCAGGTGAGAGCTAATGCAGCAGTTGGCAGGGTAACCCCAATCTAGTCATTGCTGCTGAATGTTAAAATGATCTGCTATGTCAGAAAGAGCGTGTCAAGCAATGTCAGTGACCGGCAGTAATTGCCAAGGCATCCCTTTAAAGCTATCTGGTTACATGAAAAGCTCCCTTTGCTGGAATGCTTATGACCTCTTTGACCAGGCTGTTACCAAGTGTTCATGAGTCCCTTGGTGACTGGCCGGAAACTGGGCCAACGGGGTCATGGGCAGGTCGTGCGATGATGTCATGGTTTGACACAATGTTGCTAGGCAACAAGATACACATGGTTTCCAAAGCACTTTGAGTCGGAATTGAGGCACATCTAGAAACAGTCAAATACACAAAGAAACCCAAGGTTGATCTGGTGAACCCCAGGAAATTCTGTTAACACTGAAGTTCTGGGGCTGATTCTTTTCTCATTCACGCCCTTAGAAATTAGGCCTTTGCTGAAGAGAGTCAGACTGGGATAACTGAGATTACTTGCTGGACCAGATTTACGTAGGCATTTATAGGTGTCTAAAGATTTCAAAAGTGTATAGGCAGGTCAGAGACTTAACTCCTATTGAAAGGCACTTTAAGTCCTATTGGTGTTTGGGCTGGCCTGTTGTGCTGGTGTATACAAGTCCACACTGTGCTGATGTCAATCTGCATTGCTCAGTTGAAGCCAGCATCACAATACTGGGGTGCTCCAGGGGCAGGAGCGGGAATGGAGCTGGATCTAGAATCAGGGGGCACTTTTACATGTGCTCCAGGGGTGCGGGGGGCCACACTTTCATTAGAGAGGCTCTGAGAGCTGCTGTAATTAAAGCACAACAACCGTGCTTAAAAATGGCAGTAGGGGCGCTTGAACTAAAGCTTGTCCCCTGCTGTCATTTTTAGTGCAGGGGCGCTGATACACAAGATGCATGAACTTCTGGAGCACAGCAATTGCCACACTCGAGCAAACTTGATTAAGCGAGTCTGCCCCAACGCGCAGGAATTCCAACGCATCAGAGGAGCCTCGGTGCTCATGTATAGGGCCCCAGGGACTATCACCAGCTCCTTTGTTTCCCCCCACACCCCACTATATCCAGCAGAAAACTTGGATTAGTCAGATCAGACTTAAAGGAACCACTCACTGGTTTGGCTGCTATCCCTGTGCTCATTCCACTAGACTGTGCTGCCTCTTGAAGGCTTCCCCAAGCAAATGGCTTAATTCAACTATAGGAAAATGGTACTATGGGGTAAATTTTATTGGGTCTGACAAGGAGACATTTAGCTTTGGGGCTGATTGCTGTGATGAAGAGAAATGCACCCCTTATACACAAGTGGTCATCTATTCCCAGAATGTCTCTTCCTTCTTATTATTCACATCAGCCCCCCCACCCCCCCTTTCACTGAAAAATGTATACATACCTCTGAGTCATACATCTGCCCTTCAACTATGTGACTCTGGATTTGGATACCCAGCCTGAAAAAACTTAGACCTGACTTTAAGAAATGCTGAGTTGAAGTCAGTGGGAGCTGCAGGTGTTCAACACCTTTGGAAATCAGGCCTCAGTTGTTGGCTCAAGTTAAGGCATTTCTGAGTCTCCTGTAAATTGTTGGCTTGAGAGGATGTAGAGAAAGGCAGAAAAACAGACACTCTAGGCTGGAGGGGAGCAGTAGAGAAAGTGCCCCTACACTGCCCCTTGTAAGGGCAAAAGATGTTGGCTCAGTATCACAGACTGATTTAATTCAAAACAGATCCCAGGCCCATGGTGTGAGGGAAACAGACACAGGCAGTCATCTTGTGCCTGATGTAATCTGCCCCTCTTCTAGGGCTGAGCACTCTTCATTACTGTCTCCCTAATACAGCCCCCGATCCTTTTCAATAGGTCTGGAGAAGCAGGGCTCTATGATAGCACCATAAGAACAACTCTGAGAGTCTTGCTTGTGGGTACATCATTTAATGTAGGCTGATTGAGTAGGGTAGGGAGAGAGAACACCAGAAGAGGCTGGAGGAAGATGGTACTGCAAAGGCCAGGACCTGGCTCCCATTGCATCTAATGGGAGTTTTGCTATTTATTCCAATGGATTAAAACCACCTCCCTACTGGATGTGAAAGAAGGGAATCAGGAAGGCGTTGGTAGTGAGGCTCTCAGACCTTTACACATGTCAATAACACAGCTTTTCAACTCTTATTTATGGCTCCCCTGTGCCAGTCCCAGGCCCGTGTGACTCACGGAGAGGCCAATGGACCACTGCACTGACAAAGAAGGACCCATCTCTTCCTGCCTACCTGGCTCATTGCCAGGTATGGAGGGTCCGAGTAACCAGAAGGACTTTGTGCCTTGACCTAAAGACCAAGGCTTGGGAATCAATTCCAGAGGCACTGAGGACAATCTTTGGCCCACCTGAGCTCGAAAACCAAAAAGGAGGGAGGCCGCTTTGACTCTCCGAGCCACTTTTGCAGTCCCGTCATCCTAGAATAGGCATAATTTAGAGCGGACCTCAGTTGCTCTAATTTACACTCAGTTGCCCATACCCTCAAGAGGTCATTCTGGCAAATGGGTATTTCCTGGTGCAAGTTCACTTATGCTACTCCTGCTTTGCGCAAGATACAGTCCCTGTGCCAAGCCAGGAGAGATGCTAGAAAGCAGCTGGAATGGATCTGAAATATGGCCTGTCTGATGTGAATCTGGGGGCTCTGAGCTGCAGTGCCTGAGCTGCTCTCAGCTGCTGGGTGCAAGTGAAAGGAGAGAGTGATTGCTGACAGCACCAACAGCTTTACAGAGCCAGTCTAACAGGTTGATCTGCAGCTGGAAGTGAATTGGGAGAGAATGAGTGATATTCTCCTTGCAAGGAGGACTGAGTGACCAGCTGTGTTCTGTTTTTAGGGGGTGTGAATCTGCCTGCTGATCCCTGCTTTTCTGCTTTTTCAGCTTCTGTACATTTGTTTGTGGCAGCAATATGACGCAATGAGAACCCATTGTTCTGGGAACATAAGAGGTATCAAAGGCTTTATCTATCAAAGGCTACAAATACTGCATATGAATACACATGTGAAACTTGTTATCTTTATAAAAGAAAAACATACATTTTTAATTTGTGACATCCCTTTAATTTGAAGAGAGCATGAAGGTGCTGAGACATGCACTCTTGGTAGGATTCTACTAGCAAAATGAATGATATGGTATGGTATGATATGATATGATATCTTCCTGTTGAAAGAAATAGGCAAACCAAACAATTATTGCACATTTTTTGAAAAATAAATCATCCCTTTAAACTTTTTTCATGGCACTACTTAAAAGGGTGACAAAGCAGGGTACTTCACTTGTTTTGCTTTTGTGTTTTGGGTCCAATAGTGTATTGTCAAATATTAAAGGTCCTGTTCTCTGGATGGACAGCAGAGGGTGCTGTTTCTCTTCCAGGGGAATGACATTGCCTTCCCTGAGCGGTTCTGGGGTTTGTTCCTAACTGACAAGAAAGCTTCTGCCTTTCTGAACCAGATGTGATTCTGTCTTGATCAGAGCTGGCTGGAAAATGGAGGGGAAAGGAATTTGCTTTTCTGTGGAAAATCTTTCTGCCAGAGGCTCTAGGCTTGGTACCAGGCAAGGGCTGCCTCCCGCAAATACACTTTGGATCGGAGCTGGCATGTTCCACTTCCCTGTTGTCTCTTTTTAACATTGTTGCTTCTCAGCTTTCCTAATTCTCCTCTGCCTGCCTAGCCACTATTAATTAATTGTATTGTAGCAGCAACCAGAGAGCCCATGGTGTGAGATGCTTACAGTCAACACAGATAGCAATATTTTACTGAATGTAATGAGAGACTCTAAATGACTTGGTCAAGGTAACACAGGACATCTGTGGCAGAGCAAAGGATTGAATTCAGGTCTCCTGAGTCTGAACCACAAGGCTGTTTCTCTCAAGCATCTATATGCTGCCTAGTTTGCTGCTTCTTTCTGTCCCTCTGTGTTGTAGGACCCTTGTCTCCCACATAATAGTGAAGTCAGTAGAAATTTCCTGTATCCTGAGGAGGGAGAGGCAGGTCCCAGGTGTATATCTTTTTTCATCCTCATCTCTGTTCCTGTGTGCCTGTCTTTAAATCTGTTTGTCTTTCTGTCCCTCTACTTTCCTTTCCCTGCCCTTCCTCTTTCCTCCTCACTTGAGCTTTCCTCCAGAATCCTGCATCCTATTGGGAGGCAATAGACCCAGCCACCGGCCCACCACAAGAAGGAAGTAGTCTAGCTGTGAAAGGTCTGCCACTGGTTTGCGAGGTGATCTTGCCCATGTTTATCTGCATTGCCTCTGTTTCCCCTTCTGTGCAACATTTTGAAAGAAAAGAACTGATGCCATTATTGTATTAGTCCATGCAACAGGTACCATGTTTCACCAAGTGATATGTGGATGATGATGTCCCAAAAGGCAGATGGAAGAGGTGAAGTCTCAACTCTTTCTGGCATTGGCAGTATCTGTAACACTCCTCCCAGACAGAACTGAACTGCATATTAGGGGGCAAATGACATTCGTCTTCAGGAAGGATAGGTAAGTTCCACCCCTGTTTTCTTTTGGCCAACCCAGCCGTCTTGGTCCCTTGGTTAAGAACTGAGTCTTCAGGATGTGCATGCCTGAAGACCCCAGTCAGGTACACCATCCTTATATGAAAAACCATCATCCTTTGCTTTATAGATGGAGAAACAGGCCTAGAGAGGGAAAAGGATGCCACTAAGACCACCCAGTGAGTCAGTGGCAGAACTAGGAATAAAGTACAAAGATCCTAGCCCCCTGCTGTACCCACTCAAAGACTCTGCTCATTCAGGGACATCAGATTTACTGAAGATTTACAGATTTACCTTGTCACTTGCCTGTTTCAGATATTTCCAAGGAGCCAACTGTCCTTGACTGAAGTTGGTTCTGTGGAAAACATCCCAGTAACAGGATTGCTTATTTAAAGGAATTGAATCCCAGGTGATACAGTGACCGGATTACTCGAGCTGCTTATCCATCACACAGGAGAGTGGAGAACGTACCAGAATGTGAGCACAGTGGGCTTCTAGCCCTGCTGTGTGATCTTTGGTGAGGGTAGCAATTTCCTGGTGCCTCAGTAAAGAAGATTTTGCAGAGGTATCACCTGGGGTCACTACTGATCAGGCTAGCTATACTGCTTGAAAATGTTTCTAGGGCCACCTCACAGGCAGGATCTTGACCATGTTCTCAGGGATTGCACTGTTACTGTGATAGCAAGGCTGAGAGGACTTAATGAGGTAGAACCTGAGGTTCCTAGCTCCTCTGTAGGAGGGGCTCTTTCCAGGACACCTGCCTTGTCTCCCCCCACTCCTTGAGTTCCCCTAGATCAGCAGGGGGCTATGAGCTGAGGAAGAGATGGAGGAATCTTCCCTTCTCCAACACATCTGCTTAGCAGTCCAGCACTCTGCAGTCCCTCTGGCTTCTCTGCTTCCCTGGGGTTTATGGTTTTGGTAGCAGCTTATCACATAGCAGCCATCTCTGTTTTCAATGCACAAAGCCAGCCAAGCTGTACATGTTTCTTGTTTGTTTGTTGTTTCAATTCCATGTTCTGCCTGCGGTGGTGGCAGGCAGCTGGAGCAGATGATTCCCCAGCAACCACAGGGTGGACCCTACTAACCAGCCCAGCCATGCTGTGGTGGCAAGAGGGAGCAGCCATAACAAAAGGGATGTTTGTTTACCCTGGGCCATAGTCAGAGTCCAGGGGCAAGTGCCAAGCCACAGTGTCTGGCAAATAAACCCCTATGGTATGGAGCGCACGAGAAGTGGGATCTGTGGTTTCTACATGGAGAGGAGTTGGTGCATTAGTGAGGCTGCATCTCAGAGGAGAGACTGCTCCTGGCACTGGCAGAGAGGCATCCCTTGGTTAAAGAAGGTGACAGGCTGTTTTTGTTTGGGATTCCACGGGCCGGTCCAGAGCGTGGTCTCACTTACACCAGCGTGAAGCTGTAGTCTCCAGTGGAGCTCTCCTGAGATAGCAGGGATTAAATGACACCCAGCAGCTTCTTAAGCAGGGGGTCTCCTTGTTGTGCTAGTATCCAGACCCACTGGTGGCTCCATTTGGCCAAAGTCCAGCATTGAATGGACCCATGTGTCTGAGGGTTGGCTTAGGTCAGGTTGGAGGCTGATGCTGCTCTGTGATGGCCTCCAGGCTTGTCTACATTGCCTGTAAATTCTGTGGTGTTGAATACAGGCCAATAAGCAGACCTGAGACAGAAGCCTAAGGGTTAAAGCCCAGATGCTGGACTTGGACATCTAACTTGTGAAATGAGTCCCTGGTGCAGCAACTCTGTGCCCATATGAGAAGCCATGTGCAGTTTTAGCATGCATTTGCCAAGGGTTAGGGGATGCTCCAGCAGCATCCATGCAGCTTCTCAAACTCATTCTGAGGCAGAGAAGTCTTAATAGCTCCATTTCCCAGAGGAGGAAACTCAGAGTGAAAGCATTTCCCTAAGGCCACACACTGAGACAGTGGCAACACTGGGAATGGGACTCAGCTCTCAGGCCTGTACATTAACCCTCCTGCCTCCCAGTTTGACCCAGAGACCAGATTCCCCTCAGCTCTTTCCCAGAGAGAGGCAGGCCATTCAGGTCAGGGCCGGTGCCACGGGTCAATTGATGGAACAATGTGAGGAGTCCTGGGATTCACTGACTGTGGAGACTGAATTACTCTCCTCCTCCAGGTCAAGACCTCTGTGCCCTCACAGGTCAGGGCTGCTTCTGTGCAGCGGTGCAGGGTGAGAGGTGGGATAAAGTGCTTATAGCTTGCCGTGGCTCCATCAGCACAGCCTAGCATGCTAACAGGACAGGTTAAACAGGACATCCATCCAGACATTCCCCCAGGGCACGTCTACACATGCACTTTAATGTGCATTAGCTTATTTTAATGTGCATTAAAGCATCACAAAAAAACTGTGGGCATTTATAGACATGCTCTGGGAAGCAGGGGTTGGGGGAGGGGGCACTTTAATTAGTGGTGATCTGAGAGCCATGCTAATTAAAGTGCCCAGAGTGTCCCCATGCTGAAAAATGGCAGTGGGACACTTTGACCTAAAGCTCATTGAATGAGCTTTAAAGTACCCTGCTGCCACTTTTCAGCGTGGAGATGCTGATGCATGTGACACACTGGAGTCTGCTGGAGTGCAGTAATTACCACGCTGCAGCAAACTTGACTAATTACAGCACGTTGGAGCAGCCTCCCTGCACATGTATAGGAGCCCCCATTGGCTTGTCTGGGTTTGTACAGCTGGGAGAGGCCCAGAAACAGGTGCAGGGATGAGAGGATTGGTTTGGTTATGATTTGGGAGCAAAACAAAGTGTTTGCCTGACATCACAGCCTCCAAATGCTCTGCTGTGCATTGTTGTTTGCTGGCTGTGACAATTTTGCCTTGGAGTGGCTTAAAGAAGAGTGTCTAGTCTTTTCAAACCTACATTTATTTTGATATCCACTAGTGTGCTAATGTGACTAGGAGCTGGTGCTTCAGAAAAGTGCAGTGAATGATTTTCCATATTCCGGCTAGCCCCTAAAGTTTGTGGGGGCAGAAGATCCAAAATACAGGGTCTATATTGGAGTCAGGATGCCTCTAAACAGGGCTAGAGAGATCCTTCCACTCTTTCCATGGGCAGAAGGGTGTGACTAAGGGAACAGGTTGCCTCTGAGGACTGTGAATGCCTGAAGGAACACCTCCTCTCTTGTCTCGTGACACCTGGCAGTGCGTGGCTGGAGTGCATGGGTACGTGGGATAATACTCAAGTCAGGGCAGGATGAGGATTCCTGGGCTTTAATACAATGGGTATAACTGCTGGTTATACCCTCCCCAGCCTATGGGGACAGTCTGTGACTGAGCAGGACTTGGAGATGTGCCCTCTTTCCTTAAGACCCCATTGCCCTGGTCTCTTCAGTTACCTTTGCCTGGTGGTTCTCTCCCCATGTGTTTGAGGTCTCACTCCATATTTTTGAGGTCATCTGCAAATGTGTGATCCTTGGTGAATTTACACTGAAGAAACATGTGGCAAAAACAACAAGTGGCAGCCAAGCAGGGGTAGAGAGTGGTTTATGGTTTTGTTAAATTGGTGAAAGACTCTTTTGTAAACCATTAGACAGCTCTGAACTGGATGAAAACCAGTTCAAAGCCTCACTGCTTGCAAAGTGAATGATGCTTCTTCAGAAGGACAGCAGTGACTCTGCAGGCCATCTGGAAATACCCTGTGAACCACAGATGGGAACCCCTGCCCTATTGCATTGCTCCTAATGTGCTGCTAAGATGCCCAGGGAATGCTGCTGTGGCATACTCATCCCCTGGGATAAAGTGGGTCTCACCTCTCTTCTCCTTGCATTACACTCACAGACACTGATGCTGACACACTAGGGCTGGAAGGGACCTCAGAAGATCATCGAGTCCAGCCCCCTGCCCCAGGGGCAGGAAGTCAGCTAAGGGCAAAGGACCCCAGCAAGATAAGCATCCAAACATTTCTTAAAGAGTTCAGAGTAGGTGCTTGCACCACCTCTGGAGGGAGTCTATTCCAGGTCTTGGAGGCTCAGATAGTAAAGAAGTTTTTTCCTTATGTGAAATGATCTTGGTGGAGTTTGTGACCATTGGACCTTGCCATCCCTTGGGGTGCTCTGGTGAACAGGCGTTCCCCCAGATTCTGATGCATACCCCTAATATACTTATAGGGTGCTACTAGGTCACTCTGCATTACACTCTGCATATCAGGAACAGCAGTGCCCCCTCCCCCAGCTCCTCTGCACAAACCCCCTAATTGAGATGCTCATGATTATGTCAGGACTGAATATGGCCCTTGGCAGAGAGAATGAGATCCAGTGTGGAACTCAGTTGCCCCTTTGCACCCAGGTACAACCAGATATACCCCAGCATGGACCTACAGGGTCAGACATAACCCAGCTAAAAGTGATATTGCTACAGAGACTATTATGTTGATTGTTATTTGCTTTCCAGTAATGTATCGGAGCCTAGTTCATCATCTCTATGCCGCTCCAGTGGCCACCTGCCCTGTGTATCATTTTCTGCACTCCAATGTGTGGTGCTGGATGTACAGCCAGCACAGCTCCAAAGTGGGCTGCAGTGAGGTAGCATTGAGTGAATCATTCCAAGAATGGTCCCTGGCTCATATAGTACCACAAAGAGTGTTGCAATGCTTCAGTGACAGCCAGTAGGTGCCTCTTTATAACACCCAAATGATTTCATGGCTTGGAAGAGCACAGCAGACAAGCCAGCAGGCCTTCTAGTGTTTTGGAATGGCCAACTATCTCCTTCTCCCTCTCCTCCTCTGATGCTGGCTGGATGCCACTGTATTCAGAGGCCGAGACAAGTCATGCCATACTTTAATGACATTGATTAATTTCTGAATACCAGCTGCAGTATGGCATCAGGCAGGGCAGAGGGGGAATGCAAACCAGAAACACAAATGAATTGTTGCATTGTCTTCTCATTTCATTTCCTACCAGATCGCCACCCCTGCTAAACTGCCCCATGCTCATCAGCTCTCCAGTGTCTTTTCATCCAGTTAGATGCAACTGTCATATGGGTTCCTGCTTAACACGCTATTTGCAGTGGTTTCTAGGGGCCCTTGGGGTATAAGGGATGGTGGGGAAGCAACATGGGGGTGAGTTCAAGTCATGAGACTGTCTGGTGGGTGAAGTGAGGGGCTGTGATGCAATGAACAGCCAGCCTAATAGTGCTCTGCCTTTCTGTGGAAGCTTGCTTAAAAGGGTCTCAAAGCACACCTCAGCCATCTAGGCTCAAGGTCCCTCTGGCAAAATGAAGTACAAAGAGGGGAAGTGACATGCCGTATGTCATACAGGAAGTTAGTGGCAGAGCTAGGAACACTCCATTCAGGATCTTTGCTTGAAACACTTCTCATGGCTGATGTTGGTTTTGGATCATATCTTTGTTTAGTTACAGGCCCAAAGCTATACTTGTAGACCATGCCTGTTGTGGGACTTTGGTGTCAGGCTCTGGTATCCTCACACTAACCCCCTCTGCAGGATGAGAGGTTGGAGTCACACAAGATCCTGCCTGGTAACCAGATTCAGCTCAGGATTTAATAATCTGATGAAATATTGACTAGCTGTGCTGTTGCTACTGCTCTGTCGAGTGTTGCTATTGGTTCTACGTGACAGTAACTTGTCACCAGATTGACTGTAGAGCTGTGAGTGTATGGTCATGCTGCCTCATACAGCAGGGACCTTATTCTGAATGGGCTGCTCTGTGGTGGACCAAGGTACTTGTTGCCCAGTTAAATGCACAAAAAGAAGAGTCACTAAGCCATATTGCCATGAATGGGGCTACTTGACCATCACCTTCTGCCTCACACTCCCCTTTAGACCAGCTTCCCTTGGAAAGAGACAAAGACCTCTAATCCCAGCTTTAGTACTGACTTGAAGTGTAACTTTGGCCAATTCACTTCATCAGGCTTCAGCTTCAACAGGAGGTATCATGATACTGCCTGGTCTCCCAGTGTGTGAGTATGGAAGGATGGGCCAATGGTCAGAGCACTAGCTCTGAACATGGGCTCCTAGCTATGCTGCAGACACTTTGCAAGACCCTGAGCAAGTCACTTTATCTCACTGTGCCTCAGTTCCTCATCTGCAAAATGTGGATAATTTCGGTGCCCTGCTTCATAGGGGTACTGTGAGCACAAGGAACTCAGACACTACAATGATAGGAGGCCAGATGAGGACTGGGAGAGAGGGAAATTAGGATTCCTGGAGGAAAGATTCTTAAGAAGTTGAAAAGCTTGTGACATGGCTCCCATTGCCCTCGTAGCTTTCCCCCTAGCCAGGGGATGTGAGTACAGTGTGAGCACCGTAATAGCTATAAGAAACTCTGGGATAAAGCCCTCCTGCTACCAAATGCACTGGGGGGACTTTCACGACTAGCTTGCACTGGGCACAAGCCCAAACAAGGGGCAGTGAATAGGCTGCACAACCCTAGAAGTAGCTTCAGCAGACTTTATTCCTCAGAAACACAGTCCCTTCCCTGCTGCTGCCTGGCTCCAGGAGCTAAGGGGTGGGTAACTTGCTGCCATCATATACCACCAGCAAACTGCTCTTGCCTAGCCAGTAGCCAGCAGCACTGGTCAAGGGGTACTGGAAGTGAGGCTGAGACTTCATCCATTCACCCATTTGCTCTGGAGGATGTGCTTCCAGAGCCAAGATCTAGGTCTCCCTATGGGAGGTTTTTATTCCTTCTTACTCTCTTGGACTAGCAGGCTGAGTCACAATTCAGTGTTCAGTATCTATAGAAAACTGATTTAAGGTCTCTCTGCTACATGGCATATTCACTGCTGGAAAGACAAAGGGCTGTGTCAGCTCCACAGAGATTAGAACCTCCTCTTCCCGGAAGTTCAAGGACTTTGAACCTTGACCACCAAGTCAGCCGGTCCAACAAACACCCACAGCTCTCAAGTTGAGTCCGTGTTGAAAGAGAAGAGCCAGGAGTGCGGGCCAACAATTTATTGAACAAATCTGTTCCTTGCTTTGTGTGAATGGACTCCTAAGTGGAAAATCACAGAAGGCAGGGGGTGCCCATCCAGCAGTCACTGGGGAAGATTACAGAGGAGACCTGCTGCAAGTGGCTTGCTGAACTAGATAGAAGACTGATGTTTAGGCTGCAAGAGAGGCTTGGCACAAATCCAACACCTGATGGGTAGCTGAGGTTCTCAGCAGGGGCTCAGAAAGGATGAATGGCATTGGTACCTAGGCTGCAGAGGAGGAGACTTTGTGTGAGGAGCTGGGGATAGATTACAGTGGACATGAGTAGGTCAACTCTAAGCAGACACAGATGCTGGATCCTAAAGCTGCAGATTACAGGGAGTGCAGGTTTACGACTTGCCTCAGTTATGCTGTGAACCCTTTGGGGAAGGGGCCAGGTCTTTGGTATTTGCTGCCTGTCAGAACAAGGACTTTGCATTGGCTGTGTGATGCTTTTGGGCACTGTGTCAGGAATGCTGCTGCTAATTAAAAGGCCAGAGTCTTGTGGTGGCCTTTGTGCTATTAACATCACAATTCCATTAGCTCCATATAATTCATTTCATCCTGAGCATCTCCAGTTGTTGGCCTTGCCTCCAAGGTGCCTTCCAGCTTCTCCCCAATTGTGTGACTTGCAGGAGTGGTGTAAGGGATGACCACTTAACAGTTGTGGGGCCATTCAAAGATGTGCTGATAAAACCCACCTGCCACCACACATCACCATGAGTTACATGATGTGATGCTACTATTACAGGGGCTTGGACTTGACCCATGTTGTCCTTTCTATCCTTATGTCCCTGTGTAATACACTTTACAATTTAAGAAGTATTGGGAGGGTGGTATGGAAGAAACATGCTACCCAGCTCAGTCAGAAGTCTGCCTCTGACACTTCTACCTCAAGGAAGGTGTCACAGGAACCTGTAGAGATCACATAATCTCAGGTCTGTGACTCACAGGAAAGGCAGTACTTCCAACAACCTCTGGCACAGCTGCTCTTCACTGACTCAGAGAGGAAGAGGCCCACCTGCTGAATCACCAACACTTTCCCTCCAGCACCTGGGCTTCCCTGTGGGGTAAATGTTAGTTTAGTGATTACTGATTAGGGAACTAGCCTGGAATCTGGGAGGCCTAGGTTTAACTCTGCTTTCCCACAGACTTCCTTCAAGACCTTGGGGAAGCCGCTTTAGTTTGCCATGCCCCCAGCTCTCTGAGGGAGGGAAGCCCCCAGGCATGCCCTAATCACTGCTCCCACCTGGCCTTCCCCAACCTGGAAATACAGTGTAAGTGTCCCCTGTTGTTGATCTCAAGCACACCAGAGACAGAGGTTTCAAGAGTGGCCACAGCAGGTGCGCTCAGAGCAGCTTCACTGCTGCATCTTTGGTGTGGACAGGGTGTGCTCTGGCACATCCCTGCCTGACAGTGTCAGGGACGTGGCATAAGCCACTCTTTTCCTCAGGTCTCCATGCATTAAATGGGGATGATGATCCTGCCTTATTCCTTGGGGCCAGCACCAACAAAAGTACATTAAATAACTACAATACATTGTAACTCTATCTGCAGGGAGATTTTTGCTTATTGTGGTGGGAACACATGTTGGTGTTTCTCAGTCACCCCTCTCCCAACGTGATTGTCACCAGCTTGCAGTCACATAAGATGCTGGAAGCAGATACTTGTACTGCCATCCATCTCTCTCCCCACTTTTGGCCCCAGAGTCCTGCAATGCTTACATGTCACAACCCTGCTCTGTGATAGCCATCAAATTATTAATGCATGTATGCAGGGGTTTAGGTTGTAGCTGTGTTGGTCTAAGGATATAGGCAGACAAGGTTCCTTGGGTGAATTTGATATCTTTTATTAGACCAACCCAAATGGTTGGAGAATAGTTATTAAGCAAGCTTTTGGGTTCAAAAACCCTTCGTCAGGCTAAGGAAGCTGCAGCAGTTGGTGTGTGCTCTTCCTGGATGGAATGAAAAGTAAACAAGCCAGGGGCTGGGCTGGGCTGGGGAGTCAGGATCCAGACCGTGCCAGGACAAGAAATGCAAAACCTGCCAACACATCTCCACCACCCCCACAATTACTACACCCCACAACAGAGCCATCAGCATTCCTGGATCTTACAGCTGCACCTCCAGAAATGTAGTATACCTCATCCAATGCACCAAATGCCCTGATGGAAGATATGTAGGAGAGACCAGACAACAACTGCGCACCAGAATGAACGCACACCGGAAATCCATCAAAGACAGAAACACTCAATTACCGGTGGGGGCACATTTCTCACAGGAGGGCCACTCTCTCTCCAATCTCTCAGTCCTGATCCTCAAGGGAAACTTACACAACACTTCCCAGAAACAAGCCTATGAGCTCCATTTCATCAACCTGCTGGATACTAGAGATCAGGGACTAAACACAGACATTGGATTTTTAATACATTACAATCTGCCTGGCAACTGACTCCCCAGCCCAGCCCAGCCCAGCCCCTGGCTTCTTTACTTTTCATTCCATCCAGGAAGAACACACACCAGCTGCTGCAGCTTCCTTAGCCTGACAAAGGGTTTTTGAACCCAAAAGCTTGCTTAATAACTATTCTCCAACCATTTGGGTTGGTCTAATAAAAGATATCAAGTTCACCCAAGGAACCTTGTCTGCCTAATGCACGTATGAAAGCCAATGGTCTTTGCATAGACTGTACACAGCTGGGACAGAAGGGGAGAACTAGGGGTTGGGGGGAAAGAAAAAAGACAGGAAAACAAAAAGAAAACAGAGGCCCAAAATGGAGGGCTCACACATTGTCATTACACAGCACTGCTCTAGTGCACTGAGGAACAGGGGCAAGTCGGCTCCTGTGTAAGATGGGGTGACTACAGGGTCAGCAGAGCCAGGCCTTTGCTTCTTCCTCTGTGGCAAAGTGGCCAGGTTTTGGGAAGCAAAATTAGGTGATGACGTTCTTGATACACCACAGGTCTCCGGAACCAGGAGTCCACAGCACTTCCAATTCCAGTTTGTGGAGCTGATTAGCTCTGTTTAGAGGATGTCGTGTGAAAGCAGTTGTACTGCTTCCAGCTCAGGAGGTTGCCTCTGTCTATCTCCCAGACCAGAAGCAGCGTAACAACTTTCCTGTGCTACCAGGCAGTGCTGTGATGTGTTTTCTCAGTAGACACAGCAGGATGTGGCCTGGTGCTGTGAAAATGTTCAGGGAAGTGAGGGTGATCAGTTCATTTGAGACCATTTTTTCCAAGGTGGGACAAAAGTTCTGTTTCAGGGACTCCTTGGAAATAGTGGGAGGCAGCCTGAAATTTGGGGCTGTCCTGGGATTCCTCAGTAACCACCTAGAAAGACAATGTTTTTGCAAAAGGTTTGGAGACAGCAAACAACTTCAAGGGAAGAGAGAATTATTAGAAAATAGAGCAAGCTTGAATGTAGCTTTGTAACTGGGACAAGAGACAAGGAATCTGGAAACTCAGGGACTAGTCCCAAGAGCCTCTGATACTGGTTCATTGTGTGACCTTGAATAGTCACTTTACTTTCCCCATGCCTCAGTTCCCCATTTGTGAAATAGAGATAATGATGCTCACTTACTATTGTAAAGCACTTTGAGACTCATAGAAAAAAGCATTGTTGGAAATGAGCATAAGAGCTGTGAGTGAAGGATTCAGCTGTAACCCTGTGCTCAGAATAGACTGGAAGCTCCACCTAGGTCTCTGTGTACGGGCCTTTCTTTTTGCTGTACAGAAACTGAGACAACCCAGTCCTTCCATCCAGGGAGATGAGAGCTGGATCAGACTGAAACAAGTGCAGATGCTTCTCCCCAGTAGGCCTCTCCAAGCCTCCATCTCTCACCTAAGAAACTCCTCAGAGGGTTGGGGAGAAGGGTCTCCAAGTTGCAGTCTTGAATATGAGGCTCACCAGGCTTCCTCTTGTAGACCCCAGGTGTCACCTAGCACAGTGGTTCTCAACCTTTTTTGTACCAGGACCCATTTATAAATATCAACGGCCAGTCCTGACCCAGCGTCCCTCACTCCTGACCCACTGCCCCCTGCCCTGGGTGTGTGAGGCAGGAGGTAGGTGTGGGGCATGGGGACCCCCAAGCAGCCCCTTGCAGGCTGGAGCTCTGCCAGCCTGCAAAGGAGAAGCCAGTTTTCCACATTTTCTCCTTTAAAGGAGAATCCATTTTTAAAGTTTGTTTGCGACCCTTTCATATAGTCTTACGACCCACCATTGGGTCATGACCCACGGGTTGAGAAACGCTGACCTAGCAGAGTAGAAGTGACAGCTTTACAGGAAGTTTGGGACCTAGATGGACTCAAACTTCGTTGCTTGGTCTATGGCAATACTGTGCCTAAGAAGGATGCTGAATCAAATCCCCATGAGTGTAGGCATTGCTGGGGGCTGGTCTGAATCCAGACTGCTGCTGTGTGGATTAGGCTCATTCCTAATACAGGAGTATAATCGAGAATTGCTGTGTATGTAGTTGTGTGTAGCATACAGATACACATCTATGTGCGGAGTCTGCTACATGTGTGTGTGCATATTGGCCTCCAAATATGAAGAGACAGAGATGCACAGAGTGAGTGTGCAGGTGTTAAAGCATGCTGAAGTAGGAGGGGAAGCTCTCAATGTGCCAGGCCAAGAGAAGTGGGAGCTGTGGAAGGCAAGGTGTTTGACATGGCCTGGGAGAGCAGCCGGGTCTGGCTCCACTGTTTTCACCTCACACCAAGTCCTGGATTTCTGCTCATGCATACAGATGTAGGGCACAGCTGTGTGTAGATGGGGTTGGGAATGGATAGGTCAGGAATGGATTGATGCAAGTGCTTTGGACCTGGATAGATTCACACACAAATTAATACCAAATGGGAACCTGCACATCCCTCATTGAAATCATCCCAATTTTCCTTTCATCCATAGTTGCTCCTTGACAACATAGAGTCACTGGGCTCGTGCCTCCACCTCTTCCCTCATCGAAAGCACCAGCTCCGCACACAGGGCCTCTGGACTCCAGCACCACTGGCCACTCTGCCCTGGGGTGGCTTTGGCGTTTCCCACACAGCGGGCTCAGGCTGGTGCCTGAGTCAGCGTCAGCTCTGAAATCCTGCCCTGAGAATGCTCAGACGCCTGGGCTGCCTCTGAGCTCATCAAGCGGAGCTGACGCCTTGTCAGCACATAAGGACGCCAGATCCCTGCAACTAAAATGTTCCGCTTGCAGCCGAGGGTTAGAAAACAAACCAGCTCTTCCAAAACAAATGGGACTCATCGACCCGAGCAATGGGAAATGTTGCCAACAGGCTGTTGGGAGTAAAAGGCCAAGCAAACATTTGCTTAATTCCCTCTGCCCTGCTCCTTCCTGTCCAGGGTACTATATGCTCCAAGCAAAGTACTGGTACCCCAAACCTTCTCCATTCCTTCCCTGATGGCTATGTCTCTGCAGGGACTATCCTTTAGTCAGGATGTCTGGGATACTGGGAGAGCCTCTTGCTGCCACACCAGGGATTGAACCCTCTGGAGTGGTTTTCCCTCGCACCTGGTGCACTGGTCACAGCAGTGGATGCAAACAGGGTGCTGAATGCTTCCATTCAGATTTCCTAGTGTATTGCCCCACCTTTGCATTAGTATAAATACCTGTACTGGGTTCAGGGTCATGGGGTCTAGCCCAGGATCTATCCCCTCCCCTCTTTTGTTCTGCCCCTCAAGCTCAGTTGCAAATTTCCACCTCACCAAAGACCAGTCAGTAGAGGTGGGAGAGCAGAGGGTGGAGTAATGGGTCTCTTCAGCCACATGAGGAGGTCCAGTCTCCCTTCTTTTAAAGTGTTCCATCTTCATAGGCTTGTGGAGAACCGATGAAGTTAAAGTCACCTCCAAATCCTGCTGTACCCTTTAATGTTCTGCAAAGGAGGCAAAGTCCTTGGCATGATCCCAGCTGCATGGAGACTCCCAGAGCCTGCTCAAGCAGCAAAGTGAGTGGCAGTATCCCCAATGGACTCCAGCTGCTCCAGGCCCCGTTCTCACATTGGACTCTGCTGGCAGCAGCCCTGTGGGTTCTACCAACTCCACTATGCATGGGCAATAAAAAGTCTTTTTACTCCAGCCAGGGATGTCTGTTTCTCTAGGCAGTGGGACACCATGGTGATGAGCAAACATATATGGCAAGGGGAAGAAAGGACGGAGACAGGTAGATAGATTAGACAGATAGACAGTAAGAAACAAAGAAAGAGCCAGGCACCTCAGGAAGGTTTTGAATGAATGGACTTTCTGTTTGACTCCATTGTCCCTGGCTGCCGAGATCATACCTCCCAATGCCTGTGGCTGGATGCTCTGTGCCCCCTGGGCACTGCTGTTTAGTCTGGTAGAAGGGACCTGGGGCATGTAGATGCTCTGACCCCCTCCTCTTAAGACAGCCTGGCAATATGGAATGCTCTGCCCAAGTTACAAGATGCCCTGGCATGCTGTGGGGGGAGGCACATTGAGAAAGGGGGATCCCGACAAGCAGGTGTGATACAGAGGACAACGCAGCCAGGACCTTTGTGGGGGAAGGTGTGTGTTACAGCAGTGAGATCCATGCTTCCACACTCCTGCTGTGTTTTGTGGAGCAGGAACTTTACATGACCCTAGGATGCCCTGTGGGCCCCTTGTCCCCCTTGTCAAGTAATAACCCTTCATTGCAGGGCATGGCCCTATAAGCAAACTGAGCATCTGAAACATGGACAGACACATACGCAGAGTAATTACATTAGTCTGTGAAAATCCCATGATTAGAAAGGGACAGATAGGCTGCTATTGTGGGGTCGCTCACACAATTACTATGCCTTACCATAAGGTGTCAGGGGAGCAATTAATAACCTGTCTGCCTTGAGCAAACAACTACCCAATGAATGGACAGTGAACAGATACAACCTAAAATGGTGTTTTGTCACCTGATTCTATCATGGGTAATTCTGCACTGGTTTGGAAGAAGTTGCCCCTGGTTTATATGGTCTACCTGCTATTTTTCCAACAATGTAATGCAGATCACCACAGTACATGTTTGGACTGTCTGTGCCCTTCCCCTGGTCTCTTCTGATGAATGTAGTCAAGCAGGACTGTGGATGCAGTCCTTTGGATTGCCTCCTCTGCCCATCTCTGTGGAGTTCCCTTTTATCTTGGGCTGGAAGATCGGCTGGGTATCACCCTCCCAGCCCTGCCTGCCTGCAACAAGCTGCCTCACCTTCACTGCTGCCTCTCCTGTCACACAGCTTAGAGACCCTGACTTGTAAAGAACCTGTAGTTTTGCTGGTCTTAGCACACTAGGCTTCAGCACATGTAGACTGCTGCTACTTGCCTAAGGGCATAAGGAACCCTGAAGACAATAGCTTAGATCTCTGCCAACGTTTGGGTCAAATCCTTCCATTTTTTATATGTGTAGGAACTGAAGCATACAGGGATGATGTGCCTTCCTCATGGTCGTATTGCAAATCAGTGGCAGAGTCTGGATTAGTCCAGGGCCCTGTCCCTGAGACCACCCTGTCTGCCCTCCCCTCGTCTATGATTAAACACTGAAAAGAGTTTGAACTGTAGCTGCTCAACAAACTTACACTGTGCCATATTGTCAGCTTCAATCTCATCCTCATATCTTGATCTCTAGAGCCACTAAGAAGGAAAACGTCCTCAACAGAAACTTAAGCAGCTGGTACAAGGCTCAGTAGTGTCTGGCAAATGTAGAATCCAGTCAAAAATGTTTATGGAACATGAAAAAAAAATCAAAGGGTTCAGAAAAGAAAGAAGAAGACAGCATCCCAGACAGACAGCAACCCTGACAGTCGCTCCCCTCGGAAACAGGAAGAGGGAAACATAAGGAGCCATTTATTTTAAGTAAACTATAAATATCAGACTACAACAAACGCATGTAAGAAATGAAAAGTTGGTCTGAATCCAAAGATTTCCAAAAGGTCTTGAACAAACATGTGTGATTGGATCTGGCAATTTTGTGTGTGCGTGTGTGAGTATGCGTGCGTGTGTGTGTGTTAAAGTTAATCAAGGGTGCACAGAGTAAGATACAGCATAATCCTGGAAAATTAAAACCAGATCAAATGAAAAAATCAAGACAGAAATCTGGAGGAGCCCTGAGGATTGCGATAAGATCAATCAACATGTGGGAGTGAAAGCAAAGAACTTTCTACCATGCTTGTCACAAAGGGCTAAAAGGAGCAGTCGCTGCTGCTCGTGAAGTTTTTTTTTGTGTGTGTGCTGTTGTTAGAGACTGAGTGAGGATCATTTTTAAATTTATTCTTTTGTTTTTAATTGTAAAAATGACTGTGCAGGGGATTGGTTCACTTGGGGAGTAGCTAATGAGTTCCAGAACTCTCCCCTTCAAGGTCATCAGCTCCAATCTGGTTTAGATGGGTAATGACCCAAAATTATTATACTGACTACAGATATGGCCAAACTGGATATGGAGGGTCGACTGTCTAGCCAAGTGTCACATCTCTGACAATGACCAATGTTATTGGCTAAATTTTTCCTGGCCCCTGTGAAATGAGGTCTTAGTGGAGACATGTCTAGGTCACAGACATTTCCATGAAAATCAACTTCCTTTTTACTCTCTCAGCAGAAAAACCAGGAGCTGACTGAGCCACTAAGAGCCAGCTATTACCTTACCCCTACAGACAGTACTTCCAAGTCAGGGTCTCTAAGTTGTGTTGGTAAAAATATAGCCTATCAGAGACTGCCCCATTACTGCTTGTGCTGTGTAGAGATGGTGGTAAAAAGAGTTCAGTCTATGCCACTAAAAATATAAGTCACTGCTTTGACATATTATGATCAGCACTTATGCATCTATTTAAGAGATTTTGGGATCCGACCCCTCAGTAATGCTTACTGGTGGGATCTGGACTGGGACATACTCTCTTTGGTCTTTAAACATGCCGATGTATACTAGCAATAAGGCACCAGAGAGACATTAGCTGTTTCTTTCCTTCGGCAGTCTGCGCTAAGGGACAATACACTTCCAATGAAGCAAAGGTAACCAGGCTCAAAGGAAAATATAAGCCACACTTGTCTGTGGGTGTGTCAAATTCTAGCTGCCTAGCCCATAAATGGCTACCCTGCCTTATAAACCAGGTAGACTAGAGGAACTCTTGCCAGAATAAATAGTGAAGTAGTTAGATCCTCACCTGCTGCAAATTGTCTTATCTGTACTGATGTTAGTGTGGCTAAGCCAGTTTATGTCATCTGGTCAGGAGACTTGATTAGTTTGTGAGGCAGAGAGCAATGGAAGAAGTGAAAGCATCAGCTGGAGATGGTCACCAAAAGTAATTTTCTCAGGATTGCAGGGGAATGGTGTTCAGCCACAGCTGTGATGGCTTAGCTCACCTTTTCAGTTATAGGGAATGAGAGCTCAAAGATTGTGTGACCAGGAACCAGACCTGCTGGGAGATAAAAGGGCAGCTTCATGTGAAGGGAGAAATTTGGGTTTGTGGGAACAGGTTAGGAGGGAGAAAGTCTCCTGTGAAAGCAGCCAGGAAATGATGGTCGTGAGGCTAAAATTGCATGTGTGGGGTGGTGCTTTACAAAAACTGCAGGGTACTTTGAGCTGATGTGTAGACTGTTTTCTTGTTGAGGCTTCTGGGTTGGAGGGCCCAAAATGCCTTGTGAAAGGGCAGACCTGTCCCTGATAATAAGGGAGGCAATAAGAGAAAGGTCTGATCAAAGGCCATGAGAGAGAGGAGCTGAGTACAAGCCAAGGGTTTCAGAGGGTTGTGGAGCAGAGCAGACCCCAGCTAGGCCTGCCATAAGGTTAGGTTGGAAGGTTGGAGTACTTGGCTCTGCTCTGGGAGAATGGATTTCCAAGACTTGGCCAGAAAGCAAAGTCATACCAGTGGCTTAAAGCGCTGGTTACTGAAGGCAAAATGAGTCCATGCACAGGTTTGAGGCTGGGGTGGATAGGTTCTGGCTACAGGAAAGATAGCTGAGGAAACAAGCATGTGAAGGGTAAACTTGTAGTGGGGAACATGTCCCTGTAAAAGAGCAGTAGCCAGTAAGCATGATGTATGTTGATTAAGAGGTGCAGTCTGGGCTTGGCCATCTTTCCTATATCATGGAGTGCCTAGCATAAATGCATATGCAGCATCCTGAATGGAGTGCCTGTGGAGGCACAACAGCTGGCTTTTTCCTGACTTGTCTCCAAGTCAGACAAAAAAGTGAAGAAATACTAGGGTTCTTGCTGGCCCACTTAGACACTTAGCCAACTGATAGCTGTTGGCTGAGGAGGGTTCCTGCACTTCATTGGGAACTAGTAGAATTGGTCTTCATAGCTTCACCTCTTTCCTGCCCACCTTCATTCTGTGTGGGAGTATCAAAAACATGAATTCTGATCTCCGTTTTGCTCTAGTGCAGCCCTGTTCATTCCCCCATTCTGTCAATGGGTGAGCAGAATCGGATTGTACTCTGTATTGGAATAATAAATAAAAATAGCCATTTGAGTCACAAATTACAAAATAATGTTCTTTTTGCTGTACTTCCAGTGTTTTTTAAAATTATCCTTCTTTAGCTATTGTGTCAGGCAGGGCCTGTTTTAGACTCCTAATAGCTCACTTATCTAGCTTGTCTAGACTCAGCTCAGTCATGAATGCAGTTCAGGAGTGCCAGGTGTTGTAGGACTGGGCACATAGCTAGTTTTTTGTCTTGTAGCTTATCTGCAAGTTGGATATTGAACCTCTTGCATAGATCACACTTAAATGAGCACTGATATTGCTCTGAGTTTGGTTTCAGTCTGGACTGAATAGGTAACAAGTAAGGGCTAGAGGCTTAGGAGAAATCCTGTGCTCCTCCTTTGTGCAAAGGAGCTTTTTGCTGGACTGGAGTAGGGTCATCTGTTGGACAGGGGTGGGGCCAGTTTCTATCCTTTCAGCAATGAATCCTAGACTAGAATGGTCTAGTGACTAGAGAGCTAGCCTGCTGCTAGGTTGATGTGCATTTGAATCTCTGCTCTGTCATACATGCCCTTTGTCAAGTCACTTAGTCTGTCTCCATTTGTGAGACCTAGCAGTACTGTGAAGATAAATACATTAGACACAGAAGTTTCTCAGATACTGGAAGAGCAGGTCCATACAGTAACATTAGAGCAGAGTGCTCCAGGGTTGCAATAGAAGATAGAGGACATCTCTTCAGGGGCAGGGTTTCTTACCTCTGAGCTCCCTGCAAAGCTCACCTGATTGGAGTTTGCTGTGTGCCATTTCTCTGGATCTTTGCCATAGCCTCTATGTAATCAGGGTATCAATGTAGCTCCTCCAGTCCTTCCATCCACCCACCGACATGTGCATTAGCTTCAAAGAGCTTCCCAGAAAACATCTGCTCAGCAATTGTCCTTTACGTCATCCTGTTGCCATCTTAACAGTGTTGAACAAAAACATAGGCAAGGTACATGATTAGCAATACTGCAGTGCACCAAAAAGGGCAGCCAGGGCAGAGGTGTGTAGAGTGTTATAGATTCCAAGGTATTTAGATGATTCTAGCTTTTGACCCCACTAATACATAGCCACAAATTTTGACCCGTAAGTGAAGTCCTCATCTCAATGTGAACATCAGCTCCTTACACACTTCTCCCCTCATTCCCCTTTCCCTTTGCCGCAACCCATAGTAGACAGACCTGGCAATCTGCCCCTCAGGCCAGTTTTACTGATTTTGCCATTGAGAATGGGAGCAAGTTCCAAAGTTTGGGGTGCCCTCACAAGGGTTCTCTATCTTCAGCTCCTTGCTTCCTCAGGGAGAGAAGGATGGTCTTGTACTGGGCTCTGGGAGTGCTGGGATAGTTTCTCAGCTCTGCTGTGCCCTTCTTGTGCAATCTTGGGCAAGTCACTGGCTTCCTTGTTACTCAGTTCTGGTAAAATCAGAGCAAAACAACTGTACCTCACAGTGGCATTGAGAGGTGAAAAGTACTAATGACTTGGAAGGCCTTAGGTACGTAGATGATTGAGGCAGTGGGTTCTCCTGGAGAGGTATCTCTCCTGAGTGCTTAGTCAGTAACAATACAGCATGAGCAGAGTGGTGGCTTGCTGGCTGGGAAGTTCTTAACCATTTGGGGTTTACATGCTAAAACAAACCTACAACCAGCAACCAAGCTGTGATGCTCAATTGCTCGTCAAGTCCAGGTCTCATAGTTTCATAGTAGCTAGGGTCAGGAGGGACCTGAACAGATCATCTAGCCTGACTCCCTGCCACAGGCAGGAATGAATACTGGATTCACAAGACCCCAGACAGGTGATCGTCCAACCTCCTCTTGAATGTGCCCAAGGTAGGGGCGAGGACCACTTCCCTGGGAAGTTGGTTCCAGATTTTGGCCACCCTAACTGTAAAATATTGCCTTCTGATCTCTAACCTAAACCTATTCTCCATCAGCTTATGACTATTGTTCCTTGTCACCCCAGGTGGTGCTGGGGAGAAAAGGGCTCTACCTATATGTTGTTGATCTCCCCTGATGAGTTTGTAGGCAGCCAGCCCTCATCTATGCCCACTAACTCATGCTGTAGCAGTCTGAGTGCCTGTCTGCATGCATAACATGCACCAATTTAAACTGGTGCGAGACACTTACACTAGTTTTTAAAATTGTCTCTATCAGCTTAGTTTGTCCCTGCAAATGTCTGCTTTGTTTGTGTGGGAAAGCTGCCCTGGCTTAACATAAATCGGTGAGTAAATCAGGCTTAAAGTCCCTGATTGAAATAAGGTGCAGGCCCACACAGAGCTTGCTGAAGGAATCCAGGCTTGACATGACAAAGGCAATTGATGTATTTCTTTCCAAATGGAAATTGCTTTATATGAACTTCAACACTTGTAGAAAATGTCTGACGAGGACACTTGCATTGCTTTGTATCCTGCTCAGCAGATTTAAGTGTTCCATAGCTTCAACAGCCTTCACGCAACATCGCTTGCCTTCTTTAAGGGAAGGCAGCCCATATGTCTCTAGCAAAGTTCTCTCTTTTCCCACGTGTTTTGAAGGATGAAAGGACAAGATCACATCCCTCCATTCTCTTGCCCCATATCCCTGCCTGCATATTTTGGATGTTGACTGGTATGAAGCTAGGGAAGAAGATCCTCCAGGAGGGCTGCCAATCCCTACAGGGTGGAACTCTGCACTGGGACAATCTAGACTGGCCAACATAGAGTAAACTCTGAAGACCGTGAATATTGTAATATATTTCATATATGACCACATGGCTGAAGCTCTGGTCTTGCCAATCTCTGAGCCCTGGCCTCAGCTACATTTGCTTTTGGAAGACTGCCTCAGAAAACAGCTTCTAGCTATTCTGATGTACAAGTTGGCACAGAGGCACTATCTTATATAAGCTAACAACTCATTTAGAGAGTCATGCCAATGCAGGCTGTAGGAGCCAAAAAAATGCGCAGCTGGTTGAACTCTGTTCAGTGTCTGTGTATGGTTCTTGTCCTGTTGTGTCAATGGGTGTACAATGAATGGCCCCTCCTCATCTGAGACACGGACTATGGTCCATATCTTCAAAGGTATTTAGATGCCAAATTGCCATTGATTTAAATTTGGGCCTGCATTGCCTAGACAGTCAATATGGGACTCAGTGTAAGATCTTGGCCATGATCATGTCTAGTAATAGACCCTCAGCTCAGGGGTAAAGAAACATGGAACTTCAGCATACCTGTGATCCTCTATGTTCCTCTCAGAGGTTTCCCCCCTCCCCTGCTTCCTCTCTCCTTTTTGTGCAGGGATATAGTTAGATGTAGCTGCATAGACCAATGTGCTATGCAGGCTGGCATCATACATGTCTGTGAGGATTTGACATACCAGAGTGGACCAAAGCTCCATCAAGCCCTGTATTCTGTCTGAGGGGATATTAGTGCATGAGATGGTTTCATCAGTTCATGTGTCTGATGCTTCAAGAGAAGGCTTTGTTTGCAAAATGCCAGATGCACCTTTGTGGCTATAGCAATATACAATGCTCATTGTCATGGATTATTGTATATCACTTCTGTTTTATCTGGTGTGCCACTAGCATCTCCTGTGGTATTGCTCAAGTCCTCTGCCATACTCTTTAGTCTGTACCTCTTAGCTGCCATCATGCATTGTCTCCATCGGTCATAAATATTAGCTTACTAGTCAGAACAACTTTAATCAGTTCTTCCCATCATCATAAACTCACTATTGTCTTCATCATGAGTCTTACAGTCTTCATCATCACCTAACTGCCATCATCATCAGCACCATCATTACTTAGAGATAAAGTAGATTCTCCATCACTTGAAGTCTTGGGTTTCAGATTGGAAGTCTCTCTCTTTAAGAGATGCTCAATAGATCAAACAGAAACAATGAGTATGATGGAGAAAAAACTCCTGGGGGAGATACTCTACCCTGTGCTAGCTACACAAGAGATTCAGCCAGACTAGATGATCACCATCATCCCTTCTGGCCTTCAAGCTTTATTAATCTGAGGTTTTGTACTATATGCCTATTTCTGTCATTGGCAGTGCAAACTATTGGGTAACTCCCAGACTACAGAGAAATTCATTCTGATTTTCTCTGAGGTAACAAAGAGCAGAATCAGTCCAAGTTTGTGAACACTTTCCTGGGAAGAATAATTATAAATAACAGCATTGGGCAGCAAGTTGCTGGTCACCACTTCCCAGCTGCTTCCGTTCAACCAAGGGAAGAATAGTTTTGTTCACATGTCATATCCTGAGGAGCTAAGGAGAAATCTGCAAGCAGTTATAATGCAGTCTCTATACATGGTTTACAGGGCTGTTCATGGAGGGGGATGCTTGTGCTCATGCTCATGCTCATGCTCATGCTCATGTTGTGCTTGGGACAAACCAAGGCAGGACACCTTGAACTAGACAGAACTTCATTCTCTCCTTTTACTTTCCTTGGTTTTACTTCAGCAATAGTTCATTGAGACTGGGACAGTGAGAGGAGAATCAGGCTTTTAGAATGAGAAATGCTGGTCCCTGAAAAGGGAAGCAATGGACGGAGCTGTTCCTTAGGGTCTATGCATCTGTTTTAAATCCTTTTGGCTGCTCTAATCTATGCCACCTGTACATGGCTTCAAAACTGCAGCCATGGGCTGATGCAGAGCAAAGATGTCCCACCCCCATTCCCTTCCTGGGGGTGCTGGCAACATGGAAGGGAATAGCATAGAAGTCCTTATGCTGGCTCTGGATACTATCTGAGTGGGTGATTTTCCCTGAGCTATTTAAGCATATTTTACAGCCAGATGAAGCCTGGTTTGTAAGCATAAAATAGCCACACCACACTGGAGAATCCACGCGTATAGCTATAATTCTCCTTGACTGCATCATATTAAGTAGTAGTAAATGCTCAACATGGCCCTTGGAGGTATTTTGCCAAAGCACATCTATTACAGGCAATTCTGCTGCTTCTCATTAAGCCTTGTCTACATGTAGAAATTGATGAGCAGAGCTAGAGCTGAATAACTCCCCATGTGTACATTCTGTTCTGGAATAAAAGTGATTTTATTAGTGGAGACAACCAGGAGATGTGTGAATTGCAGAGTCAGAAACTAAGATGTTCTTCTGCTTTTAAGTTTTAAAACAGACCAGGGAGTCTGTACCTCTGGTTTTGTATGTGGGTGTTCATTTTTAAGGTTTTATTCTGAAGAATATGTAGAAAGAAATCTGTCATGTTGTAACGTAAAGAATCTTTGAGTTACAACATGACATATTCACCCACTTCACCACCAGCAGGGATTACATTGCCTTAATATTACCTGATGGCACTGTCCTTGGCACAGCAGTGGTGTTGGCTATAAAATGTAGCCAACCAAAATGCTGAGACAGCAGCTGTCATATGTTTAGGATAGACCCAGAAAATGTATTGTGGTAGGTCATGGGGAAGGTCAAACAAAGCATTTGTTTCCATGCAGGATGGTCAGATGTGAGTGTCTCTGTTTAGCAATCACATCCAGATGCTGAAGTTAAACATCTGGGCTTCA